>NW_028247258.1:0-558272 GCF_964263255.1 Lissotriton vulgaris
CTTTCTCTCTCTTTCTCTGCTCTCTCTCCTCTCTCTCTCTCTCTCTCTCTCTCCTCTCTCTCTCTCTCTCTTCTCTCTCTCTCTCTCACTCTCCTCTCCTCTCGGCTCTCTCTCTCTTCTCTCTCTCTCTCTCATCTCTCTCTCTCTCTCTCTCTTCTCTCTCTCTCTCTCTCTCTCTCTCTCTCTCTCTCTCTCTCTCTCTCTCTCTCTATTTGGATTGAATTTTAAAAAACTTATAGAGCGCTCGTTCACAATGCAGTTTCATGGCGCTAGAGGAAATACCTGGGCATGAAGAAAAGGGGAGGGTTATAGGCCAAACGCCTGCTGGAACAAGAGGGTCTTGAGGGCTCTACGAAACTCTATGTAGGAGGGAGAGAGTCAGATGTGGAGCGGGAGGGTGTTCCAGAAAGTGGGCGCAAGGACCGTAAATTTCTGGCCTCCCAATCTAGATTTCTTGAAGCGGGGATGACTAGTAGGGATTTGGTAGATGAGCGAAGGTCTCTGGAAGGGCAATAGTTAGTAATGGCGGAATTGATGAATGCAGGGGCCGTACCCATCCAGGCTTGAAAAGTGAGGCAGCCACGTTTGAATAGGGCCCTTTGTTTGATGGGGAGCCAATGGAGGGAAATGAGAAGGGGTGACGAGTGATGAAATTTGGAAAGGCCATGTACCAGGCGGGCTGCCTGGTTCTGCACTAGCTGGAGGCGTTGAAGTGCATAGGCGGGGGCACCATTATAAATAATGTTCCCGTTGTCGATTTTGGATAAGACCATGGCCGTAACAATTAGTTTAAGTGCAGAAAGGGAGAAAAACCGAGAGACTTTCCTAATGGTGCGAAGGGTAAAGAAACAAGAAGATACTACAGAACTAATATGGGACTGTAGGGTCAATTGATGATTGAGTGTGATGCCGAGGGTCTTAACGGAATAGGAGGGAGTGGGGGGTGGGCCAAGGGGGGGGGGCAGAATGAGGGGGACCATGGGTTGCCACTGCCTCCAGTCAGAATCAGCTCAGTTTTATCCGGGTTGAGTTTCAGGTGGTTAGCATTCATCCAATCCCGGATAAAAAACATGACCGACTGGAAGGCAGTGACGCCAGATGAGGGAGAGGCAAAATTAAAAATGAGTTAGAGGTCATCAGCATAGTTGTAGACTGTGACCTCCATTTGCTGTAGTGCGAAAATAAGAGGGAAAATGTAAAGATTGAATAAAAGAGGGGAAAGAGAAGAGCCTTGGGGGACACCACATTGTACCCTGCGAGGCGGGGCAGTAAATTCGGCCAGATGGACGGCCTGGGTGCGGTCTACTAGGAAGGAGCCTATCCAGGTCAGTGCTTGCCCTCCTATACCCGCCGCCTCAACACGGGACAGAAGGATGGAATGGTCCACCGTGTTGAAAGCGGCGGACAAATCTAGGAGAACAAGGGCCTGGGGGGGTATTAGTGTCAAGCCCCTCCCTAAGTTGGTCCATGACCGAAATTACCACCTTCTTGGTGGAGTGGCGGGGGCGAAAGCCCGCCTGGCAAGGTGCAAGATAGTTGCTGTCCTCAATGAAGGTGCTGAGTGCCTGAGTGGCATGGGACTCAGCTACCTTACCCAGGTAGGGAAGAAGGGAGATCAGGCGATAGTTTGCCGGGGAGGTGGGATCAGCCCCCGTTTTTTTTAGGCTGGGGAGGATTATGGCAGTCTTAAAAATAGCAGGGACGGAACTGTTCGTAAAACAATCATTGAGAAGAGTGAGAGCAGGGGGTGGGCATTCAAGAAAGATCTGACGAAGGATGCGCTGGGCATATGTCAGCTGGAGAGCCCGACTTGACGCGACTGAGTAAAGGGGGCAAAGATTCACTGGTAAGTGCAGGGATGGAGGTAAGGGACGCATTGTTGATGGGAGGCTGGGGGTGGGAAAAAGTTGGCGATGGGGAGGGAATGTTAGCTTTAATGCGAGCTATTTTATCAATGAAAAATTAATTGAGTGAGTCACATAAAGCCTGAGAGGGGGGGGATCTTGGGCTGAGTTCTGTCCGAGGATGCCAACTCGTGGACGGTGGCGAAGATCTCACGCGGCTGACTTTCTGCGGCAAGGATGCGCTTCGAGAAATAGTCTGACTTGGCTGCCAAGATGGCTTGTTTGTAATCGTTAAGGGTGGAGATGTAGTATTTTTTTCGGGTTGGGCAGTAATCTCTTCGCCAAGCTCGTTCAGCCTGCCGAAGCTCCAGTTTCTTAGCTTTGAGAGCAGGGCTAAACCACTTGTTGGCATTATGATTGCGGTTGATGGTGATCTGCCCCAAGGGAGCCACTGAGTCGCAGGCTTTGGTAAGCCAGTGATCAAGGGTGGCGGCTTGGGAGTGTGTGGTCAGCCCCGATAGATCCGGGCAGGTGGCAACTAACGAATTGCACAGAGATGGGATGTCAACTCGGTTCCAATTTCTTGTCCGGGTGTTCTTAGGACAGGGAGGTGTAATTTTTTGACTCCGAACCAAGGAGAAGGCGAGTATGGAGTGATCTGACCATGAGCAGGGCGAGATGGTTGGAGTGGAAATCGGGATGTTTAAAGTCCAAATCTGGTCAAGAATGTGGCCCCGGATATGGGTTGGACCTTGGACCTGCTGGGTAAAGTTGAGGCTGAGCAGCAATTGCGTGAAGTCCTTGGATTTCGTATCCTCGGCGGGGTCGGTGGGCCAGAAATTAAAGTCTCCCAGTACGAGAACAGAAGCGCTATTGATTGGGGGGAGAGTGGCAGGTAGATTTAAAAGTGCACAGTATTACACAAAAGATTTAAAACAACAAGTGTTTCTCCCGGCTTCCGCCTCAGGAGATTTACAGTCCTCTGGTCGCGCTCGCAGTCAGCGCGCCTTAAGTACTGGATGCGGGGGCGTGGCCTGAGGGTGGTGGGCGTGGCCTCAGTGTGCCACGAAAATGGCGGCAATTGTAAATAGTATCCCACGTCAGCGCTAAGGTCCGCTGCGCAGGAGTGCACGGGGAGAGTGTCAGGTAGATTTAAAAGTACACAGTATTACGCAAAATATATATATTATACCATGTGACTCCTCCGAATCTCTCGGCGTTTCCAGCTTAGCACGCCAGCAAACAGAAGGAAGACGGACCACGAAGATTCAGCATCCTAATGATTTTATTTGGTACACAGAAAGCAGCTACGCATTTCTGGCAAGTTATGCCCTTGATCACGCTGCAACATGTACTTGAGACATAATGCTTATTTAAATGCAAGGTTCGAAGGGAACACCCCCTCACAGTGACGTAATGTGTCATGTGACAAATAAACAGTGAAGACATACTGCCGCTATTATTAGTCTTTGAAAAAACAAACCAAAGTGCAGAGAAATAAATAACAGGATAAATCCCGGATTTTTGCATGTAAAATGTGGGAATAAAATAAATCTACCACATATTAACGCTCAATAAAGAAGCACAATCTAATTGTATAAATACCGAATTCTTGTACGGCGTATAAACATTCTTACATACAATTTAAAGCACATAGTGCTTGTCTAATCATATAATAGAGGCAGATAATATAGTGCTATGTGAGAGTGAAATAAAGTGCAAAAAAGGAGAAAAGGCAGGAAAGGGAGCAAGGAAGTTCAGTGCAATACCATTCATTAATCAAGGGACGGGAAATATCATGGCATATAAAAGTTTCACAGATCCCTGGAAACATTTGAATATCTCAAAATTCATGAACATGATTCGTCACTTAGTAATAAATAGTATAAATAGTATCAAAAAGAATATGATAAAACCCTATAAATACACCTAAATTTATGATATATATATACACATATATACAAATTGATATATAGCTGCATATATATACACACAATATAATGAGTAAAAGCTATAATTAATATGACAATTCATGTATATAAATTTGACCTCTGTCAAAGTACAAAAGTAGAAAACCTTATAGATAAATAGAGATGCATATAGATACACATATAAAAATATAAATGTCTATATACAAATATCTACAACAAGGAAAAGTACAAAATTAGAATGACATCAAATAGAATAAGTAAGATAAATATATACATATCAAAGCGTTTGCATTTCAACCAACATATATTCTATAGTCATCACAAAACCGCTTAAGTGGGATATATACGTGAGAAACAGAAATGGGACCCGACTTCAACCTCGAAATAGGGAACCTAACTAGGAGGGAGGGAACATGATGTACCGGGTCTAAAAGATATATTGATTTTTAAAAATATATATGCAGGGGAAGGTCCTTTTGGTTCAAAAAGAACGGAGAGACACCATGGGGTATTTTGAAGAGGGAGCTTTTATTTCTTGAGCCTGGGCATGACGCGTTTCGGCATACTGCCTTTTTCAAATGCCAGCTTTCACCCCAACACTAGCCGCAGTCCACAGAAGTACCCTCTTTCGCTCCGCCTTCAATGGTCATCCTGATTGGTCAGTCGAGATCACACACAGACCTGTAGTTTAGGTAGTAAACCACAGATCCCAGCATGCACTGCCACAGCATGCGAAGTATGTGATCCTTTTAACCAGGATGTAGTCCGTTGGGATCAGGTATTTTCACGAGCGCTGATCGGGGCTGCAGCAGGTACGGTAATTGGAACAAAAGATTCCCTCTCCAGTTCCCAAAACGCCTCAAACCAACACTTATCCGCTCCTACTTGTGGCCTGGAAAACTCAATACAGTGAGTGAGAATCCTCCATGTAGTCACAGTCCGCTATCCGCAATCGGCCAGATACGAGGGCGGGTGTGTGTGTATGTATGTATGTATGTATGTATGTATGTATGTATGTATGTATGTATGTATGAATGGGTAGAGGTCTGAGGGTAGAACCTTACTCCTCACTGAGATTAATTCAGATTCTGGTTGTTGATATCCTGGTGAAGTGCTGACATTGTCATTTTGTCATGTATTTTTAGAAAATGCGAATAAAAAGAGGTTTAAAAATGTATCCATATATTTATTACTTTACTCCTATTGTGGAACGAAAGAAAGCAAAAAAAGCCTTCAACTCCCTCGGTTCAACTACCCTGTCTCATCCTTTACCTCTCTCAATATATCCTCTACTGCCACTCTAACTCATCCAAACCTCATTCTACTACTGTGATCTCACTGGGATGCTTTCTTGACTCTTCCCTCCTCGACTCACCCCAAACCTCACTCTCCTACTTTGATCTCCATATATCGCTTTCTATACTCTTCCCTCCTCTATCCTTTTCAGTCAAACTAACAGACTTGCATGTCCCCGCTCAAATTAACAAGTCATATGTCCCAGTACTGATCCACCAATAATCCTTTGTGTTCCGGAGTAGTGTGCTACTCGCCAAAAAGCACTTAAACTCCTCATCAGGAGTAGTAAGCGCTATATAAATTCAATTTCTGTTTACAATCTGGCCCTGGGGCCTTATTGTTTGGGAGTGATTTAATGGTATATTACATTTCCTCTTCCAAGTGTGGCTCCCTCAGGTTTTCTAACAGGTCTCTTGGAATGTCAGGAAAGTTAACCCCTTTAAGATACTGATAGCGAGGGTCTCCGGGTTCCTTCTGGTACAGTTCTATGTAATAGGTTGCAAAGCTGTCTATTACGCTTTTATCTGAGTTTTTAAGGTCTCCCTCCGCTATTTGTATTGCTTGGTTATAATTCTTAACCAATCTATGTTGCAACTTAGAAGCAAAAAACTTATCAGCTTTGTTACCCCTCTCGTAATACACTTGTTGAATTCTTAGTAATGTATCTCTCACCAATCACTCCTCCAGTTCTAATCTTACACGTCTAAGATTACTTTATTGATGGTGGTTGTATCGCCATACATCAATACAGTTCAGATAGGCTATTCACGTTTTTGGAGAGTGACAGACAGGCATATAATCCCACTGAGAGACAGACCATCAACTGCAGGGTCTAGTGCCACATTATAATCTTTGCCCTTCACCAAATTGCCATCTGCAGTGGTAGTTAGGATTAGAAACCACTGTCGACAGAAGCTTTCTTTATCCCTTATTGGGAACCTGGACTGAGACTAGAGTATAAATGGCCATGTACTGTGCCCTTCACCCCACCTCTACCCTTGCCCTTCCTTTGTATAGAATCGGGACAACATGGGATACCAACTCAGATCAGGATAGCAACACCTTTAGATCAGGCTCTGGAGCGCGTTTGTTTGTGGTTCTTTCAAAATCTCAATTGTTTAGTGTCAGAGGACACAACTTAGGTTTCTTGAAGTAAGACTGGTCCGCCTGTTTCATATGAAGCCACTCCATTAGAGCTTTATGCTTCACTGAGGATTTTAACTCCTGTCTGTTTATTGTTACAAATGTTCATGTTTACTTTGGGTCTAAGCTTATTTCTAGTGATAGGGAAATCCCTAATTGGCAAAATCTTAACACTGTCTCTAAAAATAAACTCACCCTCCATGTATTCCATAAATGGTGCCCTAATGAGAAATGTTGGCATTGATATCGTTTCCCAACACTGCTCTTCCACTTTTTTATCGTGATTTGTTGTCAGATGGGTAAAACGAATGAAAACTACAGTTACCTCTGCAACCAGCAGCAGTCTAGCATAAGCATATCTCATCTTGTTGCTTCCAAAGTGTAAAAACATCAAAAGTTGAAAAGTAATAAATCATGATCAAGTATTGATGGTGAGCCAACTGGTAAATTGCTAAATGAATATACCATTCTTCCAACTTGTGGTCTGAGATAGTTTTGGGTATTCCTCTAATTAATTAATTTTTGAGTCTGGATCTGTATTTGCCATCGTCTACTCTGTCCAGGACTACCTGATGTTGGTTCCCAGAGTCTTCTATTTTGGTCTGCAGTTTGTCTCTGTGGTGGGCTTCTTCAACCAGGCCACCTCCAGCTGGTTTACTCATTTCCACCTTTTTGTACCGAGTGATCTAGCTCCGTCAATTCTTTATTAAAGTCCTGTCACAAAACAGTCAGTTCTTTAAATCCCACATTAGAAGACCGTAGCTGGGGCTTCCATATTTATTTCAATATCTCCTTAATGTTAGATGATTTCTATGCCTTTGGTCTGACTGACCACATTCTCTCCGTACATGATTGCGTCTGCAAGGACCTCCACGACCACAGGAAGAATCCAGCCATTTACTCAGCTAATTGCAGTCCTCTGTCAATGTTGCGTATTAATCATCTCAGATGGTCTCTCCCCAATGTTTAGCTATTTCTGTGTCCTAGTTAGATTTTGTACACTGCTCAGGCCATTAGTTCCCCTAAAATAGTCTTCTGTTTTGCCACAGTGATCACTGGGCCTTTGTTGTTTTCCCATAACTTGTTTGGGGGGCGCCCACTGCATTCTGTCTCACGAGCGGACCCCTGTGGGCCTCTCCTCTGAACTCCTTGGTGCTTCCACTCGCTTATGATTATGGGAATTTTTCTGTTCCTCCAATGCCTCAGTTGCCTCACTCCAGGCACTAAGAACCACACCCAGGATCTCTTCTCATCAGACAAGTCAGAGTCGTCGACACACCCCTCTAGGTTCCCCAAGCCACTCATCTAGGAGGTATGTTCCCATGTGTCGAATCCACAAGGGAAGCTATGCCCTCCCCCCTTCTCCCACACCCAACCCCCTCCATGGGAGTAGGACAAGGGACCCGAAGGCAAGCGCCAAACATGTCTAGCTAGTCCAGGCCAGTGCTTCTTCGGTCTGTTTGATGCTATATCGATCCTCGTCATCAATGTTGGGATTCATACACGGGTGATGGGAGGCCTTAGACTCTCTTTACGTTTTAAGTTCTAATTCCGTCAATGATCTACTGGAACCCGTTTTCCTTTGTGGCCTGGTGTTTCTTCGTACCAGGGGAATAGATCCGTTTCCGCTTATTGTGCTCATTAAGTCCGGAAGAAAGTACCCATTAGCGAGAACTCGACAAAGACTCTGGCAGCTGCATGGCTTCTCACTAAAGTTCTCACACGTGACCACTTCTTAATTGGGTGCTGGTTGCAAGCGAGATCAAGTATTTTTTCTGTTCATAAAACATCTTCCAGAATATCTACAGTCAGATCCAGACTTCCTAGTTCAAATATTACTGTTCGAGGCATATGAGCTGCAGATTGTACACCTTAGCATTAGACCGCCACCTGGTGTTGGGCTCGGATGATTGCAGGTTGTTGTTGTCTTGGAAGAAGTCTTTGTAGTCATGAGATAGGTGACTCCTCCCTTGGACAACAGTGCGCATGGTCATAGACTCCATCCTTAGATTGTTTTTTTCGCCACTGGGTTCGGATGAAAGTTTCTCCGCTCCGGCCAGGAAAAGATTTTACAGCAACTTCGAAGCGCAGAACTTCCACAAACTTCAAGAAACTACCTTCGACATCGAAGACAAGGCTTTTTGACGACATAATTTCCATTCCGGTCATCGAAGTGGGCCGTTAGGCCTATCGACGCCGTGCGGCCTACACCACATGAAAAGAACTCTGTTTAAGAAATGCCAGGCAAAATTCCCACATAGCGATCACCACGCGGTCTGCAACCTCTGTCTATCGCCGGAACACAACGAGTCGACCTGCACAGCTTGTGCGTCCTTCCGATCGAAGAAAACAATCCGGGATTGGTGGGCCCGTCGACACGAGATGAGGAGATCAGGCCCAGCACCGGAGGATATCTTCGATGAAGAGGTTCCCCTCATTCCCAAAGAAGACTCTCCTGATCTCCAGATCGTATCAGAGGCAGACGACTCCATTCCATTGGGTCAGTGCATGAGCACTACTGCCCCTGCACCACACTTTGCCCAAACCGAAGGCTAAGGTCAGCACTCCGCCCAAGGGGCCCAGTCGAGACCGAAAATCCACTTCGACAGCCTCGCCATTGAGCTCGGCTCCGAAGAAAACAACAAAGCCTTATAGTGCCTCGACACAGAGTAAAATTCCCCCGTCGTCACCGAAGCACAAAGACACCTCGGCGCCGAAGCCAAAAGACCCTTCGTACCGAAGCAAAAAATCGTATCGGTACCGAAACAGAAAAAAGCACCGGCTCCGAAGCAGTCAACTTCTACATCGGCGCCGAAAACAAAAAAGCCTGATACCGAGGTAACCAAATCCTGGAACATGCCTATGAAGCCGAAAACAACTCCTTCGGCACCAAAAACGATGCCACGGGACGTTACAACACCTCCCAACGCTAAAGAAAGGCCACAACCTCCGCCGGAGCCGAAAAAATCTAAGCCCAGGAAGGTTGTAGAACAGGGGGAACTTTTTACGCCAGATCCTCAACAAAAGGAGATCTATATAGACCCAAGGACAGGACTTGTGGTTACTACACCTCAAAAGAAGAGACCAGCAGATACACCTCCCACACCTGTGGTGCCTGCAAAGAAGGACTGTGCAACATCTCCTATGCACGCTTCCTCTCCTACACCTCTTCTTCCTCCTTCTCCTGTACCTCCTCACACATCACCTCAGATATCTCCTACACATTCTCCAGTATCATCACATTCCTCACAGCAAAATGATGATGAATACAACTTAGAGGGAGGGGACAATGAGGAAGAGCCTAGCTCATATCACACAGATGAGGGATTGTGGGATTTTTCAAACCCTAAAGAGGTACCTATATATGACTCACAGGGTATGCATGACATTCCAGAACCACACTCATACCCATCAAAGCCTTCCCCTCCAGAAGACCCAATTAGTTTTAGTCATCTGCTAAACAGAGCTCCTATCTACCACGGAGTACCTATGCATTCTGATGATATTGAGGAGATTTTTCTCTGAGATACCTTTGAGCACTCTCAGAGGACTGCTCAAATTCTTCCAATGATTAAGGGAGTAGTTAAGCATGCTCCAGAAGTATTTAAGGATCCAGTACGCACAAGAATATTAAACCCTAGAATTGAAAAGAAATATAGACCAGCACCCACAGACCCAGTCTATATTAAAGGACACTTACCACTAGATTCATTAGTGGTGTCCAATGCTAGGAAGAGGGCAAATTCTCAGACCTCGGGAGAAGCGCCCTCAAAGGTCATTGATGCATCAGGGAAAAGGGTAGCGGCACAATCTGCAAACATGTGGAGTATAGCAAATACACAAGCCCTACTTTCTCGCTATGATGGAGTTCACTATGATCAATTAGAAAAACAACTTCAACATCTACCAGATCAGTATAAGGATCAAGCAACTGACCTTATACAAGAAGGCAAGTTAATATCTAATGCCTCAATAAAATGTGCACTAGATGCCGCTGACACAGCATCTAGAGCTGTAAATACTAGTGTCATACTTAGGAGACATGCGTGACTACGCATTTTTGGGTTTAAACAAGAAGTGCAAACTACCATTTTAAACCAGTCTTTCAATCAAAACCAATTATTTGGTCCTGAAGTAGATACCACACTAGAAAAAATGAAGAAAGACACCAACACTGCCAAGTCTATGGGAGCTTTACAGTATACAACAAACAGAGGCTCCTTTCGTCGCTCCTCCTACAGAGGAGGCTCCAAACAGACTGGAGCAGACACTACAACCTATTTTAAATCACAAACATCTTCCACCAAGGGATACTTTAGAGGAGGATATAGAGGAAACAATAACAAAGGAAGAGGTCGCTGTAACAACAACAACCGATCCTCTTCCACCACCAAACAATGACTTCCCTCTGCTCCCCCCGCAGCATACCACTCCTGTAGGGGGCAAATTAACACAGTTCCTACCTGTCTGGATCTCCATTACAACAGACAGGTGGGTAAGACAGATTATCCAACATGGCTACTGCCTAGAACTTACAGCAACCCCTCCAAACATACCTCCAAGACAGCGTCCAATGTCTACAGACCATCTAACTCTGCTTCGACAAGAAGTGCTAACACTTCTACAGAAGGATGCTATTCAGATAGCTCCTTTAGAACAACATGGAATGGGGGTTTACTCACTGTATTTTCTAATTCCCAAGTAGGACGGAACACTGAGGCCAATTTTGGACCTCAGGCCCCTCAACCATTACATACAATCAGATCACTTCCATATGATCACTCTACAACAAGAGTTTCCACTGCTACAACAGGGCGAGTTCCTTACAACACTAGATCTAAAGGATGCCTACTTCCATATCCCCATACATCCTGCTCACCGAAAGTATCTAAGGTTTGTACTAGAAGGACAACATTGTCAGTTCAAAGTCCTTCCATTCGGGGTAACAACTGCACCAAGAGTAATCGCAAAGTGCCTAGCAGTAGTAGCAGCACATCTCAGAAGACAACAGATACATGTCTTTCCTTATCTAGACGACTGGCTCATAAAGGCAAAATCGTTCAATCAGTGTGTTCAGCACACACAACAAACAATTCAAACATTGCACGACTTAGGGTTCACAATAAACTAATTAGTCGCACCTAGAGCCTTTGCACATACATCAGTATCTAGGAGCTACACTAAATACGTCTACAGTTCTAGCGTATCCCAGTCCAGCCAGGGTACAGAGCATTCAGGCTTTAGTCGTCATGTTTCAACACCAGCAGTCTCTGCAAGCCAGGGTGTTCATGAGACTAATAGGCATGATGGCATCTTGCATCTTCATAGTACCATACGCAAGACTGCAGATGCGTCCTCTGCAAGAGTGCCTAGCACAACAGTGGAACCAAGCTCAAGGTCAACTAAACGACCTGGTGTTGGTAGACAGCCGCACATATCACTCTCTGCAATGGTGGAACACCAAAAACCTGACAAAAGGGCGGCCAATCCTAGTGCCTGTTCCACAAGTAGTGCTTACAACAGACGCATCCCTCACAGGGTGGGGAGCCCATCTGTTATATTACACAACTCAAGGCCAATGGACCATTCAACAGAAACGGTTCCATATCAACCACCTAGAGCTGCTAGCAATATTCCTAGCACTCAAGACTTTTCAACTTAGAGTACAAACAAAGCTGTTCTAATCCGGGCGGACAATATGACAGCTATGTACTACATACAAAAACAGGAGGGGACACACTCTCTGCAACTGTCCCAACTTGCACAGAACATTTGGAGATGGGCCGTTCTTCAAAACATACATCTGCTAGCGGAACACCTTCCAGGGGTTCACAATCAGATAGCAGATCTGTTAAGTCGGCAGGTACAACAGGTTCACGAATGGGAACTGCATCCACAAGTTCTTCAGCCATTCTTCAAAAGACGGGGGCATCCACACATAGATCTGTTTGCCACCCAAGAAAGCACAAAATGCCCAGCCTTCGCCACCAGGTTCCCACACCCACGGTCCAAAGGCAATGCGATATGGATGAACTGGTCAGGCAGATTTGCGTACACTTTTCCGCCTCTCCCACTTATTCCATTAGTAGTGCGCAAGCTCAGACAACAGTCTCTCACACTGATACAGGTAGCTCCCACATGGGCACGCCAACCGTGGTTCACCACACTACTAGAACTTTCTCTAGCTCCGCATCAAAAGCTACGCCTCACACCATCCCTGCTCACACAGAACCATGGAGAAATCAGACACCCAGATCCGAACCAGCTGAATTTGGCGATCTGGCTCCTGAAGTCTTAGTTGGGTTATCTAAACCTACCACCAGACTGTATGAACATCATTAAAGAGGCTAGGAAACCCACTACTAGAGCGTGTTATGCCGCTGGATGGAATTTTTTCAATCTATTGCAAAAATAATCCCATTGATCCCCTGTATGTATCCATCCAGAATATCATTTGGTAACTGTTACATCTACAAAGGTCTAATTTGTCATATTCTTCCATACACCTGCATCTTGCAGCAATTGCAGAATACCTACAAAACAGACAACATCTGTCTCTTTAGAGTACCAGCAATCAAAGCATTCATGGAGGGATTAAAGAGAATAATCCCACCAAGGTTACCACCTGCTCCTGTGTGGAACTTAAATGTTGTACTCACAAGGCTCATGGGACCCCCGTTCGAGCCTTTACATAAATGTGAACTGCAATTTCTAACATGGAAAACTGCTTTCCTTGTTGCCATTACCTCTCTTAGGAGGGTAAGTGAAATACAAGCTTTCACAATACAAGAACCATTTTTTCAAATACATCCTAACAAAGTGGTTCTTAGGTCCAATCCAAAATTTCTGCCAAAGGTTATCACTTCTTTTCACCTAAAACAAAACAACTGTTTGTAGCTTTCTCTCCTCCTCATAAAGGCAACCCCATCTCTAAAGGTGGGATTGCAAGGTGGATTGTAAAGTGTATACAAATATGTTATGCTAAAGCAAAACGTACATTAACAGTTCCCCCTAGGGCGCATTCCACTCGCAAACTAGGAGCCTCTATGGCTTTCTTAGGAAACATACCAATAGAGGACATATGTAGGCCAGCTACATGGTCTACACCACACACTTTCACTAAACACTATTGTGTTGATGTACAAGCCAAGCAGCAAGCTGCAGTAGGCCAAGCTGTCCTTAAAACTCTATTTAAAAAAACTGCAACGGATACAGGTGACCACCGCTAAGGGGAGACACAGCTGCACAATCAATGCTAAGGTGTACAATCTGCAGCTCATATGCCTCGAACGGAATATGCTACTTACCAGTATGCATCTATTCTTGGCATGTAGAGCTGCAGAGTTGTACACGCCCTCCCGCCTTCCCGGGACTTGTCTGCGTTCCAGTTTTCCTCATCTTACTTAGATGCACATGCATGGACATCACTTTCTTACTGTATCTCTACTAACTCCATCATTTCACATCATGGCGAAAAACAATCTAAGGATGGAGTCGATGACCATGCGCACTGTTGTCCAAGGGAGGAGTCACCTATCTCATGACTACAAAGACTTTTTCCAAGACATCAACAACCTGCAATCATCCGAGCCCAACACCGGGTGGCGGTCTAATGCTTAGGTGTACAACTCTGCAGCTCTACATGCCAAGAACAGATGCATACGGGTAAGTAGCATATTCCTTCTCTTGTGTTCTGCAAACAGAATACTCCTTTGCCTTCTTCCTTATGCACAAGATGTTCAAAGGTAGCATGTTCTTCTGGGTATTCCAAGCAGTGGAACTTTCTTTCTCCTATTCTTAAAGAAATAGAGAACCAATTTGAATAGTGAATGGAACTTGCCCTAGTTATTTATACTGTTGCTACTGCTGTTCCCTCACTCCCTTCTTGCTACTTCATTTTCTTTCCTTGAAGGTTTGACCATTCTGATGTTGTACGCTATACATGTTCCGAATATTATACAAACATCTAGACTTTGTCTACATTGGTACTCCATGATGTTGATACAGTCCAATCCATGTTGGCTGATTTAGATGACAGGCTCTGTCCTTATGAGGGTCGCAATAAATAAAGCCATTCATAAGTTATGCTTGTTTTCCTTGCACAAGCTAGAGTTCACCTGGATACTGAATTACTGGACTTCGCTCACTGCTTATTAGTATTGCAGCTATTAGGGATGCACTCTTGGTTGAATGGGGAACTATACCTTTTGCTCTGCTATGTCAGATTTGTGGTAAATGAGGCTTTCTTCCAGTGCTATCTCCTCATTCGAGCAACAAGCAAAGTAAATCTTCAGAACATTTATATTTTTTGAAAACACCATTAGTCTGTCCACTCTTAACGAACGTTGTAATTGTAACTATTTACTTCATTGTAGGTGCACTGATGACATTAAAACAGCCTACGAGGCACTGCCTGGAGAATACCCTTATCGAAAGGAACACAGTACACCTCTCTTCCTCCAGTCACTTATATATTTGTCTTGCCTGTTTCTCTCTCCCTTACTTTTTCTCAGCTTGAATATTGGACCATATCCCAGCATGGATTACCACTCTAGAAAGGCTTTTAATTTGGGTTTTAATCTCACCCAAAATGCATTTAGTTGTCCCTTTCTTTTGCCTTGCCTGCATTGATCAAAGTCTGTTTTTTAAATCGCGAGAACCTTTTTTCCTTTTTCACTCTTGACAGGCATTAAAGTGAGACTTTTCACTTCTGTTAATTAATATTGTTGGCAGAAGAGTCTGTTTACAATATATTCTAACATCCCTCTTTTAAATGCTTGTTAGAATGCTGAAATAGTATAATGCACTAATCATGCTCCTCAGGCTAAATGTTCAACATTATAGGCAGCAATGCAAAATCAGTGTGATGGACTGTTTCTAAATCTCCGCAATATCTGGCTTGGTTGCAGATCAGACATTTGGAAGTAAAACAGTGCTTCCCATCAATTGATATTGCTGTAGTATTCACTTACGAAGGGCACTGTGGTATGTTTTTTGAAGTACAAAACCTAGTCTTTGTCAATGAAACTCCTGGACAATACTCATAGTATTTTGCACTATGTATAATGAACATCTCCCACGGGAAAGCTTTTGGCAATCTTATTCGAGTTTCCAATTGCAGAAAATTGCTGTTTCTCATTGCAAGTACCTTCTATTACAGAACCCCTGCTGACTTGCAGTTAAGAGCTGTAAACATTGTTAGAGGTTTGTACTTTGCAACCTTGGTAAAATTATGGGTCGAAATAGGAAACCAAAGTCGAAATCAGCAATTAGAAATTGATGTCTTTAGAAGATTTATTTTAGTGCATAGCTCAAGAATCTGCATTTGGTTCGAGATATAGTATGAACTAGCATATTAAAATGAGTTTAGCAGCAGTTTTGGTTTGTATCGAACCTGATAAGATTGATACGACTATGCAGATCTGACTGCTTTGTTGTTGAGATAGATTCACGAAAGATTTGTGCGAGTGCCAAAGACAACTCTGAAAATATCGATGGGCTTCTCTAACCTTGTGTGTGGTACTGTTAGAAAACGCATACGTGGCCTTACTTTTTCTTTGTTTGATTCAGGTTAGAATTGCCCCTACTGTCACTGCCTGGAGTAACAAATCTCCCACTGCCCTTCCCAGCACTCCACCTGCAGCCTCTCCCTCTGAGTCACAGGTATAATATCCATTCTTCCTCTTTTGGCAGAGCCCTTTTCCTCTTTCTTTGAAATATGTTGCTTCATGCAGACAAGCACTACACTTATTCAAGAATTGTGTTAATGTTCTTTCAGGATTAGCTTTCTGTACAGTCCACTGGAGCGAGCACACTTCAGCTGTAAATGGCTGAGGAAGGAAAAGGTACAATAATTATTTTTCAAAGTTAGGTCTCAAACTGCTTTTTGAGCACTTTACAAAAAGAGCACCCCGCTTTCTATACTGATGTTTCAGATCTCAGAGAGTGTGAAAAGTTGGCCTGGTATATGCTGTCCACTAGTTAAAGTGGGCAGCTTGCACCAATCCAAACATCCCGTATGGTGATTTAAGAAGTCAAAGATAACCTTAGAAAGCTATCCAAGTGGTAACTATGGAGAGCAGCCTTCAGGCTTAGTCTTGAAGGAATGTTAATCAGCTTGTTTTACCATAAAGCAACCCTATTGTACTGGTTAAATAAAAGGAGACCCAAACAGTAGTTATTAAAAGATGTATTTATTAATGACACTCTCTAGTACGATACAGTATCTTCCACATCAAGATACTCACAAAGCACACAGTACTATGGCACAGAAACAATAGTAAACAGCACTAATACACAGTGAGCTTCAGGGGGAGACCAAACCATATACTGAAATAGTGGTAAAACCACCACGACTCGAGTCAAGCGTAGTCCCAGAGTTACTTATACAGGGAAGCCGGGTGCATAGGTTTGAAGTGGCGTCGTAAACTGCATTCAAACCCAATGGAGGACTTCGAAGAAGAGCCACTGCTGGAAAAAAGAAAAGGGTCTGTTGGAATCCAAAGGTGGATTCTTGTTGAAGAGTACCTGAAAGCAGAGGGGACAGAGTCTGGGTCACTCAGGAGTGACCAGGTGCTCTGTAGACGAATGCCCACTGATGGCAGGTGCGTCATTGCCGTTGAGGGGGTTCTTGACTCTGCAGCTACAGGGACCAGGAGACTTCGAGGACGACCAGGAGCCGGGTACGAGCTGTTCGACGAAGGATGTTGAGTGCTAAGGGGTCGGTGTCCGGCAGGAGCACCAATAAGCCTTGGCAACTGCAACCCACGTGGAAGGTCAAGGAAGGTTACGGGTCGAACCAGCAAGGTCCAGGAGACTCACCAAAGCTAGGGGTGTCAGGGAAGGCCTGGAGCAACCAGGAGAGCTCAAGAAAAGCAAAGTTGGCCCTCAAGTGGGCTCACAGGCTGGAGGCACAGGAGTCGCGAGAGGACCTAGAGCGATTTCACCAAACCGCAGACCAAGGAGCACTCTGTGCGAGGCGGCTGAAGATCTTGGTAGGAAATGGTGCCAGAGGTTGGGGCTACTCTGAGCCCAATGCACTTGCTCGGGAAACGGCAACAAGCATATGCACTTGAAAATGAACGCGTTTCACAGGGGTACGGGTATTGCTGCCCTCATGCGGGATTCTGACCTCAAACTCGGTGAGAGGGCAGCTTGGACCTAGAGGGACGTAGAAACTCACCCCCTGTGTTGCTGGAACCTTCAGAGTCCATAGGAGCTCAGGAGCAGCAGACCGGTCAATCGTGATGTGGTGCCTGCGGTTACAAGGGAGTAACTCCTTCACTCCAAGGTAGATGTCTTAAGTTGTCCTTGATGCTCCACAGGTCTGCACAGAGTCTGTATGGTGCACGGTCACAGACAATGCTTCAGACTGAGTGGGAGACTAAGTCGGGCCCAAACGAAGTCCAGAGTGCCAGACGGCCAAAGTTCAGTGGTTTCTGGTTCAGAATCTTGTCCATATCGAATCTAGGTTCCTACAGCCAGGTAAGCCCTTATGTACCCACTAGAGAGTGTTGGACAGATACAGGGGACCCTCCCAGGGGAGGGTCAGGACAGTGGAGAGATTACTCCGATGCAGGCGCGGTGCGTCCATTGGGGCGTGGGGGCGTAGCCCCCCCCCCCTGCCCGCAGCTCCCTCGGCGTCTGAACTTAAGTAAACTCTCAGTTTACTTAAGTTCAAAGATGCCCAGGGAGAACTGACAATGATGTCAGTCAGCATGACGTCGGACCGCCCACCCCCTTCAGAGACTGAAGCGGGTGGGCGGTCTGGCGTCATGTTGACTGACATGATTGTCACCAGGCAGCAACACAAGTGCGCATGAGTAAGGACTGAAAGTGAATTTTCGCACAGTGCCCACTCATGCGCTCTTGTGTTTTTTCTTTGTTTGCGCATGCCCATTAGGAGCCCCTCGGCCTCCTAATGGGCATGCTGCAGGCGAAGATTAGCCGTGCCCTTTGCCATGCCTGGCGCTGCTGGCAGCGCCAGGATTGGCTGGGAGAGGCTGCCACTCCACTCCAGGACCGTTCGTGAAGGCACCAAGGGGAGCAGCAGTGGAGGCGCAGACCAGCTGAGGCAAGTTTTCCTTTTTTTTATATATATTATATTTAACTCCCTTCAAGCTGCCACCCAAACCGTGTGAACACCTCCCCCCCCACCCCTCTGCGAGCCGCGACTGCCACCTACCACCTGAATTCACTCAGACACAAAGAGGCTATTCAGTTCAAAGTCCGTACTGAAAGAGTCATATGTTTAGTGAAAAACAATACAGGAACGCAGCCTTTTTTTAAAAAGCAAATACTCCTGGACAATGCAAGATAAAATGTAAACGGGGATTGCATTGCTGTAATCAAATTAATCACTCGTGGGTGTCTCCAGAGGCTGTCTTACATACCTTAAGGGTATTTCAGTCAATAGTTGAGAAATGGATCAATGCTTTTCCTAGTAAAGTTAGAGGCGTGGGTGTACATCTAGAGCTCCAGGGAATAGTTGTCTGTTTTTAATTATTGCCAGGTCTGAAACCCTACAGGACACACCCTACTTAAAACATGCTGTTTGGAGGAAAACTCCGAAGTGATGGGTGTAATCTTTTCAAAAGTCTCAGCCATTCGAGGCTGTGATTCCACAATATTTGATACCAAACACAATAGGGTTACTTTCAGCCATTTTAGAGTTGGTCATCACACGTTCGCATATAATGTCACTCTATATGTCGTAAATGGCTACTGCACTAACAACCCGGGAGAATGGACTCCATAGGCTGCAGGGGTGTCCAGCACATGCAGTGGCACCCTCTCACTTAGAACCAAGCACCCTGCCATCAGGATTGTTAAGGCCTGCTATAGGTATGGCTTATAGGTTTTAAGTGGTGTGACCCTTAGATATAGTAAACTATATGTTAAGTAAGTGGTGCATGCACCAACTTACACAGGTTGCAATGGCAGACCTGTAGTTCCATTTTGCATGCCCTCTCATGAGGGCAAACTACATGCTTCAGCCCATGGGAGGCCTCTGGGGTACCTATGCCCTGGGTACATAGGTACCATATACTAGGGACTGACAAGGGTACCCCAGTATCCAATCTGGAGTGTACCCAAGTACATGACATAACATTTTAGGGAGAAAGCAGATAGACTGAGTTCCTGATTAGTAAGATCCCAGTCAGACTAGTCAAAAACAGTACCACATGAAGCAAAATGTGGGGGTAACCATAAGAAGCAGATCCTACTTACCTACTGAGAGCTAATCCAGGTAATCAGAAGTCTTGGACAATTACACTTGGCTCCTGAAAAAACACTCCAGTCTGTTGAAGTTATCAGTGTGATATTTCTTTTCACCTTCTCTGAAATACTCTTCCCCAATCTTTTTTAACTCAGATTCTTTTTCTTTTCCTTTGCTTGTTCATGTATAGCACCATAAAGACTTTTAGTTCTATGACGGCTGCAAGTGTTAATTTATTTCTAAATAAATGAGTTAACATTTTCTCTCTGGTGGGATTGATGCTTGTTTGATTTATAGACCTTGTCTTCTGACCTTAGTTTTTCTATCATAATACCTCATAATATTCTTCTAATTTCTCTCCTTTTATGAGTAGTTACTGCTCATTAGTAATAGTGAATGACTATCTTAATATGGCTGTGTCTCTGGATAGTGACTTCATATGTAGAATTGCTAATGTTAGATCACTAGTTGCATTTTTCAGAAAAAAACAGATTGCATGGCTTGTTAATCAGGAAAAATTCACAGCATATTAAAAGAACATAGATGTTTCTGTGGTGTTTGATTAGCAATACTTTATATTCAACCTGAATGAGCATTTGACTTTATCATGCCAGTCACATGTTACTATACCAAAGAGTGTAATAAGTATGTATGTTTTCTAGATGCCACAGGCTAAGGTGGCGGCTTACATATGCATGTAATATTCCCTGTATCTTTAATTTTTGTAATTTGTTTTGTGATGGTGTGTACAAAAGTAATGTGTTTTTTTCGTGTTCTCCAGAGAGACAATCCTCCACCTCCAGGCTTTGTAATGCCAGGGAACACTAATCCTTCACTAGGACAGCCCCCATCATCACCACTTTCCGGATATGGCATGTACCCTCCAGCGGGGGCTCACCAGCCTTACCCTCAAAGTAAGTAGCAACCATATTGCTGCGTGAACTATCTAGCTAGGCTCTTGGTCTATTCATAGTGCTCAAGTTGTTAGTCTGGTATGTTTCATGAAAATATTCGATTCAGTACGGTTGGATATAGGTCCCGCTTGGTGCCTGGCAACTTCTTCTGAGTGATGACTAATTTGTGATGTACATTAGAGCTCATTTGTCAATTGTCTCCCACATTGGGATTAAGAAAATGGGTATGAAAGGAAGAATTGTATTTCATTTGAACTTTCATGGGATGTTTTAACGTTAATAGTGTGCAGGTTCTTTTCTTCATTGTCTATTTGCAAATGTTGTGTTGTGCAGACCTTCGTGGGACCTACCTGAGTGCTGAACACCGGTCGAGACCTCATTATTTATGAATCATATGCTTGACAATAAGACGAGTGTCAAATTAGTTCCTGCTGTGTAGGTGGGTAATGCTCTTTGGAGAGATAGGTTTTCAGTTTTTTTTCAAATAAGCGAAGGTTCGGAAAAGATAATGAATATAAAATCAAATATTTAGTCTACCGCCAGTTCTATTTTTATGTATCAGGTGATGGTTCTTGCTGATCTTTGTTTTGTGTGATTCAGTACCAAAGTGTACATTATTTTGATGCCACATTTGCGATCTTGTACATGTCAACCCGTATATATAAAACTACCACTTTATAAAGTGACGCTGCAGAACTGTGACTTGCACAGGCGAAATGCCTCTGTAAACATCCTTATTTGTTTTTGCTTTGTGTGCTTTCTTGTTAAGGCTTCCCTACCCCTTTGTCTTAAGAAGATGTGCCAGAAAGTTCATTCAGAGTTCACATGTGGTGTAGTATATCTATTGTTAGGTCTTGTGTTTCCTCAAATCAATGTTTTGAGGAAAATCCAGTGTACTTCGAGAATCCAATTATACTTGGTAATTAAAGTATATAGAAATAATTTTGATTCGCTACCACTGAGAAGTAGAGGGGTATTTGTTTAATGAAATTCCACTCCACCGTGTGTCATGGCTATGTTTGGCAAATTCTTCATTGCCTACAAATTGTACGCTTTTGTTAAGTAATAATAATTCATTTGTGGTGGAAGTTACAGAGGTAAGTGTACTACTGAAACATATCCACACTGCCAGTCATACTCTGCATTTTATAATAAATCTTTTCTTTCCTCATGCTTCACATAATCCTGCCCTCTAGTGATTGGACCTGGAATTGTCTATTGATAGGTTTTTGAGAAATAAAATGTGGGCAGTTGGCATTAACTCGGATAAGCCTATAAAACAATCTTTTATAAAATTACCAGCGCCCAATCCGTTGGAGTCATCATCTTTTTTCCACCTATTAAGGCTGAAAGGTGAGCATCCTAATAATGTTATGACTACAGTCATCTCAAAGTATCCTTGTAACCTTAATTTCAGCTGACTGAAGACCATAAAATTGTGGTGGAACAAATTGAAGAATGAGATTACTCCTTGATGGATAAGTCTCTTTCCTGGTTTGTCCTGATTATACTTCTTTAAAAAAAAAAAATGAAAAAAATGTGGAGAGGTTTTGCGCAAAAAGAACACAAAAGACCATCATTTCCCAAACCCCTTAAGAAATGTTCCTTTTTGCAGATGAATGAAAGCCCCAACCATATAGCCTCATTGTATGGAGACTAACCATTGTAGTTATCTGATTCAAAAAAGACCGGGGGTGTCACGGCCAACACATTAAAGTCAAACTAGGTGCGTTCTTTCTAAACTATAAAATGAAAAAAATAAAAAAGGTAGTCACCTCACGTAAGCTTCCTCCACAAGCCATTGTGTAGCAATCCTGCTAGCTCCTGCTTCTCATCATTGTAGAGCAAGGAAGGCACTCAAAAATAATGCCAAAAACACCACTATGACTCTTAGCATCTTCATCTGACCGTGGGGATAAGTAATAAATCACCACCAATATCCCTGCAAAAAAACATCCTGCTAGAATCAGAAGCATTAGGAGTTTGTGCTGCATTCACTACTATGAACTCTCATAGCGTAAACTTCCCAATCTAGTGCACTTGGTTTAATGTATCTACAACTACAGAGGTCCTCACTGGCCCACATTTAACTTGACAGGAAGGATCTTCTTTTAGAGAGGACTGGAACGTTTTGAATCCATTGCCAGCTTTTAGCACCCCTGCTTTTCTCACATCTGTCTGGTTTGCCAAAGTCTTTGACTTCCCCATGAAGGCCTTCACATTACATATTAACTGTATCAGCAATAACAAATTAATTTATTTGTATGCAAATCCATTTATTGTTTTTCAGTCCCACATCAAGTGATGATTTTTGGACTTCATTGCCTTTTCTTTTAATGACATTTGGGGTGCTCTGGAGCGTTCTGTGTTGGACAATACGAAATTGTGTTTGCAGCTTAGTCTCAATTTCTCATGGTATACTCATTTAGATCTGATTAGTAGCAATGCACTGTCTGCAGTGGGAGCGCTCGCTGAATTCAGTGAGTTCTAAGATGGCCCTTCAGTACATTGATTAAAGCCTATAAGGGTAAAGTTATTCATTTGGTGTGTTACAGCTCCCCTTCAGAGACTGATTTTAAAGACTGAAAGGTAAATGTTGGACACGTACATCACATTTGCCCACTTTCACTGTAATTGAATTATTTCAATTATAGATGGGGCATGTTCCAAGTGTGCACCTGCGGGTACGTGATGTGTTGGAATGGGGGACTGCAGAAGAGCATCACATATGTCTCTGCTGCACTTATGAGAGGGCAGCTTAGGTAGTGGCAGTACTGAGGTAGATGTTAGATGCATTTAATACAAATGGGGCTCTGAACACAGACACTGACCCGAGTGAACAGGGTGCATAAAGGTGTACACTGTTTTTAGTTAATGGGGTCAACTAGTACGGATACCACTGATTCATAGGTGGGGTCGGCTTGTAGCCTTGATGCTTTTACAATTGTTTCTTCTGTACAGATTACTGGTTTCAGGGAGGCTGGGGATGAGGCATGCTGTTTGCACTTGATGATGTGCACTGACTTTTCTGTTCACTGTTTTGTGAAACTGCAAAAATAAAGATGAAAAAAATAAAAGGTGAGGGCATTGTTCCTTCAACTTGTTGCCCAAGACTCAGGCATAGTTTTTGTTTCAGAACCAAGAGTTCTTGAGCACAGAAACTTGCATCAGGGATATATGGGATAGCAATTTGAATTAAATTGTATAACATTTGTCATGGGTATCTGAAGCGTATAAGACAATTATCTAATAAATTTGCATTGAAAGTTTGATGCCTCACAACCTTAAATATTTGTAAATGGGGGCGAATTCGGGAACTCTGCTTTCATGTACAGTACACAAATGTTTTAGCTCAGGTTCAATGTGTCCGTGGTGTCAACCCTGCATCCCCAAAACCTAGAACAGCTAAACAAATGAAATAAGCCTACAACCTCACACATTTGTCCAAACTACAAGTATATAAAATAATATAAGTAATCCAGAAGTCTATATATTCCTCGGGTTGTTTCTTTATTGTTCCAATGCACACAGCCAGCCAACACGTATTTTTGTCACTGAGAAATTCACCCCACGACTTCCTCAGGACTAGAATAAAACAATAGTGTGACTTACAAAACCAAATGTACATACACATTGTAAAATTGTCACCCTATGTGAAAAGTATAACCGGGCCCCATTTATAAATGTATAAAATATGGAAGGCATAAAATCAATATTCCACATTATGAGCACAATAATATACATGCCTCACTTGTCTCGTGTCAACTGCGACTTCATCACGAAAGGAATTCAGTTGGATTCAGGATTAATCATAATCGCAACACCCAACGTGTGGAAACGTAAGCCGCTACCGAAACAAGCATCTCTTATGTACAAAACACACATTAGTGACGTAAAAGATCCTAGGCATTGTCTATAAGCGCCTGTTAATCAAATAGTCACCAAACACTTATAATTTATGGAATATCTTCAACAAATCCTCCGGGGCTTCTGGATTAACCACACTATTGTAGTTTGGACAAATTTGTGTGTGCTCGGAGGCTAGTTTCATCAGAACCTTAAATGGTCTATTTGTCAAATATGAAATTGCTATCAGATTGACCACTCCTTTATACAAATTGCTTTCTAGCATGGTTGCGTTTAGAGAATTTGCATTGGTAAACCTGCAACTGACAGTTTAAATTATGTGGTTAAATACAAGCGTTATCCTTTGCTAATTATACAACCAGATTGAGGTTAGCCAGTATTTGACCTTCACTCCAGTTTTATATTTTTACATCTGAAAATGAGACTATGGTTTCCATTGATATTCAAGTTAAATGGTGGATGAAAGAGGAGAAGATGTGGCTGTAAATTTAGTTTTGATGACTTGCCCTTCCATTTTCTTCATATTTGTCCTTATGTCCTAGCTGCTTGGAAATAATGTTTATTTTTTGAAACTTATAAATGTTTGTATCGTCTGGGCTGCCTTCACACTTGTTCTCTTTGAAATCTTCCGACATAGCTCGCACAGTAAACATTTTTTAATGAATTGTTAATAGTGAATACCAAATCTGTTACTTTCAAAGAGAAATGTGGTGTTTTTTTTTCTCACAGGTTTTTACTGTACTATTTGTGATTAACAAAGTGCATATATCGTAAGGATTTAAATACTTAACTGTATACTTAGATGGCCTATTTGTCGAACAAACAAATAATTATTCTTGTTTTTCCAATTACCAATTTAAATAAGTGAAGCCATTGGAAATTCTGAAATTATCTAATCACTATAGAAATGCACTGCCGTCTTTACAGCAGTGAAAAAAAATACTTGAAAATAACTGTTCAGAGTCATTTCACTTTAAATCAAGGAGTTGTACTATACTATGAATCTACCTCCACCCCAAAGGGCGTGCTTGTTTTTCATCAAATCTGACAGAGAAGTTGAAAACTACACTTCAGGATGATTGTAAGTAGTACAGAGAACACTGAGCAGCAAAAAGAAACAACTGAAATAAACATCAATCCAAAACATGCTTCAAAGCTAAGACATGATCTCAGGCAGAGGCAACATCAAAAAAACGCTGAAGCCAGAACCGATGTATGCAATGAAAAAATGGAAATATGAAGAAAAAATAATGTATTACTTGGATCAAGTTTCTTACAGCTTGTGACCCAGGGTTCAGTTTGAATGATATACTAATTCAGCCTCTGTCCCTAGATGAGGATCTTATGAGAAGTTTACTCCTCTCTTCTAAATTACTTCTGCTGAACTGCAACTCCTGAATCAAGTTCCTCTCAAGCCCATCACCACCAGAAGTTGGGTAGCTATTTATCAGCTCATGCAGAGAACATATTTCTCTGAGAAGCCTTTGATTCAAGTGTGCTGGTAGATTACATGAAGTTGACAAAGGTTATTTGACTGAGACAGCTGAGGCACGTTAGATAATTAAATAGAAAAGAACATCATTCTTGTAAGTAACAGCAAATTTAAGTGCAAAGTAGCTCCAACACTGTAAAATTAGCACATCAAGGGGCTCATGCATCAAACTCCCGTTTTGCGTTTCCAAATTTGCGAATTTTACCGAATCGCAAATATGGATTCGCAAAACGGGATGCATCATAGAAAGTGCAAAATATTTCCGATTCGGTAAAAATCGCAATTTTTACCGAATCGCAAATATTATGTGACTTCAAAATTGCGAATTCGCTATTCCCATTGATTCCTATGGGCCAAAAGGCCCATAGGAATCAATGGAAATTGCGAGTGGCACTTAGAAAATTTCATGGGTGCAGGGGGGGTCCAAAGGACCCCCCCCTGCACCCCTGAAATGTATTTTTAAATGGATGTTTCACACACACATGTCCTAAAGACATGTGTGTCTGTAACATGACATTGTTTAAAATGTAAATTAGTACATTTTAAACATTTTTCGCAATTTACCACGAGGTTCAACCTCGTGGTAATTTGCACTTCCAAACCTTGTTCTCGCAATTTGATTTCAGAATGATGCATTGCATTTAAGGAATCGCAAATTTGCGATTCCTTAAATGCAATCGCATTCTGGAAATTCGCAAAATCAGCGAATTTCATTAAAAAATAATGATGCATCTGAAAAAGCACTTTTGCATTCGCAAACGGCCGATTTTAAGGAATCGCACCGTTTGCAAATGCAAAAGTGCTTGATGCATGTGGGCCCAAGTATATTGCGGTTTGCTGTGCACTCCTCAAACCCAGCTTCTATAGAGTTGCACATGTTGAAGGCTGCATAAGAGGGAGTACAGCAAAAGATGAACCCTCACCAAGAAATTATTGCAGAGAGACACTAAGCAAGCATGGCATGGCACCCCACTAGGAGAATTTGTTCACACAATAATGGAGGTACATACCATCAAACACTTAGGTACCTGCGGGCTTCTGGTTTCAACTTGATTAAAGGTAGCAAGCTGCACATCAACAAGAAAAGGAATGCCCACCAAATAAAAAGTGACAAGGGGGATGCACTTCTTGAAAAAAAAATCTATGGAAACAGTATCCCAAGCTTTACATCAATTTTTTATGGAGAGTACAAATTAGGTTCCAGAAAACTAGGACTGTGCTATTACTATTACATATGTGTATAATCTAAGACTCTATGCGATATATGGTATTGCCCACATTCTTCCTAGAGGTTACTCTATAGTTTGAGATAAACTACTAGAATGTCAAATCGCTGAATCTTTGGTGCCTGAAGAAAGGCACAAGCAGAGAGGCACTAACAGACACCAAAGATCTCTAGTAGGTTTGTTACGGGTCAGTTGTTTCTTGAGGAACTCTGGAGCAGCACCAATGAGTCACATGTACAGCCTTAAAGGTAGTACGGTACAGGAGAAGAGGGTGGAGGGAACGGATATGCCATAAAGAATGCAAGTAGCTGGATTTTGTTTTTGTAGACATTTCAGAGGTTCAATGACCATTCTCAAATGGTGTTGCTAAACCTTCAAGTAAAGAATAAAAAATGTTGAAGACAGTTCTGAGCTTGGGTCACACCACTGCATTATAATCTTACATTAGCACCAAATCAAGTGGCATTGAGGGATTTTGCTCAATGACCTGCAGCTAGTCTTTCAGACATACCCTCCAGACGTCACCTTCTTAGCAACTTTTAATTACAAAAATGTCATTGTGACAATTTCAGATTAATTTAGAAAGCAGGACAGTGCAAAACGTGACGTTTTTCCATTTGCCAACCATTGTTGTAGGGAAGAGACATTTTCTCTTCCCTCACCCTTAAATTGAGGTCTCACGGTCACAAAAACTAGTGTCATCTATACACTGTCAAGGAATTGTGGAGTGAAGGGGATTGTGACATGACCATTTATCATTGGTTTAGGTTTGGAAGCTAAACTAGGAGAATTTCATAGAAGTCCAAACCAGGTGAGTTTTCAGTAGACATCTATTACAAAAAACAAGCTGTTGCATTCTCTAGTGTTCTTGATTGCATGTCTATTCCATATGCCAGAGCCAACTTATGCATATGGCTTTCTTTCTATATCTTTTGTAAGTAGAAGAAATCCGAATAACCTGCAAATAGCTAACCTCTTTCTCATTTTAGTTCTTTTACTGTTCATTACAAATATTTACTAATTATAACTCTCCTTTTTCCCCCTGTGTAGCATACCAACCAACGCAACCACACTCTTACGGAGCAGGGGGTCCTGCTCTCTATCAGCCCCAGCAACCTAGTGCCCCATCTTCCTCAAGCCCCTATCCTAACTCTCCTTACATGCCTTCTGTCGGTACTCACTCTTTGCCACCTCACATGTACCAAGGACAGCCCCAGACCTCACCAACCAGCATGAATCCTGTGCCTTCTCTCCCCCCTCCGACTGGAGCATCCTTCCAGCATGGCGGACCAGGAGCTCCAGCATCTTCTGCACCTTATTCAGTGCCTCCTGGACCAACAGGTATTCAGCCTGCTGCCAGTGAGATGCCTGCATCCCAGAGAACAGGTCTGCGCTTGGAATGGGGTGGGGAGGGACTTCTTTTGCTTATTAATTTGCCTTTATTGTTGAGAGAATGGGGAGAGCTCTTAGGGTTGGACTGCAGTGTTTCTAAAACATGAATACTTAATATTATTTTATCATGTTACTTTCATTTATATCTTGTCTTGTAAACCACTTTACCAACAGGTTTACAATTAATTTGCTATCCCACCTGCCGTGTTGAAAAGGAAACTGTGATGGCTTTATGCATATTTCTCTAATGGGAGCAGATATTTTTTAGATGTGAGCCTTCATTGGGTAGTGCTTAACCAGCTCTTTCTATCGAGTTTTTAATTTTAGTAATTTTGTTTTGAACACTAGAAACTTGTCATCCTTTGTGTGTGTACACACACAGAATTGTGTGTGTATATACTAAACTTTAAATACTATGAATTTAGAAATACTTTGAGAAACAAATTAATATACTAGTATGTGTCTCTTGACCCCTCGGGTCGAACAGTCATTGTTTTCCAGTTAATTTGGCAGTCATTTTTGAGTTCTTATCTGTAAAAGCCATCCTGAATTTACAAATACATCTTCATATAAAACAAAACATGTTTTAGAAACACTACAAAAGCATGTTTCCTGGGCCTTTTTGTATTTTTAGTCTCCTGGCATGAATGCCGTAGCATGGGTTTGCTGGAAAGAATGAGCGCACAGAAGTACCTCTGGATTACGGGATCTCACCAATCTTATATCAAACTAAGCAACAGTTGATATCTAGATGAAAGAGTTTACCCTGCATGATTCATTTCTTTAGATCTCTCTTTCTGTACTTCATTTACTAACCAGTGAACGGTGAATGCATGAAATCCGGTATTACTCATGGCAAATGGAGTAAAAGAGCTTGAAGCATTTGCTGCTTGCTCTTTATTACGGTTGCTTCTGATCTCTTTATTTGCATCATCTAGAATTACAGAGCTTTACATTAATTAGGATTTATGCTTGTATGTGAAAGCTTGCCATTTCACACAAGCTCCATGCCGCCTCCTCCCAAAAGCAGAAAGTAATTCCTAAATGGATGGAAGATTTTTCACTGGTTTGATTGTTGGGAGCATAGACCTGCTTTTAGTGACACAAAAGATTATTCCTAGTTTCCTTAGTCTATGTCTGAGGTGGGAAAAAATGAGACTCGGGTGAGCTCGTTTTCTGCCTTACTTTTGAACACCAGGCAGAGAAGTGTGCTTCATGATATCCAGATACTTGGCAGTAGGGGTGTGAATATTATTTACAACAAGTATCTGTTTCAGGTATTAAAATGTTTTTGGTTAATCAGTTAAAGTTCATGAAGAGTAAAGTGAAAGATTTCTTTTTTTAATCACCATGGTTCTGTAATAACAGTCAGGTGGTCTTCTGTATAAAATGTATCTAACCTGATTCACAGTGATCTGCAGATTTGTAAAATTGATTTGCACATTGAGCTAATGGTCTTGAGACATTTTTATTATATAACTAGATCTTTGAGTGCCACTTAATTATCAATTTAGTAAATGTAAGATATACAAGTAGTGGAACTTTACATCCCAGTAAACATTTTTTTTTTTTTTTACATACCTTCTCTGAGTATTACAGTTTAGAAGGATTGTGGCAAAACCTTGTGCCTAAAGGTATTTATTCAGTGGGGTTAAAGACCGGTTTACAACAAGTTTGCAGTCCCAGTGGATGGTTCAAAACCCAGGCGCTCAGTTCTTTTGTATGGAGTTGAAGAAGCAAAAAGTAAAAACATTCAAGACTGATTTCTCGACTCTGTACACTTGAACAATTCCATTTGCGGGCATTAGTCCAGCCATCTAAAAAATATTTTTCTCTTATAAATGTGATGCACTTTTTTTTAGAACTTGAGTCATACTCTTGGTACATTGCTGTTTGAGGACAAGTTGTAAACCTCTTTGTGTCTTTTGAGCGAGGAGTCCAGACCTAGCCATACTCCCTAGGTCTTATCTTCGAGAGGATTAGTAATGAACATCCCAGCAGTTTCATTTTTTTATCTACCTTTGCAAAACTTGGTTTAGGCATATAACAAAGGTCTGCAAAATGTACTTTTCCTCTATTTTTAGATTTCAAGAACGACCCTTGCTTGCCTCTACAATTTGGTGTTGTGGATAGCGATTCATTCACATTCACATTATATTTCTAAGGTTATCCTATTTTATAAAAAAAAACATTTACTGTTCCTAGACTAACCCTAGCCCTCATTTGCTATGAAATTCGGTAGGAAAATTGTATTGTTGCCAGGAAGGCTTATGTTTTTTTTATTGGAAGGGATCCCCCCCTTTTGTGTCTACACCTCAATCTCTACTGACAGGGTTTCCTCAGGGGTCTATTCTTAGTCTTTTGCTATTCAATATCTATATGACCCCTCTTATTTAGCTGGCTGAGGACCTGGGTGCCAAAGTGGTTGCCTACGCCGATGATGCGCAACTTTTGTTTACCTTGAAGAAACACGAGGCTGCCACATCTCATGTCAAGGCTTGCCTGTCTGCGGTATTTAGCTGGCTTGTGTTGGCTCAGTTGAAATGTAACACTGACAAAACAGTGATTCTCTTCTTTGGGGAGTTTCCCCCATTGTTTTGGCATCTTGTCTGGCCGACTGAATCTCCCTGTCCTTCTCCTTCAGGCCATCCTGTGAAAAATCTTGGCATCTGGTTTGATGAGAAACTCAGTTTTGGTAACCAGATTGGCAAACTCACTGGCACTTGCTTTGGTCTTTTAAAACTCCTCCGCAGGTTCGTGCCATCATTGCCTCTCTCTGCTAATGAAAAGGTTATCCGTGCTTTGGTTAACTCTCACATATACTAAGCGAATGCACTTTACGTCGGTCTGCCGTATTACCTTTTGAACAAATTACAGGTTGTTCAGAATGCTGCAGCTCCTCTTATACTGGATCTTCCTAAGCGCTCCAGTGTTAGTAAACACTTGCTTAACTTACAATGGCTGCCAGTTAATGCTAGGATAATGTTCAAGGCTGTGACCATTGCCCATGCTGCACTTTACGAGTATGGCCCTGCCTATCTTAGCAAACGTTTTCAGTTCTATACCCCCGGCAGGTTTCTTCGTTCCTCAATATGCTTTTAGCATCTGTTCCCGGGTTTCATTTGAAACGGAAGGGTGGCAGCTCTCTGTCCTACCTTGCAGCGACTTACTGGAATTCCCCGCCTCTGGATCTGCATAATAAGAATCCTTCTGAGTTAAGAAAAAAGCTCAAAACTTTCTTGTTCAATTAGCCTGTTTCTAGTTCATCTGCGCTTAGGTTCCCTTTGACTCTTGGGCTCGCGCCGAGACACTCTATTGAGTAGCTGTGCGCGCTACAAATCCCTAACATAACAAAGCCTTTAAGGTACACAGCTAAATATTGTATGGGATTTATAGATAAACTGTTTCCAGAAGGTAGGTTGCTCTTGCTCGTCCAGCACACAAGAAGTTTGACCATGCACCTTTACCTTTTGTATTTGGAACCCAATTCTGTGCCTTTGTAGCAGAGACAAACCTTGCTCTTGGATCCACGTACTACACACAGTTAATATGTGAATAGTGAAATTCTAATTTCGACCCAGGGAATTCTCCAGCTACACACTTTCACTCACCCTTCCTTATTAAAATGTACAAAACCCCTATAGCAGTACTACCTCCTGCATTCTTACCAGTCATTGTTTTGCGCAAGATGTAAAAAATGGCTTCTATTCAGCGAGGTGGTAAAGCTTTTTCCTATTACCATCCGAGTTGAGCTTTGAATATGCGCTGTTACTGTATCTGTCAGTTGTGTTCTATACTGTTGAGCTACATCTGAGTACCCTCCCCACTTGTACAGGAATCAGCATGGCAGTGCTCAAGTGTTTCTCCTTCTTGTTCTCTGGAAATCAGCAGCTCACTCAAACGGAGACCTCCAGATTCTCCCCTCCTTTGTGCTGTACTTCCAGTGGTATCTGCAGTGTTTTCCAATCTTTCCTCCTGCACTGACTTTTAAACCTATGCATCGAAATCTATCAGCTATAGGAGACTTAGTTCATCACAATCCATTATTATACTGATTTCCGGTGAAGACTTCTAGCCGCAGGTTCCTTATCTTTTGACTATTTACTTGGGTGTCAGACTGGATGTGGAAACTTATCAACAGTACCTCTTTCAGCCGGTGGGTGGCAACAAGTGGCTCTGCACTGACACCATTCTGTTTCGTAAATGACATGTGGTGTTTATATAGGCAACACTCCCTCGTGATGTCAGTTTCTTTCTTGTCGTACCACAAGACTTGGACCCTCTTATCTCTCTAAAACACTTTTACCATAGACGTTTGTCAAAAATCTTAGTGTGCATGGGAATGTCACCCAAACAGGTTTTAAGTCTTGAAGGGACTGTCACAAACAAATGTCTGTGACAGATCTCAATCAGGTGTACCTGATGGTGGTGGTGCCTGGGGTCGAGTCACGATGAATCTGAAAGCAATCCACGACTAAGAGGCAAAACTCTACATCGCCAAACATGAGAAGACTCAGCAGCAGGACTGGTCCAAGTCTCAAGCCTGGTCTCTATCCTTTTCTCAGCCCATATGCTGCCAGAGCAGTTCTAGAGGTTGATCTTCGTCGAGATTTAAATCATCCTGTAATTTAAAGAAGAAACATAAAAGATCAAAGCAGGACTCTTCCCCCGTCAGCATTTACTTTGACCTAACAATGCACGGGGGCATTGTACCTTCCAATTTCTGAGTTACTCTACTTAACAGCTAAGCTTGTAGCTGGTGCTGGCACAAGCAGAGATTCCTTGGCCATCTTCCACCTCAAACCAGATTGAAAAGGTCTGCGATGTCGTGGTACAACTCTTTGGATTTCTTCTAGCTCTATGTGGTATGCTTTCAAGCCCAAAGGAGCCAAGAGGCATTCCATTTGGGATTCCACAAGCAAGTTCCCCCTTGCCGCCAGTTTGTACCTGCCGACCCCACCACAACCCTGCTGGCTCGTAGCGATCCCACCTCCAGCACCATGATGTACCCCGATTCCTGGCACATTGATGGACAGGGAGGTACAAATTGTACTCTCCTACTCTTCACCAGTCCGACCTCAACCGAGGCTGCACCCAATCTGAGGTGCCATTTCCCCCTGGTAATCTATCACCTCTTCAAGGGGATAAACACATCCATCACTCCCTTTTTGGGATGGACACGGACAGCGATTATGATACAGGTGATGAGCTCGTGCAAACCTTTCATGGGGATAATTGGTACAAAGATTTGCAGTATGCCAATTGCCTCCATACCTCCCTTGAAACAAGTCTCTTCTCATCCCCTGGTCCAACCACAGAATAATCTGCTACCTATGCCACATGGTAATGTGTATAGTGGTCCAATTCCTTGACCTCCAACTCCCCACCTTAAAGGTAAATACCATTACATGGAAAGAAGTCCTCCAGCCGAGGAAGACCTCAACTGAGCCACTGCTGCATTTAAATCAGGCATTAACTGATACCTTATTAGGGGCCTGGGCCAAATCTTGCTCTGGACCTCCAGTCAGCAGGCAAATAGCGTGACACCATTGTTCAGTGCCGAGGAACCCTGCTTTACTATCTCAGCACTCCTCCCCTGAAAGCTTGGTGGGGCAGGCATCCACAAGCCGGTCTAATCCAAACACTTTTGTGACTTCTCCCCCCGACAGGGAGCCCAAGCTGGTGGAGTCATTTGGAAAGAGTTTTCCTTCCTGCCAGCTGCCTCCTGAGATGCTATTTCCATGCCATTTGAGAGCCGTTGACTCAAGTCCTCACTGGTGTCACCAAAGGTCTTCGGCCAGTCCTGGTGTATGCCATTGAAAACAATCAAGATGCAGCCATGTTCACAATTCGTGGTGGCTTGGACGCCACCAATGGCATCGGGTGAGCCATTGGCACCAGTGTTGCCATTCACCGTCATGCGATCAACCAGGCGATGTCTTCCCTTATGGACATGCCCTTTGATGGGACTTGCCGATTTGGGGACAAGACTATTTCCGGTTAGAGCTAGTCAGAGATTAGGGCTACTGCATATGCTTTAGGCTTATCCGCTCCTTAACGCCATATGCTCCAACCCTACCTCGCCTGGGCCTTTGGTAGAGCTGGTCTATTCCACCAGCCTGTCCATCCTTAGCAAGGAATCCAGCATTTTTGTGACAGAGGCCAGGTTGCAGTTGCACACCATCAGCGTCACCATCCCCCTCAATCCACTGCCCCACCTCTTCTTCAACGCACGCTTAGTGGAGCACAGCCACTCGGTTGGGGACAGGTACCACAATTTATATCTGGATAACAAGCTGTTACTTAAGACAGGTGAGTCCTGCAGATCACTCACAAAGGATATGCCTTACCTTTCCTTTCTTCTCTACCACACCGTCCACCAATGGCTAACGGAGGAACTTATGTCCCTTTTGTGGCAGGAAGTGCAATCTCTTTTGGCCAAAGGAGCTATTGAGAGGCTACCTTCTCCAGAAGTATAGCATTTTTGCTATTCCGCTAATTTCTGGTGCCCAAGAATGGAGGCCTTTGTCATATTCTAGACCTGCGTGCTCTCAACTTGTTCCTCTGCCAGGACAGATTCCAAATGCCCACTCTGGCCCAGTACTGGTTTGTCCTTTTTTTTTTTTTTGCAGAGTTTTATATAGCGCAAACTTGACCCGAATCGGGTATCAGAGTGCTTTACATAGCACCAGTTACGTTACATGAGGACACACATACAATTTTTTCCGCACAGGGAGATTAAGTGATTTGCCCAGAATCACAGGATGTTCAGCGTCATTGCAGAGATTCCAACCCAGTTCCCCAGATTCGAGGTCGACCGCCCTAGCCGCAGGCCAACTCCTCTCTCCTTGACCCTTGAGACTGGATGCTGGCGTTGGACCTACAGGATGCCTAATTCTATAAACTGGTCCTGCTGGCTCATCGGCTCTACCTGCAGTTCGTGGTGGGACCAGAGCATTTTTCAGTTCCCCTTTCGTTTCATCTCTGGTGTTCACAAAAATGATGGCGGTGGTAGCAGGGCACAGTTCGAAGTCAGGGCTGCCCCTACCTTGATGACTGGCTGTTGACGTCGGGCTTGCCTCAGGTAGTCGTCAACCACCTCGAGACTATGGCAAAACTCCTATTGTCTTTGTGGTTCACTGTCAACATGCTGAATGGTACCAGCTTTGTCAGAGTATTTCCCCCATGTAAATTTTTGTAGTGTACATGTTTCGGTATCCTCACCATCAGCAAATGGGTTCTGTTCTAGTGTCTGAGTTAGTAGGCTGCATGCTGATCCAAAGACAGGTAAATGAAAAGGAAAGTTTGCTTAACCTTTCTGAAGAGGTGACTCAATCTTTTTAACAAGTTTTTTCTATTTACCTCCATATTAGCTTCTTCCCTTTTATAGACTCCAGTATAGGTCTGTTGATGCTCATTTCTGGATTCACATTGAGCAAATGTGATTCTAAATGCATTTCTAAAGCCACTTGTCACATGCAAACTTAACGGCAATTGAGCTATTCAGTAGAGACAATTGTCCCCTGCTGAAGAAACCTCCATAAAAGGTATATAGGGCATTGTGACTTATGCAGTCCATCTAAAAGATGTCAAATAATCTAGGTAATAACTGTGAGCCAAATAATTTCCAAAAAGCAGGGTAGAAAGTGTTTTTCACTGAACGTGTTTTGTTAAGGTATATCTTGAAATTCTCCAGCATTATCCTGGATTGTGTGCAGTGCTTTATCAAAGTGCAGGAGCACAACGTTGTTTGCAAGAGCTCGGGCAGGGGTTGCTGCGTAGCAAGACTGTCTAGTCTTGCTTCCATATCTTGCCTTCTCCTTCGCTACCCAACACTTCCTTTCTCGTTATTTCACTATTAAGGGTTCTTTTTCATCCGTCTAGTCTCCCTTTGTGACTTATTTTTCTTTCTTTTTTCTTGCTCTGGGTCTGAAAATAGAAAAAATAGTTCAGGTTCCCATAAATGAGCTAGGCACTTGCAGCTAGAGCAAAAGATTACCAATGGTTACGTGTGTGTCTGTCTGTCTTTCTTGGTCTGGCATAAATCTTGCATATTTTTTAGACAAACCCTCCACATTGCAGAATGAATTTTGATGGCCACTCTCGAGAATTTGTTGTGTTTTATAGTTCAGACCATCTTTTCTTTGTAGGCTTTTTTAAAGTTCTTAGCTCGTTACATGCCCATTTTCTGGTGCTGTCTAATGTGTATTGCAGAGTTACACAACTTATGCCACATTTGAGTAGTCTTGCAGGACCAATTTATAATATCAAGGAAGATGGTGCAATTTTATTGAGAAGCTCACTTTAAAGGAAGAGGTGTGCAATAGCTTTGTATGTACTCTTCTTTACACCCTTTGAGTTACTTTTGCATTTCATCCACAGAAAATCTATCTACCCAAGACATGGCAGCTTTCCTGCAAGGTGAATTAGCTATGTAGTCTGAACTAACGACTCATGTGGAATATATGTTTAATCAATGAACCTAATAAAATATTCCTTAAATTAAACTCTTGATTTCTGTGATTTCACTCAATAGTAGATATAATTAAGCTGTGTGATACAAATCTGCACCTTTTTTCTGGACATTAAGATGTTAGGAGCGGACTCTCTAAAAACCAGTACAAGATGAGAAGCTCTGTTGTAGTTTGATTGGAAGGCAGAAAGGAGGCTGGGTGGGCGAGTTGTAATAACTCTCATTGTACTACCAGCTCATTTCTTCCCTTGGTTTGGTTTATTTGTGTTACAAATGTTTTATTTTCTTTGGAAATTGTAAAGAGCACCTGTAATTTTATTTTATTTAAACTGAGCTATCCGTGTTTGTCTGAAGGTGTTTTCAGGGGCTTGTGTTAGCTTTTGTTTCATTTTTAAAATTTGAGTGATTGTCTATTTGCACAGGTCTGAAAATACTACTTAGTACATTTTTGATGTGTGAATACGAAGCATATCTAATCAATTGGACCTTTTTGTAGTGCAAATACGGATGTAACGTCTTGTGATGTACTGAGAAATGTTAGTCCCATTTCCATAAGACATTGTGTTGAAATGTAGAGCATTCTGTAATTATTGCAAAGGCATGTCGTTGTTCTGGCGTTTTGAACATCGCCCAGATCTTACACTGGAACAAAGTCATTGGGCTTTGCTCCAGTTGAGTTATACCAAGATTACTCGTCTGTACTACTCGTTTAAAAGTTACGAGTGATAGTAATTTATTCTCGGTATGGCTTATTCATATTTCAATTGCTGGATGGGGGAGTATTGAATAGAGTGGTAGTGTGGGTACACCACAAATCCTGTGTGCCAACATTTTTCTTAAGTGTCATTTTGAGGCCTTTTTTGGAGGAGCAAGTAAAGATTAATTTCCTATGAGCATTTAGATAGTATATCTATGAAATGGGAGTTGCTAGATAGATGTTTCCAACGTACTTCCCTGTTGGTGAGTGTTTTGGAGTTGCAAGTAGATCTGTGAGCTGTATTTGGACTATCCTTTTCCATCTGTAGCTTGCTCCAATATTGTCTTAAGAACTAATGGTAGATCAGCATTTAGTATTTTATTGAAGCATCTAATTTGCTTTTGCATGTTCTGCTGAAATATGTGAAATTTTAATTTCTTCTTTGATTATCTCTGTATTGCCTACACAGACCGAAATTATTTATTTTTTATGTCTTTTTTTTTTAATTGCTCGGACCAATTTGGCAGCTGTGATTTACATGTAACAGGTGAACAGGAATAAGAACATATGAAGAACAAAGTATGGTTATGATGCAAAAAGAGACTTGGGAACACTACTCATTTAAGTACTGTCTGAAATTGTGGGTTGTTCTGCCTTTTCGGCACTTGTTTGCATTTTCTTGCTGCTAGGTGAGTGATTGCCTGGTTCAGGGTTTTGTACACATAAATATCCATTACAAGGCTCTGTTTTCCTCAGGTGGTACTTCCTTTTTCCGCATTGTGAAGTGTTTTTTTCCCAAATATGTAGGTTTTCCCAAGTGTAGCCAGATATTTTGAATTTGATTATGGCTTCCAGAAAATTTTATGACACTCTCTCAAAGTAGAATTGGTGTGATCTGATTTCTTCGACGCTTTGAGGCATGCTGCAACTGGAAGAACGGATTTGAGAGGAAGAAAGACACATTTGGAGAAACCGGGTAGTAAAGCCTTTCTGTTAGGTGATAGGTCTCACGCCTGAATTGTATTTCTCGAGTCATATGGAGATAATGGGGAATTCGTTTTTAAAAATGAAATAGTAAAGGAGGCAGATTTAATCAGTTTGATAATGTCTGATTCCATGGTAATGTGGTCGAAGATAAAGCCGAGCAATTTTTATGAAGGTGCCGGTATAGGGAAGTCATGAGGTGTTGTGGTGATTGTCTGTAGTCTAGGGGGGCAATTCCAGTTTTTGCTTCGTTTATTTAGAAGGAAAATAACTTCATACATGCAATTACATCTTCAAGTGATAATTTCAAGACCAATAAGTCTTTCAGGATAAATCTAATAAGTCTTTCAAAATATTTCTGGATTTCAGGAGTGTATGTCTGATGATTAACAACTCTAAATGATTGTTAAACATGGTGCAGGCAGAAACAAAATGGCCATTGGAAGTCTTTCTTCTATTACATCAGTGTGTGTTGGTGTAAGGAAGTTTTTTTGATAACAGAGGTGGTGTTGAGCAAGTTGTCAGTGTTTGCATCATTTGAGACTAAATATCTTCACAAGACAAGCAAGTCAAGCCTTGGAGTTAGACACAGAACTCGACACCCTCTGTGTCACATTCTTCATTACAATTTTTCTTTTTTATGAATAACATGCACAATTATAAAAAAAATTATTTGGAGCGTATGATGATTTTTAAACTGTAAACATTCAGGGATCGGAACTTGATCTCCACAAAGTAAATGCTGTGCTGTAATTTTTTCCTTCCAGGACCTCAGAACGGGTGGAACGATCCTCCTGCGCTGAACAGAATTTCGAAGAAAAAAAAGGTATGTGTCACTAGAGTCAGCTAAGACCAGATTGCTAGTTTTTGTTTTACTGCATTATTCAGTCTGCCTTTTAAAAAAATATCGTATTCTTTACTTCATTTGAATTATAATGCAATCTAGCAGCGGAGGCACCATTGTAAAATACATCATCCTTGATAATCTTCAGTGATAGGGCAGTTGATGAGAATCATTTCCTTGCTCACAGCTTCAGAGTTTCTATGTTACAAGTTATGGAACTGCCTGAAAAAAGTCGCCCCTGTCTCAACCGGACTGCAGGCTAGCATAAAGCAAAGATGGCCACCACATGATGTGGAATGGAAGAGGCAAGAGGCATCTGGACCTCCACAGGACATCTTTTGGAGTTCTCTTAATAAAGGGAGTGAAGCACTTTGGAGATAGACTGCTGACTGAGTACAGTGCTGAGGCTGACTGAGTACAGTGCTGGACTGATCTCACTCACAGATACACAGACTGTTTATGAAAGGATTTTTTTCAGTTTGAAGATAAAAGCCCTTCCTGGGAAGTCAGCACTAAGAGCCCTATATAGGACAACGAAAAACATAAGAAGAGAGATGTTTTGCAGTAGCACTGTAAAATAAGAGGTGACGTCTGCATACTCGTGGGCGAAGGGAGTTCAGAAGGTATTGGGAGGGTTTACCATTTGCAGGATGGCTGTGATTGAAAAGAGGTGCGTAGGGACAGGGATGCCACACATAGTGCTCTGTGGGCTACTAAATAAAACAAGAGATACCTCTTGTTTTATTATGAAACTGTATGATCATAGTGCAGGCAAAAGGTTTCGATGGGCTCTATTTTATATCGTGTGGACATGGACTGTATGGTCATCGAGGGAAACGGAATAGATAGTGGCTGTTGCTGGTGAAAGCAAGTCATGTATATCTGCACCAAGAGTTGGAGGTGTCAATACATACCCAATGTCCTACAAATGATACAAATCAAGTGAGGAAGACTACAACAGAAGTGCTATTGGTGAAGAGTCTGCAGATTAAAAGATCTTGACACTTAATGGTATTCAAATGCAGAGGTGCCAACATCTCACCAAGATGATATGATCATGTCAGAAATGTTGGAGACCTGCGTCGATTGCTGCACCATGCACCCCAATGCCTTCAAGTGAGGTCCCTCAAGCTCCTTGCTGCCCGATGTGTGGCGCTGCAGCAGTCTCTATCCTGGTCGAGAGGAACCACCAAGCATCGGCCACGGAGCCCAAAATCTTAATCTCACTCGAGTAAGAAGTCGAAGAGGTCCTAGACTTCTCCTCATCCGTCGGCCAACGAGACAATGGATTGTCATCAATCGAGTCCTGGCTCCTGGTTCATGAAGGGACCCCTCCTAGTTCGGGAGGGGCCCCCTCCTGGTTCTGGAGGGGCCCATCCTAGTTCCACACCAGTTGCTCGCTCTCCGGCACCAGTTAGGCCCCTTTGATCCATTGCTGTATCCGTACTGGTGCCGGTCTTACCACCTCGACCTTCCCCGGCACCATTCTTGATGTTCTCGGCGCCATGTGCATCCACCGGCGGCCATGCCTCTATTCAGATTCTCAACTCCGACACTGTGCCAAAGGGGCATTGTCAAACTCCTGCTCCAGCCCCAACTGGAGCCATGCCTTTCAGGCCAGAGCCATCATTCTGTGGGCTAGGGCTCTGGTAGGATTGAGAGGGGTCGCTGTACCCTGGGGAATACCAGCCTTTAGATCCCCAAATGGACTGGAGTGAGGACTTGGGTTGAGGCCAGTTGACTGGACACTTACAAATACTGGCATGCTTTCTCCTCTGACCATGGCCACAGAGGAGGGGAGTGTCCTTTGCCATGATGGTGAGAAGGGTGGCTAAGGTTTTGGACCTTAGCCTGCCCTCAGTGGCAGTCAAGAAGAATGTCTTGACAGAGGTGCCTCAACCGGGAGTGTCTCCCTTGGAACTGCTTCTCCCATTTAATGAGGCCCTTACAGAAGTCCTGCTTGGGACTTGGTCCAAAGCCAGCGCAGGAGCTCCTGTGAACAGGACGATTGCCCACCGCTCTGCCCCACAAGTCCCCCAACTTTCTCACACAACACCCTACCCGATAGAACTTGGCGGTCCAAGCCTCTACCTCCCATGTAAATCCTGGTGCATTCCTTATTGCCCCACTGGATAGGAAACCCACAAGTCTGGACACCTTGGGGAAGGTAATGTTTTCTTCCACCAGCCTGGCAAAGCGGTCCGTAAACCCCTGTGCCTTTTGGGACATTACTCCCACGCTCATTGAGATTCGGTTGCGCAGGTGCTGCCATTCGTCCTGGAGGAGGCCTGGGCCATACTTGCCAAGGGGAGAGATGCAGCTAAGTTCACAGTCAGATGTGGACTTGATACCACCAACTCCCTGGGCAGGGCGGTTTTATTGACAGTGGCCTTATGGCACTACACCTGGCTGAGAACTGGCTTTTCAGGGGATGTCCAAGCTTAGCTTATGGAAATGCCCTTTGATGGCTTCCTTCTCTTCGGAGCCAATTCGGATTCAGTGCTTGAGTGCTTTAAGGAAAGCAGGACTATGAACAGGTCTTTAGGGCTTCCCATAGCCCCTCACCCCCTTCAATCCACCTTTCGCAGCCACAAAGGGTTCTTCCAGCCGTGTCTATACCTGCCCAGCCACCGCAGTGCGACAAGCTTACCAGCCTCTGCGTGGCAGAGGGGCACCCCCAGGCCTCCTGGGCTGGGAAGCCAGAAGTCTGGCCAGTCCACAACCCTAGACAGCCTCCAATTCCTTATAGTTTGCCCTCTTACCATCATGGGCACCCAGTGGGAGGCAGGATACACCATCACCTGTCCCACTGGAGCGCTATGACATCAGGCCAATGGGTTTCTTGAAATTGTCCGAAGGGGTAACACCTTCCCCTTTGTGACTACCCCTCCACCCATTCCACCTACTTGCAACAGGCCAAAGGAGCACTATCTTTTATTGCTCCAGGAAGTGACCGCTCTCTGGGCCAAGGGAGCCATAGAGAGTGTGCTGACAACAGAAGTTGGTCATGGTTGCTATTTCCGCAACTTTCTGCTGCCCAAGAAGGACAGAGCCCATCTATCTATCCTAGACCCGCACCCTCTCAATTTCTTCCTCAAGAAGAAGTTCAAAATGCTTATGCTTGTTCAAGTCCTCTCTTGCCTGGGATACTGGACGGTAGAGTTGGACTTGCAAGATGAATTCATTTCCACATTCCCACTCTGCCTACCGACACGTGTTACCTGATGTTTTTGATGGCCCACGAGCACTTGCAGCTTGGCATGCTCCCTTTTGGCTTTCCCAGCACCCCTCGAGCGTTCACCAAGGTAATGGTGGTGGTTGCAGCTCATTTGCGGAGATCAGGAGTGCCAGTCTTCCTCTATCTCGACGACTGGCTGCTGAAGGCATGCTCGTCCCAGGCTGTCGTCTCCCACCTCCAGACTATGGCGGACATCTTTCATTCGCTGGGGTTTGCTATAAATGCGCGGAGGTCACACCTGACACCATCTCAGACACTTCAGAGCTATTCTGGACACAGTGCGGATTCAGGCCTTTCCTCTCGAATGGCGAGTCCAGAATGTTCTGCCTCTATCCTTGGATTTCAGTGAGGCTGATTCTGAGGCTGCTGGGACTCATGGCCTTGTGCATCCTGCTGGTAGCACATGCTCGCTGGCATATGCAGGCTCTACAATGGGATCTGAAGTTCTGTAGTAGGGGATCTCTGTGTATAGTCATAATCTAGTGAATAGTCCCGCCCATATGTGTGGACCCCGAAGCAATCAAAAATAATCTCTTAAAGTGTCGAAAAAATGCAGAACTGCACAGACACTTAAGAGAGAATTTAAAGACACATAATGCAGCCTATAAACAGGCTACACTGTCCAGTACTTCAGCTAGAAATTCCACCAAAAATCCACAAAGCAGCAAAGCCTGTCCAGATTTCCCTTGCCTTCAGCAAAAACCCCTCTGGAATGATGGAGAGGAAGACATGGACAGACAAGCCCCATAGGCTGCCATTATGTGGCTCAGAACAGGATACTGTGCCTTTAAGAGAACTTTCCAGAACTTCACAGTATCCCAGAATGCCTGAAGGTCCCTCTTACTTTCAGTTCTTTTTTCCGGCTCCTGCTAGCAGGACCCTGGAGCATTGAGCTCTCCCTTTTTGGAATTTATTTGGTGTTTGTTCGCTAATTTTCACAGATTTAGTACTTTATTGTGCTGTGGGGCTTTTCTTCTTGGTTTTCTCACTCTGTTTTTTGTCGAATATGCCTGCATTATTCGACAAATGCTCGGAGTGTTCCAGGAAAAAGGCCAGGTCGGACCACCATGGGGTGTGTATCCTCTGCCTTCCAGCTTCTCATGTTCCAGAGGAGTGTGTTATCTGCCAAGGCTTCTCTGGAAGGACCCTGAGGGAAAGGAAGAAGATCAGACTTCAGGGTCTCGAAGAAAGAAGACTGAAAGCACAAGGTGGGTCTGAAGGGGCTTCTTCTGCCCATGCTGAGGCCCCTGGGGGGCTCCCCAGGGGCAGGAAGACCAGCAAGCGTCACCATTCTCCGCCTGGGTCCATTGCTCCCACTACGGCGTTGAGAGGAATGACTGCAGTCTGTTCCCCATCGTCGGAGACGAAACGACGTCGACGCTCGGCGTCGAGGGATATCACTAGACCTTCGATGTCCACGGTGGCTGTTTCATCGTCATCCTGGCGTCGGCGCTCGCCGTCGAGGCGATACCGCCGTTCGCCGTTGGCGAAGAGGAGGCGGACGTCGTCGGTGAGGTCCTCTCCGTCAAGGTCGCCGTCGAGGCACAGGAGGTCGCCGGTCGAGGCAAGGGAGGTCGCTGTCGAGGCACAGGAGGTCGCCGTCGAGGCACAGGAGGTCGCCGTCGAGGCACAGGAGGTCGCCTTTGAGGCCCCGAGGATCGCCGTCGAGGCACTGAAGTTCACCGTCGAGGCGCAAAAGGTCGCCGTCGAGGCACAGAAGGTCGCCGTCGAGGCGCAGAAGGCGTTCGACGCCGAGGAAGAGACGCTCGGCGTCCAGGGGCCGACGCTCGCCGTATGGTCGCCGTTCTTCGACGCCGAAAAGAGGTGGAAGTAGACCTGATGCCGTGGGAGGTTCGCCTACGTCCCAGGCTGGAAGAGAAGGGGGTTCGCCGCACTCGGTGTATTCCGAGGTGTATACCCCGTCTGGGAAGGTGACTCCCCCTCCTCAGTTATCGAGGGGTCCCCCTCCGAGGACGCTTACTCCGCCTCCGTTACCTCCACCGCAACCTGGGTCAGGGTTGCCTGAGAAGCCACCTCCGGTTCCACCGAGGTCGACTTTGTTACCTAAGCTTCCGACGCCTCGCAAGGGTACACCTAGACCGAAGGCTCCGTCCAAACCCAAGTCACCCGTTCCGGTGGACCCGGTTGATCGTCCTCGGCCGAGGAGGTCCCGTTCACGCTCAGGACGGAGAGGAAGATCAAGGAGTCGTCATAGATCCTCCACCAGATCAAGGCGTCGCCATAGGAGGCGAGAGTCTAGGTCCCGCACGGACTCTTACAGGACCCATTCCTACTCGCCGACATTATCGAACTCTGCTGAGACCAGGATCTCTCCAGTGGATGACATTGCCACATTGCCACATTCCAGGAAGTTCTCCTGAGGGGAGCTGCGAAGTTAGGTATCACGGTGACGGCTCCAACACCTACGACGTCCGTGATATTCGAGACGCTTCACAAGAAGCACTTGTCTCGCCCTCTTCTGCCTCTGGTACCTGGATTGAAGGAACCTGCGGAGGAGCTGTTCCTCACGCCAGCGGTGGTGAAGGCCGCTCCGTCCCGGCTTCTAAAGAAGTACAGGGCCCCGGATTCGGACCCTGCCTTTCTGAGAGTGGATCCGGTACCGGATTCAGTGATAGTGACGGCGGCCAGGAAATTGCATTCTACCTCCCCGTCATCCACAGTGCCGCCAGATAAAGATAGTCGATGGATCGACTCAGCGGGCAGGAAAGCGCGTGGGACCGCTTCCGCAGCCATGAAGGCTGCCAGCGATACAGCTCTGCTGGGCCGTTACGACTGGGTGCTGTGGGACCCCCTACAACAGTTTGTGGAACTGCTACCGAGAGACAAGAGGAAGGACTTCCAGGAGATCCTCAAGGAAGGGATGCTGGTATCAAACCAGGTGATCAGTGCAGCGGCGGACGCCTCCCTGTTGGCCGCACATGGTTACTGCCATGGAATCAATCAGCGGCGGCATGCCTGGCTACGGCTCACGTCACTCAAGCCTGAGGCCCAGCAGCGGGTGGCCAATCTGCCATTTTCTGGGGAGACCCTATTCGGGAAACACGCGGATGATGAGATTGTCCGCATGAAGGCGGAGGCGGAGACCCTTACGGCTGTGGGCTTGGAGAAGCCCAAAGAAAAGAAAGCCTACCGACCGTTCCAAAGGCGGTTCGGTGCACAAGGAAGAGGACGGGGACAGTCTTCGGGACAACAGCAGCAACAACAGCAACAGTTCCGGAGACCCTTCCAGAAAAGACAAAAGGGTAGAGGAGGACAGCAGTCCTCTACCGCGAACAAGGGCCCGGCCGGGTCTCGACCCTGAGCGGTTACTTCCCCTGCATCCGTTACCCGCACCGCTGGGGGGAAGCGTTCAATTTTTTCTGGCAGAGTGGAGAAAAATTACTCAGGACAAGTGGGTGCTGAATATTGTTTGCAATGGATACAGTCTTCGGGTCATCAGCCCTCCTCCAGCGATCTCTCCGGTCAGCTCGCAGTATCAACTGCGCGCGCTCCAGGCGGAGGCCGATATCCTGTTAAGGAAAAGGGCGATAGAAGACGTACCTCTGTCTCAAAGAGGAAGAGGTCTGTACTCCCGGTTCTTCCTGGTTCGCAAGAAGGACAAGAACGAGTTCAGGCTCATTCTGGACTTGCGGCAGGCAAACAAGTGGATTCGCAGAGAAAAGTTTCGCATGCTGTCGTTGCATCAGATTTTTCCTCAGTTGCAGCGGGGACTGGCTTTATGCCATAGACCTACAGGATGCTTACTTCCACGTGCCCATCGCGTACAAACACAGGAAGTTTCTGCGATTTCAAGTCGGCACCAACCATTATCAATACACAGTGCTGCCATTCGGGCTGAAATCTGCGCCCAGGACTTTCTCAAAGTGCATGGCAGTGGTAGCGGCACACCTCAGGAAGAACAAGGTGTTTGTCTACCCGTACCTGGACGATTGGTTGAGCAAGGCCTCCTCCTTCTCGGAAGCTCAGGCAGACTTCCAGAAGACGTACGTTCTCTTGAACAAGTTGGGGTTGCACATCAACATGTCCAAGTCTGTCCCGATCCCGGTCCAGTGCATTCAATACTTGGGGACCACCATCAATACGCTGTCAGCAAGCGTGTCTCCTTCGGAGGAGCGACGGCGATCGATCCTTCGGAAGGCTCAGGCTCTTATGACCGCTCCATCTACAACAGTGAGGACGGTATCTTGTCCACTGGGGTCGATGGCCTCTTGTATCTTTCTCACTCCTCATGCACGGCTACACATGAGACCTCTGCAGGAGTGCTTGGAGGACCAATGGGACCAGAGGAAAGGATCTTGGGACGACAAGATACAACTGTCTCTGCATGCTCTTCAGTCTCTGAAGTGGTGGTGTTCAGTGGAGAATCTCCTCAGAGGGGTTCCCCTCCACAAGGACATCCCTACTCAGACTATCGTGACGGATGCTTCTCTCCAAGGCTGGGGAGTGCATTCGGTAGACTTACAGATTCAAGGAACGTGGTCTCAGATGGAGTCCACGTATCACATCAATTTCCTGGAACTCAGAGCTGTTCACTTGGCACTGAAGGCCTTTCTTCCGTCCTTCCAGACCAACTCTCTGCTTGTACAGACGGACAATACAACCACAATGTATTACCTCAACAAGCAGGGGGGGTCGAGATCGCGCACTCTGTCTCGGGAGGCGCAGACGATCTGGCGCTGGCTTCTGACCAGAGGATTGACGATAACGGCTACCCATCTACCAGGTGTGCAGAATGTTCAGGCAGAAGCACTGAGCAGACTGATTCAGGAAAACCACGAATGGGTCATAAACGACGAAGTACTAGGAGAAGTCTTCGAAAGGTGGGGGACGCCAGACGTAGATCTGTTCGCCACAGCCGAAAACAGCAAATGCCGAGACTTCGCCTCCAGGTACTACCAGCAAGGGATGCTGGGGAATGCACTCTGGATCAACTGGTCGAACAGCTTTGTTTACGCTTTTCCGCCCATTCCCCTGATTCCAGCGGTGCTCATCAAGCTGGCTCGGTCCAGGGCACGTATGATCCTGATTGCCCCGGAATGGCCCAGACAGTGGTGGTTCACGGACCTTCTACACCGGTCAATCCTTCCGCACATACGGCTGCCGTGCAGGCCGGACCTTCTCACGAAGTTCGGGGGGCAGATGTTGCACCCCAACCTCTCGTCCTTGAGTTTGGCGGCATGGCTCCTGAGATAGTGCAATATGGCCATTTGAATCTGCCCGAAGATTGCATGGACATACTGAAGGAGTCTAAGAGACCTTCCACTCGGACTTCTTATGCTTACAAGTGGAAGAGGTTTTGTATCTGGTGTGTGTCCAGGAACTTTGACCCAACGACGTGCAAGGAAGATGTCATCCTTCCGTACCTTCTGCATTTGGCGCGGTCTGGCCTTAATGTTCATTCCATTAAGGTTCATCTCGCTGCATTGACTGCCTACAGGAAAAGCCCTTTACAGACTTCCTTCTTCCAGATCCCTGTGATCAAGGACTTTTTGGAAGGCTTGAAGAAAGTGTTCCCTCCTGTCCGGCTTCCGTCGCCTTCATGGGAATTGAATGTGGTGCTGTCCAGATTGATGAAGGAGCCTTTTGAACCCCTTCATAAGGCTTCGTTGCAGCACCTTCCTGGAAGGCGGCGTTCCTCGTGGCCATTACATCGGCCCGCAGGGTGAGTGAAATTCAGGCGTTGTGTTGTAATGAACCTTATACTGTATTTCATGCTGCTAAGGTTGTTATGCGTACTCACCCTAAATTTCTTCCCAAGGTTATTTCTGACTTTCATGTCAACCAGACTATAACTTTACCTACGTTTTTTCAGAACCCTTCATCTCCAGCGGAAAGGTCTCTACATTCCCTGGATGTTAGGAGGGTGTTGAAATTTTATCTGGATAAGACCAAAGGTATTCGTAGGTCAGACCAATTGTTTATCAATTATGGATCGGTCATGACGGGTCTTGCGACCTCTAAGCAGTCCATCTCTAGGTGGATTGTGTCCTGCATACAACTGTGTTACCAGAAAGCTAATAAGACCTTAGGAGGTAAGCCTAAGGCTCATTCCACCAGGGGCAAGGCTGCCACGACAGCCTTCCTCCGTAATGTGCCGATTGCAGAAATTTGCAAGGCCGCCACTTGGAAGTCGGTTCATACCTTTGCTAAGCATTACTGTCTGGACACTGATGCCAGGGCGGATGCTCAGGTTGGACAGGCTTCGCTGCGGAATTTGTTCGCACAATAGTGGTGTTAGTTTATTTTCTCCACCGCCGCTTTGTTGTGGGGATGGGCTTGCCATTCTATTTACTAGATTATGACTATACACAGAGATCCCCTACCACAGAAGGAGTAGTTTCTTTTCTGTAACTCCAGTTCTGTAGTAGGGGTATCTCTGTTAGTCATTAGCGCCCGCCCTCCTCCCCGGTGGAGAAAGATATTCATGTAAGGAATGCTACAGGTCTGGCGTGTTACGCCTTCAAAAAGAACTGAAAGTAAGAGAGACCTGCAGGGCATTCTGGGATACTGTGAAGTTCTGGAAAGTTCTCTTAAAGGCACAGTATCCTGTTCTGAGCCACATAATGGCAGCCTATGGGGCTTGTCTGTCCATGTCTTCCTCTCTATCATTCCAGAGGGGTTTTTGCTGAAGGCAAGGGAAATCTGGACAGGCTTTGCTGCTTTGTGGATTTTTGGTGGAATTTCTAGCTGAAGTACTGGACAGTGTAGCCTGTTTATAGGCTGCATTATGTGTCTTTAAATTCTCTCTTAAGTGTCTGTGCAGTTCTGCATTTTTTCGACACTTTAAGAGATTATTTTTGATTGCTCCGGGGTCAACGCACATGGGCGGGACTATTCACTAGATTATGACTATAACAAAGATACCCCTACTACAGAACTTGAGTTACAGAAAAGAAACTACTCCTTACAGTGGGTGCAGCATAAAGGTAATCTCTCTGACATGGTCCAGATCTCAGAGGGATCTTCAAAAGATCTGCAGTGGTGGGAAACTAACCACGATTGGGTTAGCAGCAGACCCCTCTCCCTTCCCCAACCAGATTTCACAGGAGTGACAGATGAGTCATTTCAGGAATGGGGCGGTCATCTGAGAGAGGTGGATGTCAGAGGACTCCAGTCTCCGGCGGAATCCGGGCTTCACATCCTCTTTCTGAAGCTCTGGGCAATCCGGCTGCTTTTAAAAGGCTTTCTACCCTCCATCAGAGAATGGCTAGTTCTAGTGTTCACGGACAGCACTACTGCTGTGTGGTACTGCACCAAGCAGGGCAGTCTAGGGTAGTTTAACCTTTGTCAAGAGGCCCTGCGTCCCTGGACATGGCGGCAACAATAGGGAATATCTCTGGTAGTTCAACACTTGGTGGGCTTTCTGAACTCCAGGGCAAACAAACTCAGCGAAGATGCCTAGTGGAACACAAATGGAGTCTCCATCCTGAGGTGGTGCAAGGTCTCTTTTAGCAGTTTGGAGAGCCTTGGTTAGATCTGCTCGCCACAGCAGAGACCATGCAATGTCCTCAGTTCTGCATGCTGGTGTTTTCACAGCGGCTCTCGCTTAGAGACTTTTAGTCTAGAGTGGAGCTCAGCACTCCTTTAGAGAAGTGTGGCTCACTGGTTAGAGCAGGCAGACCCTGAAGCAGAGGTCAGACCCGGGACCAGGGTTCAATTCCCGACGCGGCAGGGTCTTGAGCTCAAATGTCCATGGACTCGATAATTCTCGCTTCGGTGCCTGACCTAATCATGGGTTCACACTCTGCAACTCTGGGCATTAAGCTTGCTTAATCTCCACAACGGCCCCCCGCGGCGGGATGCCTGGCTTTCACCTTGGGGATGCCCTGTAGGGGCTATCTCACAGGGAAAAGCCAGGACGGGTTCCCAAGGCAAGCGCGGAGATACCCCTTCGGGGTCGATTCAGGCGCTATATAAGAAACATAATAATAATAATAATAATAATAATGCCGTTGGGCCATCACTACTCCTGCTCAGAGTTCTCCAGAAGATTAGGAACAACCGGACCCAAGTCATCCTTGTGGCTGTGGACTGGACTCGGATAGTTTGGTATCCCAAGCTGTTGAGCATAGACATCGGTCCTCCAATCAGACTGCCGCGAGGGAGGGTTCTCCACTTGATTCTGTCTACACTCTAAATTCATGTGTGAAGATTGAGCTGTAACAGTTGACAGCTTTTGACCTTCTGCCGAAGTCTGCTATATTTTCTTGGGAGCCGGGTGTCCCTCCAACAAAACAGTATACTCTTACTGGTGGGCAATTTTGTTGCATGCTGTGCAAAAAGACTATCTCAGCAGCTATCTCAGCAGCTAAAACCGCCTACTTCTCCTCAAAAATTCTTAACTCTGTGCAAAAATCCAAAGAAATTTTTGCCATTGTGGAGGAGCTTTCACATCCGGATAGGGTGACTATTAAACCCCTTCCCTCCCAGGCCCTCTGCGACTCCCTCAACTGTTTTTTATAGAAAAAATCAGCAAAATCAAAAACAGTATATCCTCCGGACCGCCGGTGACGCCCCTCTCTGAGGTCACCTCCTCTTTTAACCCCCACTCCCTGACTCAGCTCCCCCCCATACTACAGGAAAATTTTTTTCTCCCTACTCAATAAAGTTTCATCTGGTTCCCCCACAGATTGTTGCCCTCCTGAGATTCTCCGGGCCGCCTTCTCGGCTTGCCCCGCCCCTCCGCTGGCCCTCCTGAACAACTCTTTACTGCTCGGTGAGGTCCCCAGCCATTTTAAGAATGCTGAGGTGGTTCCTATATTAAAAAAACCCAACGCTGATTCCGGGGTTATGGGTAATTTCCGTCCCATTTCCCTGCTCCCTTACCTGAGTAAGGTACTTGAGACTCACGTGACCAGCGTCCTTAGCTCCTTCATCGAAGACTCCAACTTCCTTGATTCCCAGCAAGCCAGGTTTAGACCTGCCCATTCGACCGAGGCGGTTATCCTCTCTGTCATGGAGGAACTCCGTAGAGGCGCTGACTCCAACATCAGCCAAGCCTTGGTCCTTCTGGATCTGTCGGCTGCCTTTGACACGGTCGACCACACCATCTTGGTCGACCGTGTCAAAGAAGCAGGCATCGGTGGGACGGCCCTTAACTGGGTCCGTTCCTTTCTGACGAACCGCCACCAATCCGTCCGACTCTCCCAGTTTTCGGCTGACAGGAGGATGCTTACCTGCGGTGTTCCACAGGGTTCGTCCTTGTCACCACTTCTTTTTAACCTGTACCTCACCCCTTTGATCCGCTCCCTCCGGGGAAGGAATGTCTCTGCATTTAACTATGCAGACGACATTCACCTTGTCTTCAACCTTGACTCCTCTGACGAAGCAGCCCAAAATTTCCAATCCACCCTCTGTCATATCAGTAATTGGATGGGCGCCCACCATCTCAAACTTAATCCCGACAAGACGGAGCTTGTTCTTGTCGGAGGCCCATCCAACCCTTGGAACTCCACTTTCTGGCCCCTTTCACTTGGCCCCCCTCCCCGCCCTGCTGATAAAGTGGAAAGCCTGTGGGTTTATATCTCCCACGATCTCTCTATGAAGCATCAGGTCAATGCCACTGTATCTGCTTGCTTTTTTCAGCTTAGGAAGATCCGAAAAATAGTCCACTTCTTGACCACCGAAGCCCTCACTCTGGCACTGCTTGCCCTAGTCATCTCTCGGATCGACTATGCTAACGCTTTGTATGTAGGCATCCCTCAATATCAAATCAAACGACTGCAGTTGATACAGAATCAGGCAGCTCGCCTGATCTATCATCAACCCAAACATCATCATGTCCACCCTCTGCTCAAAGCCCTTCATTGGCTTCCTGTATCAGAGCGCTGTAAGTTCAAACTTGGTTGCCTTACTCATAAATCTTTGGCCGGTATCGGCCCGTCCTTCATTTCTTCCCTCCTACATCACTATGTCCCTTCCAGGCACCTCCGATCCTCTGACCATGCACCACTCCAGGCACCCAGATACAGACGCAAAAAACATGGTGGTCTCAGATTTTCTTTTCTGGCCCCCTCATTTTGGAACTCTCTCCCACTGGAACTCAGACTCTCTTCTTCTCATTCTCAATTTAGGTCTCTCCTTAAAACACACCTTTTCCGTAGTGTTTATACATAAGTACATAAGCTTTTCGCAAACCACCAGCCCCCCCCCCCCCCCCCCCCGCCTCTCACCGAATAAAGTGAACAGCGCCAAGAAACGGTCCGGTGTATGCCGCGCTTTATAAGTAATTTTTTACATTACATTACAAAGACTGGTTGCTAACCTTTCTTCTCCCCTTTATCAGGTGCTTCTTTGTTTTCTCTCCCTTTCCCAACAGAGCTATGCTCTGAGCACCTTAAAGAGCTACCTTTCTGCTATATCCGACTTTTTGCAGTTGCCTAACCTGCCATCTCTCCTCAGATCCCCTATTGTACATAGGTTCCTAAAAGTTTTGCAACATTTGTTTCCTCTTTTATCATGCCTCAGTGGAACCTTAATCTGGTACTGACGTTACTGATGTGTGCTCCCATTGAGCCCCTGCACAATTGTCCTCTCAGTCTCCTTACCATCAAGACGGCCTTCCTGGTGGCAATAACATCTGCCTAGAGGGTCAGTGAGCGTCAGGCTTCGTCATCCAAGCCTCCATGTCTGAACATCTACCCAGACAAGCTGGTTCTTCACTCTAGAACTTCCCTTCTGCAGAAAGTGATTTTTCCTTTTCATGTAGGCCCGTCCATCACAATGCCTACATTTTATGCTCCACCACAGTCCTCTAAGGTAGAGGAACAACTTCACTGACTGCACCCAAAAAGTTAGTTGTTTTTCTACCTTGGCTGCACGGAAGAGTTTCCGGGTGGACGACCAACTCTTCGTGGGATATGTCAGTAACGAAGGGAAAGGCTGCGCAGAAGAGGACCATCTCTTGATGGACCGTGTTCTGCATTAGGATCTCTTACATATTGGCCTTGAAGTAACCCCCTGAGGGCTTGCATGCTCATTCCACAAGATCCAAGGCTGTGACCACTGTGGTAGCACACAGCGTCCCGGTCCTGGACATCTGCCAAGTACCTATGTGGACGCCTCTGCACAAAACAATACTGCCTGCACAGTTGCGTCTGTCTGGACAGGCACTTTGCCCGCTCGGTCTTGCAGGACATTTTAGTGTGAAATTGTTTCATAGCCCCACCTCCAGGTATGTATTGCTTGAGTATCTATTCTAAGGTAAAGAAACAGTGGCTAGAAGTGTATCAGATGAACAATTTACATACCTTCGGTAATGCATTATCTGGTAGAGACTCCATCTAACCACAGATTTCCTTACCAACCAACCTACCTATCATCCACGCAAATGGGTTTATTCCCCCTTTCAAGGCCCTAGTTTTAACACACCAGTGTCAGCAGTCTTCATGGCTGGCGTGGAAAGCCGCGAAAAGAAACTGATATCAACATGCTGGTGTGGTGCCTATATAGGCACCGCACACAACACTATGATGATGCCACGCGGAGCAGAGCGACGCCACCTACCGGTGTGCAAGGATACAGTTCACAAAAAATATCTGGATCCACTCTGACTCATGGGGATAATTCTAAAGTATGTAATCTGCGGCGAGATAGTCTCTACCAGTAATGCATTACCGAAGGCAACAAACTTGTTCTTTCCTACCAAAGTTTTTATCCCCCTTTCTGTTTTAGATTTATTTAGGCCACTATGGGCTAGATGGAGGTGGCCCAATACCGCTCGGTAACGGTGAAATTCGTTAAATTTCACCATTACGACCGGTATTTAGGCATTTGAGATGTAGGGAGGATTCGGTATTAAGGAATCGGTAAATACAGATTCCTTAATTCTGATTCCTTATGGCCTTGCAGTTAAGGAATCGGTAATACTGATTCCTTAAATGCAATGTAGGTAGCACTTAATAAAGTGCACCTCAGCCTTAAGGACTCACTATTTACCACCAACTCCAAGTTGGTAGTAAATCGCGATTTCCTTTCAAAAAGCACTTTTTTGCTTTTTGAAGTGTGCCATGTGGCACACATCCATGCCCTTAGGGCATGCATGTGTGCCACATGTGCACACATGCACATTTCAGGGGTGCAACAGGGTGTCCTTTGGACACCATGGCACCCTTGAAATACCTCCCGGTATTACCGATTCGGTAATACCGAATGTCTTCACATTCATTCCTTTGGGCTTCCAAGCCCATAGGAATGAATGGGTAGGTATTCTTTATTACCGAATCTCAATTACCGATTCGGTAATAACGAATATTAAGAATTCGGTATTTTTTACAGAATTCTTACCTACATCCGAAATACTGATTCCTAAATACCGAATCGGTAAGATTCGGTATTTAGGAATCGGCATTTCCCAGTTACCAACATCTAGCCCTATATTCGGTGTCTCAAAGCTTGGCATTTGTAGGTGTCCCTGAGACAAAGTGGAAGGTACCTTGTGCGTGAGCTTGGGTTACATATCGATGGTTATCTTGATAGAAATATGGACTGGTCAAGAAAGTCCAATCAAACAGGAGTCAGTTATGTATAACTATTTTGAGCTGTGTATCAACATTGTAGAAGCACAGCAAATCTGATTGCCCCCTTTGATTTTGTACTGTTCTATTAATTGAATCTTACCCTATTGTAATAGAATTATCCCTTACTATACTGATGCCATCAGTATCATTAGAAATATAGTTAAAAAAATGTAGAGGAAGGTTGTGTGTCTACTGCCTTAATGATCTAATTGTAGACAACATTTCAGAACATTATAAGGTCTAAAAACTCAGTATACATTGTTGTGGGCAGATGCAGAAATACCAGATATATACATGGCTTTAAGAGTGGGCAGGTAAGGCTCTGTATTATTGCACTGATCGAGGAAGTGATGTTAACAACTAATATAGACCGAATGGGGACCATTTTGGCACCCCAAGATTGGGAGGTTATTTGACTGCTCTCTTTAAGAGTTATAATGATCAAAGGGGCTTTGCCGATAAGTAGAGCAGAGAAGAAAGAATGAACTTATCCTTGGATTCAGTGTCTCCATCCTTAACACTTTTCAACAGTATTGCATGGGGTGATGCTAGCTAACCTGCATAGCCAGTATTTCTAAACTATCAGAAAAGTTATATAGACAACAACTGGGCAACTATAATGCATGCAGTCTAATACAACAGAAAGGGGTAGTTTTATCTTATTTGTTTGCTCAAGGTACATAAATTTAAGGGTAATGGGCGCTGTTTTGTCAAGCTATTTGTGAATTTTTTTGTCCAACACTGCAACATCAATCCCCCTGGCAACATTTGTCTGAGATGAAAGCAGGTTTGGTTTTTAACTTAATGTGTGTTGAGAGACTTCTCCTCGCTCAACATTGAATTGATTGTAAACCTCCCATTGTGTTTGAATGCTGGACCACTGTCATTTACTATTAGCCATTAGTAAGTAGTAAGTAGTATCAAGGTGAAGAGTGATGGCAAGATAACTCATGGTGAGGTAAATTAACACTTTCAACCTCTTATATTTAACCGTAAAGGCGGGTTCTTTCATCACATTAGACTAATGTGTTCTATCAGAGGAAGTAAAGAGGCTGGCTAGGTGAACTGAATAAGGTACGACAAATTAGTTATCCTGTTAAGATGCCAGTGGAACTTCTATGTTTATTTCCTTTCATCTCTTGTTTTGCTCTTCTGTTTACAGTCGAGGGAGGAGTTAATCCAAGGCTTTAAAAGTCCACTCTCTGATATTTAATTCCTCCCATGCTGGTGACGAACCCCAGCCGTCACGCCCCGCGGTGGGCGTGTGCTGATGACGGCTGGGGTTCGTCACGGCCCTGCCCTGTTCTTTTGTTTACCGCACAGCGGTAAAATCGCGGCCGCAGTGAAGGGGTTAAAGGAGAGGCATTTGGCCATTAATGTCCCCAAGCACCAACACCCCCCTGAATAAAGCCTTTATGTTAAGTGCATAGTAAAGTAGGTTAGATAGTAATGTCTGATTTCTGAAACATTTGCCTTTAGAGATCTCTCTTGCGATTCCCATCTGTTACAACTATTATAGAACATTGATGCTTTGCCTAGTGGACACTGACAGAGGGAATTCTTAGCAGCAAAAAACACTATTACTGCCACTGAAGAATAATAAGAGAATATTGTCTGCTTGTATCCTCATCTATCCCAACAAATGAGCATTCCACACTTTCCCTTTGAAACAAATAAAATCCAGATGTCCACGATCCTATCCTGTAAGGATAAGAAGATCGCCCAATGGGATAGCTAGCTATCGTTTAGTTGTGCATCAGAGCATAAATGCCTTTACCCCTGAGCCCTTTGACTATGTGTGTAAAAGAACTTAAAATACATAGTGTTCGAGGCATGTGGACTGCTGAATTCATATCTGTGCATAGATCGCCGCCTAGTTTTGGGTCCGGATGATTGCACATTGTTGTCCTGGAAGAGTCTTCGAAGTATCACGAGATGGGTGACTCCTCCCCTGGACTACAGTGCGCATGGGCATCGCCTCCATCCTCAGATTGTTTTTTTCCGCCATTGGGTTCGGATGTTACTATCTTAGCTCAAGTTAGGAAAACTTTCTACAAAGCCAAAAGGATTTCGACAGCGTCGGTATAGTTTCATTCGGTACCAATATCATTGCTTCGAGGGGACATCGAGGAAACAGACGGTTTTTTTCCACACTCGACCCGATCTTCGATCTACGATGGAAAGAAGCCCATTCAAGAGGTGTCCACTTTGCAATGCAAAATACCAGCACATCGATGTCCACCCGGTGTGCAACAAGTGCCTGTCCCCGGATCACAACAAAGCCAACTGTATGGCCTGTGCCCGGTTCAGGTCGAAGAAAACTCTTCGAATTCGACGAGCGGCTCGATTAGAGTCGCAGAGATCAGCGCCTAATCCAGAAAACGTCTTCGGGACCGAAGACGAGGAGGTCGTTGATCTGGAGGATCGGGAAGAACACTCGGATCCTGTTTCGGGGCATGACTCCGAGTATGACGCCGAAGATGAAGAAATATTGGAAGAGGAAGAAAACGTTGTCGATAAGGTAGGAGAGGACGCGGAGGCCCTTGGGGCCGTAGAAGATAGCTCAGGCGATACGGGGGCCGACTATGAAGCACTCGATAAGGCTCAGGTCGTGGGATCACCACAAGGCCTTACCCGAGATCTACCGACTTGTTCTACAGCCCCGCATAAAGGCCCGGCTACGAACATATATATAAAGAGCCATCGGTATCGAAACTGCCATCGGTCGATCCAAAGAAACCGAAAGCATCACTGCCAAAACCGAAACCAAAAGTGCAGCTGACTCTGGTTGGTTCCAAGGCATGAAACCCCTCGGAGCCGAAGAAACAGAAAAAGGCAGTCGATACCGAGAAGTTCAAAAAGGTCGTCGAGCCGAAGGTTGGGGTAACGAAGACCAAAGTCAAGGCTGTCGAACCGACAAAGTCGGCGCCGAAGAGAGCCGACACAGACAAAAGGCTCGAACCAAGAGAGGGGGTCGATCCTCGGACAAGGCCTGCGGCCAAGACAAAGACTGGCTCCAAGGACCCTGTCGAGTCGACGCAGCCGACCCCATTCTTATCCAAAGAGGTGTCGGGAGTCACTCCAACGCATCAGAGAAAAGGCTACAACGGTCGGGCCGAAGAAGGCCCCAACCCCGAAGTTGGTCGGAAACATTCAGACCGCATCAACACCAATCAAATTCGGGTTGCCACCGATGGTGCTACCGAAGATGTTCGAACCGAGAAAGGGTATCGGAGCCATTAAAGGAGTGTCGATGGGACTGGGGGCTACAGAGGAGCCTGAAGAACAGGAGTCGAGGCAGTTCATCGACTCGGACACTGGTAGACTGTCCATGTATAAGAGGAAAATTGTACCAGAAACACCAATGGAGTCATATAAGATTCCATTAAAAAAGAAGAGGGATTCAACCACATCGCCAGTTCTTGTGGAACCTCTGCAATCCTATGGACAAGAACCTCAGTCTTTTTCACCCACATACTCAGATGTGGATGCAGGGGATGATGAAAATGAGGATGACACTTATCATGTGGACACTGATCCCGATAATCAGAACCAACCATGGGCAGACCCAGCTGACCCAAGGGATCCGCAAAGTGCCCCCGACACACATGCATACAATGTAAAAACATCTCCTACTGAGGACACCACTGCCTTCAACGCCCTTATTGAAAGAGCGGCAGGTAACCATGATGTGCAACTACATGCTGACCCTGTTGAGGAAGATTTTCTGGTCGACACCTTTTCCACTTCGGAAAGAACCGTCAAGACTCTGCCCATGCTAAAAGGGGTCCTTAAGCATGCTGGTGACATTTTTAAGGAAACCACCAGGGCAAGGGTATTAAACCCTAGAATTGAAAAAAAAATATAGCCCGGCACCTGTGGACCCTACTTATATAAGAGGACAGTTGCCATTGGACTCATTAGTTTTTTCTAATGCACGTAAGAGAGCAAACTCTCAGACTACAGGTGATGCTCCCCCTCCTGACAAGGAATCGAAAGTACTAGAAACTTCAGGAAAAAGGGAGCAGCGCAGGCAGCGAACATCTGGCGCATTGCCAACACTCAGGCACTCTTAGCCAGATATAACAGGTCCCATTATGATACCCTTGAGACACTGTTGCAACACCTACCAGATCAGTACAGGGAGGGAGCGGAGTTACTAATCCAAGAAGGAAAGCTTATAACCAATGCTTCCATCAAGTGCACGCTAGACGCAACTGACACTGCAGCCAGGGCCATTAACACTAGCGTCATGTTAAGAAGGCATGCCTGGTTAAGAATCTCAGGATTCAAACTGGAAACACAAACTACTATCCTCAATCAGCCAGTAAACCCGGACTACTTATTTGGACCTGAGGTTGACACCACCCTTGAAAAGATTAAAAAAGACACAGAGACTGCGAAGTCTATGGGGGCTCTGCAGTCACAGCAGTTTCGGGGTGGCTCTTTTCGACGCTCCAATATTAGAGGACCTTTAAGAGGCCAAAACACACAGCAGACACAGTATAATAAAGGAGGTACACAAACCACCTACAATAAACACAACAGGGGTGGATATCGTGGACACAACATCAAGGGCAGAGGAAGAGGAAACAACAATTCCAGATCCTCTGCCAGTAACAAACAGTGACGCCCTGTCACTGCCCCCTGACCATATAACACCTGTCGGGGGGAGACTGCAGCAGTTCCTGCCGGTCTGGAAATCCATCACCACAGATAGGTGGGTGAGAGACATTGTCCAGTACGGGTACTGTCTAGAGCTGACATCCATTCCACCCAACATACCACCAAGACACCGGCCTATGTCCGCAGAGCACTTACACTTATTGCAGCAGGAGGTCGTCAGCATGCTGCAAAAAGGAGCCATAGAGCGCGTGCCTGTAGAAGACCAAGGCTCAGGGGTGTACTCTCTGTATTTCTTAATACCCAAAAAGGACGGGTCTCTCAGACCCATACTGGACCTCAGGCCTCTAAACAGATACATTCTGTCAGAGCATTTTCATATGCTCACCTTACAGCAGGTTCTACTGTTAGTCAGGGAGACTTCCTCGCAACACTGGATCTAAAAGATGCGTATTTCCATATACCCATACACCCATCACACAGACAGTATCTCAGGTTCACTATTCAAGATCAACATTATCAGTTCAAAGTCCTCCCTTTCGGAGTAACAACGGCACCCAGGGTGTTCACAAAGTGCCTGGCGACAGTAGCAGCACACCTAAGGAGACAGCACATACATGTCTACCCTTATCTGGACGACTGGCTTATTCAAGCAAAGACGGCCCAGCAGTGTGCCAGCCACATGTCCCACATCCTTCATCTTCTTCAGAATCTGGGATTCTCGCTGAATTATCCAAAGTCATATCTTCAGCCCGCCCACGTGCGACAGTACCTGGGCGCGACAATAAACACTCTGGCAGCCAAAGCTCAGCCAAATTCAGTGAGGATAAACAGCATGCAATTGCTGATACAAAAATTCAGACCCCAACACTCGCTTCCAGCAAAAGTGTTCATGCAGTTGATAGGCATGATGGCCTCCTGCATCTTCATAGTCCTGCACGCGAGACTACATATGCGTCCGTTTCAGGAGTGCTTGGCACGTCAGTGGAATCAGGCTCAAGGACAATTAAAAGACCTAGTGTTGGTGAGCGGTCGGGCGTACAACTCTCTGCATTGGTGGAACCCCACAAAACCTTTGCAAGGGCCGACCGTTCCAGGAGCCTGTACCACAGATTATACTGACGACGGACGCATCTCTCCAGGGATGGGGAGCTCATGTACTCCACTACACAGTGCAGGGACTATGGATAGCACAGCAAAAGAAAATGCACATCAACCTTCTGGAATTGATGGCAATCTTCATGGCAATGAAAGCTTTCAAAGTACACCTGTGCAACAAGGTCGTGTTGATCCGGACGGACAACATGACTGCCATGTACTACATACAGAAGCAGGGAGGAACACACTCTCCACAGTTGTCTCATCTGGCTCAGAGCATGTGGAAGTGGGCCATTCAGAGGAACATCTTCCTCATGGCGGAACACCTCCCGGGCAAGGACAACCAGATGGCGGATCTGCTCAGCAGACACAGCCACCAGATGCACGAGTGGGAGATACACCCATCAGTACTCCAACAGTATTTCCAGCAGTGGGGTCATCCACAGATAGACCTATTCGCCACAAGGGAAAACGCAAAATGCCAAGGCTTCGCTGCCAGGTTCCCACATCCGCAGTCACAGGGCAATGCGATATGGATGAACTGGTCAGGCAAATTTGCGTACGCTTTTCCCCCAGCACCTCTAATACCGCTGGTGGCACGCAAGCTGAAGCAACACTCGATGACACTCGTCCTGGTTGCTCCAACGTGGGCACGCCAGCCATGGTACACCACGCTAGTAGAACTTTCCGTGGTACCGCATCAACGACTGTGGCTAACACCCAGACTTTTAACGCAGAGCCATGGCGAAATTCAGCACCCAGATCCGCAACAGCTCAAACTGGCGATCTGGCTTCTGAAGTCTTAGAATTTGGCTACCTCAACTTGCCGCCAGAATGTATGAATATCATCAAGGAGGCAAGACGACCCACAACCAGAGCATGCTATGCAGCTAAATGGAAAAGGTTTGTCATATATTGTAACAATAATGACATTAACCCACTGGATGCATCAATTCAAAACATCTGTTATTTGTTGCATTTATACAGATGTAATCTAGCGTACAGTTCCATTCGTATACATTTATCCGCAATAGCAACTTATCTTCAGAACAGGCAGCACCTGTCACTATTCAGGGTGCCTGCCATTAAAGCTTTTCTGGAGGGACTTAAAAGAGTGATCCCTCCCAGACACCCACCTTCACCTGTCTGGAACCTCAATGTGGTCCTCACCAGACTAATGGGACCACCTTTTGAACCTCTACACTCTTGTGAGATTCAATTTCTGACCTGGAAAGTTGCTTTCCTAGTAGCCTTTACCTCACTGAGAAGAGTTAGTGAACTCCAGGCACTAACCATTCAAGAGCCATTCATACAGGTCCACGCAAATAGAGTTGTACTACGCACCAACCCTACATTCATGCCCAAGGTGATTTCGCAGTTCCACATGAACCAAACCATAGAACTGCCTGTTTTCTATCCTAATCCGGAAAATGTCGCAGAGAGATCTCTACACACATTAGATGTCAAGAGGGCTCTCATGTACTATATAGACAGAACACAGGATTTCAGGAAGACAAAACAACTGTTTGTTGCCTTTTCTCCACAGCACAAAGGTAACCCCATTTCCAAAGCAGGAATAGCCAGATGGATTGTTAAGTGTATACAGATGTGCTATGCAAAGGCTAAACGTACACTAACCATTCCTCCAAGAGCACACTCCACACTTAAGTTAGGAGCATCCATGGCTTTCCTGGGAAATATTCCTCTAGAAGAGATATGTAGAGCAGCCACATGGTCCACTATACATACATTTACAAAACACCACACCACTGCGTAGATGTACATTCAAGACAGCAGGCAGCTGTAGGACAGGCTGTTCTCAAAACTCTTTTTCAGACTGCTGCAGCTGGCACGGGCAGCCGCCGCTAACAGGAGGGACTGCTATATAATCTATGCACAGATATGAATTCAGCAGCCCACGTGCCTCGAACCGAATATGCTACTTACCAGTATGCATCTGTTCTTGGCATGTAGGGCTGCTGACATTCATATCGCCCACCCTCCTCCCCGGCGCCTGTAGCAGCTGTAGCATTCAGAATTACTATGTAGCATGGACATCATTCACTGTATTACACTCCATCTCTGCCACAATGGCGAAAAACAATCTGAGGATGGAGGCGATGCCCATGCGCACTGTAGTCCAGGGGAGGAGTCACCTATCTTGTGATACTTCGAAGACTCTTCCAGGACAACAATGTGCAATCATCCGGACCCAACACTAGGCGGCGATCTATGCACAGATATGAATGTCAGCAGCCCTACATGCCAAGAACAGATGCATACTGGTAAGTAGCATATTCGACATCCAGGCTGCTCTCTAGTGCTGGCATCGTAGCGGACTCATGTATGCTTAGGTACTCAAACATACTTCACTCAAGCAATAGTTTACACCTTCCTTTGAAGGCGACATATCTTAATTTCTATAGACAGTGGGTAATCTTACATTTCTTAGCAATGCTCATTGGGAACAAACTGTTTTGGGCGCACCTTGTTGCAAGTGTTGAGCTTCAACGACTAAACTGGTACGGTTTGATACAAAGTAGGTCTTGCATTCAGTCTTTTTGTGTGTTTTTTAATGCAAGTTAGCAAAATAATTTCACAGTACGCCTTTGCTGCCAAGCCTTGGTGTTTTAGATTTACGGCGAGACATGGACAGTGTTGCTCCTCCATTCTGGTTGAAATCCTCTGTTTTAGGAGGACGGGTCTGCTTCAGTGAAAATTTGCTTTCAGTGCGTTCTACAAATTCTGTGGCCTTCTTAGTCGGTGTGTGTCCTTCGTGCCATGATTTTCCTAGTAAAGTTACAATCTTCCAGGTGCTGTAGCAAAGGTAATTGTCTGCATGGAATTTATTTCTGCATTGTTTGAAAAAAATATAGCTGCAGAAATAAATTGGTAATAAGTACCAAGATTTTGCTGCATTCAATACCTTGTGGTTTAAAAATGAAGATGCCACTTAAAAGTGGAAGGTACTTTTTTCATTTCAAGTAATGAGCATCTTGCCCGTTTGGCTAATTATACAACCTTTCAGGTAAGGTGTGGGTTAATACATTTAAGATTTCAATTAAAACTAGACTTCGAGATAGAGGTAGTAGGGTTAGGACTAGAGAGGGACTTGCAGGCCCTCAGATGAAGTAAAAAAACGTGGCATTTGCTGCATGAGACAGGCTAGCTCTCAGACCCTGAACTAGCAAGGAGAGGTGGAGTAAGTACACACATTGTCACTGCGACTAAGAGTCTCTTCCCCCACCAATGAAGTCTGGTCACCAGAACATGTTGTAGTTAGTGGAATGTTTCACAATTTCCTTTGACCTCTCTGGAATTTCTAGAGCGATTATGTATTTCAAAAGACAGTTTTTCTGTACTGTGGGGGAAATATCTTATTTTGTTTTTACCTGGATACAAGGCTCAAATGTTGGAAGCTCACCAACTGAACTTTCAAAATGGTTTTTGACTCACAGCAAATCTTTTGCCTTCAGAGGGTTGGAACCATTTTCGTCTCAGTATATTGATTTACTAGTAATTTTGTACACAGTGGAGAAATGGTGCTTATGCTAATCTGCCAGTGTTAAAGTAAACAATTAGGCCTATGCAGTCCCTTCAGTTAAAACTATCAACCATAAGGCTTTCACAATCCTGAATAGGTGTAGTTCTGATATATTCCTTGCATATGTTGTTGATTTTAGAACTTTACACAAATTTACTTAAGAGTGTGGTGGTAAGGCCTCACACATTTCCTCTCGAGGATATCCCTCATTATCTTGGCCTTATGAATGTTCTCCTTGAATCTCATTATATATATTTATACTGGTTTACTACGGTACTCATTTGTTCAACATCTTTCAAGTTTGTTGTCTGGGTACCCAGGCATAAAAGATGCCTTATTTTATGAGTAGTCTCTTGCATTGTTTACTCATACATAATTTGAGAGAGGTGTTGTTTTCTGAAACGATTCAGCACATTCCATCACATCTAGAGTTATGTCTGCGTTTCACATTCTCATCCATATCGGGCCACTGGTGGAGTCTCTGTTTAGGTGATACTCTGCTGCAGTGAAAAAAGTCACTCTGCTTAAAATACAAACAAAAGAAAAAAAATAACAATCCCACCAAAGGATCATTATCAAACATTATTGTGCCTGAGCAATACAATATAAATAAAGTATCGGATAACCTAGCACTTCCTTCAAAGCGGCATGAAGGAAGTCTATAGAATATCTCATGAGCTAATATCAATTGACTTCCACAGACAAATCAGTCCCTTCCCTTGGTCCGTGCATGTAAAAAATACTCTTTTCTACATGGGACTTCTGAATGTGTCGCTGTGTTTTGTCAGACTGCTTAGGCTCTTTGTGTACGAATATTTTTTTTCATGCCAAGAGACTTACAACTATATATAGGTTTCTGTGTGAAGGGAAGTTATAGTCACACACTGAGTAGACCACATCCAATGCTTAATTATTTGATTTTGCAAAGAAATAAAACCCTGAACGATAGGACTATGGAGTTCTATGTTTGGACACATTGTGGTTGGCTTACAATTGAAAATTCAGTTAGGCAAATCTGTATTTACATTCATTTAAGAAAACGAATCACTTGAAAATGTAATTTTTTCTAGATTCCTGAAAATTATGCCTCTCCTGCTCCTATCACTGCTCCAATCATGAACCCCTTGGCAGATGCCCAGTCTCAGGGACATCAGCCTACCATGCCCTCTGCACCAGCAATGATGACTCCATTCCAGCCGTCTCACATGCCTCCAGGACAATCCGTTCCACAGATCCCTTTCCAGCCTATCCAGCAACCATTGGGCCAGCCTGGTGGGCTCCCTCCTGCCCACAAAACAAGTGCTGAAGGGGCACCTGGTGCTCCCACTGGGAATTCCATACAGGTTTGTATGCGCTCTGTTCTTCATTTATCAAAAAACTTTTGAACAAATAACATGCTTGTGACCTGAAGTCTGAGTGCAATGTTTGATATGTCTTCTTACAGCCTGTACATGCATTGCCTGCAGAGAAGATAACCAAAAAGCCAATCCCTGAAGAGCATCTTATTCTGAAGACAACATTTGAGTCTCTTATTCAGAAATGTCTCTTGTCTGCATCAGACCCGGTAGGTTGGTTTGTATTGTTTGTTGAGTGTGTTTTACAGCAATTCATTGCCTATTTTGGGTACTTAACTTGATTTTGCAAGGTATCTGCCCTGTATTAAATTGTGACTTGAAGCATAGATCATTAGAGCAAGAGGGTATTAAGTAATGTAAGAAGCATACATATAATCAAAATCTTGCACCAATGAATTAGCAGGCCTGTACCACCAATACCATTCTCAATCAGCCTTGCTTGGATGCCGGCTAGCCCCTTAGCACATAAAGTTCTGTTACCGAGCTGATTGTATTCCTCCCTTTGGTAAGGAAGTCCTTTTTCTCTCTACTTCTAGACGTTTCCAATTCAGTATAACAGCTCTGTCTCCAAAAGATTGTTAAATAGTCTCAATTTGTTGGATAAGGAACAGATGCTTCAGTCTCTTCTCCCTACCAGATCTCAAATGTGACAGTGGGGTTCCCAGGTGCCATCAATGATTAGAGCCTTGGATAGGAAAAGTCATGACATGGCAGTGGAGTTGACGCGCCGGCAGAGATCCCCAGGCTGAGGCTAGGCTCCTCACTATGCCTGCAGATATCGAACATAAAATCGTAGAGAATGAGCGGCTGCAGAATCGTACATGTTGCCAGATAATGCACAGTGAAGTAGATAAGGTGGGCAGACTATTGTCCTGGCTCATGAAACTGGAGGAGGCATTAAAATGTATAATGGTCATTAGAGATACTAATGACTTGATTGGGGACACAAGGGAGGGTATAAATGACATCTTTCAGGAGTATTATCAGCAGCTGTGCAAAAAGAAAACCAGTTACTTACCTTTAACTTTGGTTCCCCAGCATTGGTAACTTTCATAGATTCCCATGCTTTTGTATCATTCCCCGTCGTCGGAATGGGAGTCTCGGTAACAAAAATAACATAGCAGTATGTACAAAAGAGAAAGAAAATGGCCTAGGCCTAGGCCTTATTCCCTTTTGTAGCATATCCGCCTCTTTTTGTAAAAGAGACCAAACTAAGCATCAGCCAATCCGAAGAGCCCCACCCCATAGAACCCTCCTGAAGGAATCTCAGAGCCTTAGATTTTCGTAGCGGTTGTGTAACAGTAACCACATCTGCTGAAGGCTGAGCTTTCCTCAGGGAGGAGGATGGGCGCATGGGAATCTATGAAAGTTACCAATACTGGGGAACCAAAGTTACAGGTAAGTAACTTGTTTTCTTGTCCCAGTATTGGAACTTTCATAGATTCCCATGCTTTTGTTTCAGAGTATGCATACTTTCATAAGCGAATAAGTAAATACACATTGCAATAGCCATCATTACCGACATTAGATACAAAATGTGCAGAAAAGGAAGGAGGGATAGTAAGGAAAGCTCACCAATCAGTGGAAGAGGGTCCTCAGGACTGCCTGGCCCACAGCCGTGTCCTCCTTAGTCAAGGATTCCAAGCAGTAATGCTTCGTAAAGGTGTGCACGCTGCTCCAAGTCGCAGCCCTGCAAATGTCTCTGATGTGCACTCCAGCGAAGAGAGCAGTCGACGAAGCAACGGATCTTGTGGAATGTGCTCTAATCCAGCTGGTCAGCTGCTTACCCGCTGTCGAATGACAATAGAGAATGGCACTGGAAATCCATCTCGCAATACTTTGTTTCGAAAGTGGGAGGCCCTCGCGAGGACCTCCAAAAGCAATGAATACTTGTGAAGATTTACGAAATTTCTTGGTGCGATCCAAATAAAATTTCAAGCACCGTTGTACATCCAAAGAATGCAGTGACCTCTCCGCTGGTGTGGAAGGGTGAGGAAAGAAATATTTAAGAATCATTGGTTCTTTCAGGTGAAAGTCCGAAGGCACCTTTGGTATGAACCTCGGATTAGTCCTTAAGATTACTGTAATCCTCTTGAACTGGAGAGACGGTTCCTGTATAGTGAGATCCTGCAACTCCCCAATGCGTCTCGTCGATGTGAGGGCAAGAAGGAGAGCCAATTTCCATGAAAGAAATTTCATGTCCGTCCGATGTATTGGTTCAAAGGGTTCCTTCATGAGAACCAAATTTAGCTGCCAAGTAGGAGGCGGAGGCCTCACTGGGGGATAGACTCAGAACAATCCCTTGAGAAACGGTTTAATTATTCTTGAAGACCAGAGGGAAGGTCCAGATGCAAAACGTCTGTATCGAGAAATTGCTGCCAAGTGAACTTTTATGGATGAATGAGCTAGTCCTGTCTTGGCCAAAGACAAAAGATGAGGAAGAAGCTGATGAGGCGGAGAAGAGAAACGGTCAACACCTTCCCTCCTGCACCAAATGCAAAATCTCTTCCAATTTAAATGGTAAGTCCTATTCGTGGAAGGAGCTCTAGCCTGGGAGAGAACCTCTCTTATTTCATTTGAGATGGGAAGGCTCATGAATTCTCGCTGCTCAGGAGCCATGCAGTCAGGTGTAATGAATCTGGATCCGGATGCCAAATCTGTCTGTGGGACATTGTGAGAAGATCCGGTATCTTTCGCAAAGGAAGAGGAGGGAGGAGCGACAGAAGATGGAGCTCCGTGAACCAGAACTGTCTCGGCCAAGCAGGGGCTATCAAGATCATCTTATACGGTTCCACCTTTGTCTTCCTGAGAAGCTTCGGGATCATTGGAACGGGAGGAAAGGCATATACAAATGCTCTTGACCAAGCTATCGAAAGCGCATTCCCTAATGACCCTCGATGGTGCAGCCTGCTTGCAAAAGACCGTCATTTCTTGTTGGCCGGGATGGCAAATAGATCTATTGAGGGTTTGCCCCACTGTTGGAAAATTTCGTCCAGAACCCTTTGGTTCAGTTCCCATTCGTGACTGTCTGAGGATAGCCTGCTGAGTCTGTCGGCATTTTCGTTTAGGACCCCTGGTAGATGTTCCGGCTGCAACGATATTCCGTGAAGAATAGCCCACTCCCAGATTTCCTGAGCTTCCTGAGAGAACGGAAGAGATCTGGTACCCCTTCCTTGGTTATGTAATGCATGGCCATGGTGTTGTCCGTTCGGATGAGAACTTTCGAACCTCGCAGTCGAGGGAGAAATGCTTGAAGAGCCAGCCTGATAGCCCTGAGTTCTAGGAGGTTGATGTGAAGAAGACCGTGCTGAGGTGACCAATGCCCGCTGACATGAAGTACTGCACCCCAGCCGTCCAGTGACGCATCAGTTGTCACCACCTGAGGAGATGGATTGCTTACGAAGGATAGACCTTGGGAAAGGCTTTCATGTTTTGTCCACCACAAGGCCGCTCTTTTCATTGCTAAGATGATCGTCACCTTGTCGTCGAATAATCCATTAATCTGCTTCTGTAGTAGGGGATTGTCGTCGAATAATCCATTAATCTGCTTCTGTAGTAGGGGATCTCTGTGTATAGTCATAATCTAGTGAATAGTCCTGCCCATGTGCGTGGACCCCGGCAATCAAAAATAATCCCTTAAGTTGTCAAAAAATGCAGAACTGCAAAGACACTTAAGAGAGAATTTAAAGACAGATAATGCAGCCTATATCCACAGGCTACACTGTCCAGTACTTCAACTAGAAATTCCACCAAAAAAACCACACAAACAGCACAGCCTGCCCAGTTTCTCCATTGAGAAACATGCCTCTACCAGTAAAAGCCTCTGGAATGATAGAGAGGAAGGCATGGACAGACAAGCCCCCCAGGCTGCCATTATGTGGCTTAAATAGGATACTGTGCCTTTAAGAGAACTTTCCAGAACTTCTCCCAGTATCCCAGAATGCACAGCAGGTCCCTTTTACTTTCAGTTCTTTTTTCCAGCTCCTGCTAACAGGACCCTGGTGCATTGAGCTCTCCCTTTTTCAAGGGTTTATTGGAATTTTGTGCACTTTTGGTTTTAAAAGTGTTTTCAGTTTGTGTACTTGGTGTTTCCCTTCACTCCTGTGTATTTGTTCAGGCTTTTTAGGGCTCTAAAATGCCTGCTCTCTTCGACAATCGCCCAGCATGTGGAAGGAAGAAGTCCAAGACTGATCCACACAATATCTGCATACTCTGTCTCCCTGATGCACATGTCCCTGAAGAATGTGACATCTGCCAGAACTTTTCAGCAAGGACCCTGAGGGAAAGGCTGAAGATTAAGCTTCAAGGCCTAGAGGAGAGACGACAGCAGGCTGCATGTGGGTCTGGGCAGGCTGAGAAGGCTCCCTCTGCCTCTGCTGAGGCCTCTGGGGGGGCTCACCAGAGGCAGGAAGCCCAGCAAACGGTCCCGGTCTCCGTAGTTTCGATTGCATCGACAACGTCGAGAGGGATGACGACGGTGTGTTCCCCATCTCCCCGGGGCTCCGGGTCGAGACGGCGTGAAGGATCGACGTCGAAGGGCCTGGGTAGGCCGCCGTCGAGATCAGTCGACGGATTCTTCGTCCTCGTCGTCAGCGTCGGCGCTCGCCGTCACCGCCGGTCGCCGTCGAGAGAATAGTCGGCGTCTAGGGGGATCCTCGACGTCGAGGACCTCGAGTAAGCAGTCGGCGTCGAGAAGGAGTCGACGCTCATCGTCGAGGACTGAACTTTCGACGTCGTGGAGGCGGCGTTCGGCGTCGAGGAAGAAGCGTTCGACGTCGCGGAGGCGGCGTTCAACGCCGGAGTCGCGGAGGTGATGTTCGACGCCGGAGAAGCGACGCTCAGTGTCGAGAAGAAAGAGATCAGCGTCTCTGAGACTTTCCAACTCTCCTAAGCAGCGCAGAAGGAGTTCTGGCGCCAGAAGTCACGCTGGGTCTGGAGGAGGACGCCGGAGACGGGGATCACCTACTGGAGGGGCTGGTTTGCAGTCCCCTCCCCCGAAGAAGTCACCGGGCTCGGTGTACTCGGTGGTTTATACCCCACCTCGGCCGAAGACGCCCCCACCTCCTATACCTAAGGAGGATCCTCCCATCAACCCTCCGCTTCCACCACTTCCCCCCTCGGGACAACCACCACCACCGCTTCCGCCTCATGGGCCCGCCCCGCGGTCGGAGATACCTCTTGTTCCTCCGCCAAGGTCGGTGTCACTGCCTCCACTCCCTACACCGCCTAAGGGGACGCCTAAACCAAAACCCCAGGATAGGCCACGGAAGACGCCTCCACGGAAACCTGCGGAGCGTCCTCGAACTGGGAGATCACGATCTCATTCCAGGAGGAGGGAACGATCTCAGAGTCACAACAGGTCATCCACGCGGTCGAGACGACGCCACAGGAGGCGCAGGTCTCGTTCCCGTACTGGGTCTTCAGAGACCAGGGACTATTCTCCGACTTTGTCGGAGTCACCGGAGACAAGGGTGTCACCGGCTGACGATCTGGTGTCCTTTCATGATGTCCTGTTAAGAGGTGCAGCAAAATTGGGCATCTCGTTGACGGTGCCCCCGCCCAAGACATCGGTGATCTTCGAGACGCTGCACCAGAAACATCTGTCTCGGCCATTACTACCACTGGTACCGGGCCTGGAGGATCCGGCCATGGACCTTTTTCTCACCCCGGCGGTGACTAAGGCGGCCGCCTCGAGACTACAGAAAAAATACTGGGCTCCCGACTCGGATCCGGCTTTTCTAAGGGTGGAACCTCCTCCAGACTCTGTGATAGTGACGGCGGCTCGAAAACAGCATGCCACCACTCTGTCATCCACAGTCCCACCAGATAAGGAATCTAGATGGCGGAATTCGGCTGGGAGGAAGGTTTGTGGGACGTCTGCGACTTCCATGAAGGCTGCGAGTGCCAGGGCCTTGTTGGGGCGGTATGACTGAGCCCTCTGGGAATCCCTCCAGCAGTTTGTAGAACACCTGCCTCGTGACAAGAGAAGATTTCCAGGATGTGTTGAATGAGGGGATGTTGGTGGCGAATCAGGTCATCAGTGCTGCAGCCGATTCTTCCCTCCTGGCGGCGCATGGTTTCTGCCATGGGATTAACCAGCGAAAACACGCCTGGCTCCGCCTCACGTCGCTGAAACGTCACGCACAACAAAGGGTTGCCAATTTACCATTCTCTTGCGAAACCCTGTTTGGAAAACATGCGGATGACGAAATGGCCCGCATGAAGGCGGAGGCCGAAACACTCACGGCTGTGGGTCTGGAAAAGCCCAAGGATAACAAGAAATCGTACTGCCTGTTCCAGAGACGGTTCGGTGGACAGGGCAGAGGGTGTGGCCAGCCTTCTGGACAGCAGCAGCAACAACAGCAGCAGTTCCGAAGACCGTTCCAGAAGCGCCAGAAAGGCAGAGGCGGCCAACAGTCTGCAACAGCGACCAAAGGCCCGGCCGGGTCTAAGCCCTGAGCGCTTACTTCCCCTGCATCCGTTACCCACACCGGTGGGGGGAAGCGTTCAATTTTCTCTGGCAGAGTGGAGAAAAATTACTCTGGACAAGTGGGTGCTGAATATTGTTTGCAATGGATACAGTCTTCGGTTCACCAGCCCGCCTCCATCAATTCCTCCGGTCGGCTCGCAGTTTCATCTGCACGAGCTCTAAGCGGAGGCAGATATCCTGTTAAGGAAAAGGGCGATAGAAGACGTACCTCTGTCTCAAAGAGGAAGAGGTCTGTACTCCCGGTTCTTCCTGGTTCGCAAGGACAAGAACGAGTTCAGGCCCATTCTGGACTTGCGACAGGCAAACGAGTGGATTCGCAGAGAGAAGTTCTGCATGCTGTTGTTGCATCAGATTTATCCTCAGTTGCAACAGGGAGACTGGCTATGTGCTATAGACCTACAGGATGCGTACTTCCATGTGCCCATTGCGCACAAACACTGGAAGTTCCTGCGATTCCAAGTCGGCGCCAATCATTATCAGTACACAGTACTGCCATTCGAACTGAAGTCTGCGCCGAGAACATTCTCGAAGTGCATGGTGGTGGTAGCAGCACATCTGAGGAAAAACAAGGTGTTCGTCTACCCGTACCTGGACGATTGGTTGATCAAGGCCTCCTCCTTCTCAGAAGCTCAAGCACACTTCCAGAAGACGTGCGTTCTCTTGAACAAGCTGGGGTTGCACATCATCATGTCCAAGTCTGTCCCGACTCCGGTCCAATGCATACAGTACTTGGGAGCCTCCATCAATACGTTGTCAGCAAGCGTGTCTCCTTCGGAGGAGCGACGATTATCACTCCTTCGGAAGGCTCAGGCTCTTATGACCACTCCATCTACAACAGTGAGGACAGTGTCTTCTCTACTGGGATCAATGGCCTCTTGTATCTTCCTAACGCCACACGCACAACTGCACATGAGACCGTTGCAAGAGTGCTTGGAGGATCAGTGGGATCAGAGGAAAGGATCTTGGGACGACAAGATACGACTGTCTCTGCATGCTGTTCATTCTCTGAAGTGGTGGTGTTCAGCGGAGAATCTTCTCAGAGGGGTTCCCTTCCACAAGGACATTCCCACTCAGACTATCGTGACGGGTGCTTCTCTCCACGGTTGGGGGGCGCACTCCGGAGACTTACAGATTCAAGGAACGTCGTCCCCGATGGAGGCCACGTAGCACATCAATTTCCTGGAACTCAGAGCTGTTCACTTGGCACTGAAGGCCTTTCATCCGTCCTTTCAGACCAACTCTCTGCTTGTACAGACGGACAGTACGACGTATGTATTACCTCAACAAGCAGGGGGGCTCGAGATCACGCACTCTGTCGCAGGAGGCGCAGGCGATCTGGCACTGGCTTCTGGCCAGAGGACTGACGATAACGGCTACCCATCTGCCAGGTGTGCAGAATGTTCAGGCGGACGCACTGAGCAAACTGATTCAGGAAAACCACGAATGGGTCATAAACGACGAAGTACTAGGAGGAGTCTTCGCAAGGTGGGGGACTCCAGTCGTAGATCTGTTCGCCACCCCCGAAAACAGCAAATGTCAAGACTTCGCCTCCAGGTACTACCAGCAGGGGACGCTGGGGAATGCGCTATGGATCAACTGATTGAACAGCTTTCTGTACGCTTTTCCACCCATTCCCCTGATTCCGGCGGTGCTCATCAAGCTGGCCTGGTCCAGGGCGCGGATGATACTCATTGCCCCGGTATGGCCCCGGCAGTGGTGGTTCACGGACCTGCTTCACCGGTCTCTCCTTCCTGACATACGGCTGCCGTGCAGGCCGGACCTTCTCACGAAGTTCGGGAGGCAGATGTTGCACCCCAACCTCTCGTCTTTGAGTTTGGCGGCATGGCTCCTGAGATAGTGCAATATGGCCATTTGAATCTGCCCGAAGATTGCATGGACATACTGAAGGAGTCTAAGCGACCTTCCACTCGGACTTCCTAAGATTACAAGTGGAAGAGGTTCTGTATCTGGTGTAAGTCCAAGAACTATGACCCAACGACATGCAAAGAAGACGTCATCCTTCCTTACCTTCTACATTTGGCGCAGTCTGGCCTTAATGTTCATTCCATTAAGGTTCATCTCGCTGCATTGACTGCCTACAGGAATTGCCCTTCACAGACTTCCTTCTTCCAGATCCCTGTGATCAAAGATTTTCTGGAAGGCTTGAAGAAAGTATTCCCTCCTGTCCGGCTTCCGTCTCCTTCATGGGAATTGAATGTGGTGCTGTCCAGATTGATGAAGGAGCCTTTTGAACCTATTCATAAGGCTTCGTTGCAGCACCTGTCCTGGAAGGCGGCGTTCATCGTGGCCATTACATCGGCCCGCAGGGTGAGTGAAATTCAGGTGTTGTGTTGCCAAGAACCTTATACTGTATTTCATGCTGTTAAGGTTGTTATGCGTACTCACCCTAAATTTCTTCCCAAGGTTATTTCTGATTTTCATGTCAACCAGACCATAACTTTGTCTATGTTTTTTCAGAATCCTTCATCTCCAGCGGAAAGGTCTTTACATTCCCTGGATGTTAGGAGGGTGTTGAAATTTTATCTGGATAAAACCAAAGATATTCGTAGGTCAGACAAATTGTTTATCAATTATGGATCGGTCAGGACGTATCTTGCTACCTCTAAGCAGTCCAACTCTAGGTGGATTGTGACCTGCATACAGCTGTGTTACCAAAAAGCTAATAAGACCTTAGGGGGTAAACCTAAGGCTCCTTCCACCAGGGGCAAAGCTGCCACGACTGCTTTGCTCCGTAATGTTCCAATTGCAGAAATCTGGAAGGCGGCCACTTGGAAGTCGGTCCATACCTTTGCTAAGCATTACTGCCTGGACACTGATGCCAGGGCAGACGCTCAGGTTGGGCAGGCTTCGCTGCGAAATTTGTTCGCACAATAGTGGTGTTAATTCTCGTTCTCCACCGCCGCTTGGTGTGGGGATGGGCTTGCCATTCTATTCACTAGATTATAACTACACACAGAGATCCCCTACTACAGAAGGAGTAGTTTCTGTCCTGAAGCTCCAGTTCTGTAGTAGGGGTATCTCTGTTATAGTCATAAGCGCCCGCCCTCCTCCCCGGTGGAGAAAGATATTCATGTAAGGAAGGCTACAGGTCTGGCGTGTTACGCCTTCAAAAAGAACTGAAAGTAAAAGGGACCTGCTGTGCATTCTGGGATACTGGAAGAAGTTCTGGAAAGTTCTCGTAAAGGCACAGTATCCTATTTAAGCCACATAATGGCAGCCTATGGGGCTTGTCTGTCCATGCCTTCCTCTCTATCATTCCAGAGTCTTTTACTGGTAGAGGCAAGTTTCTCTATGGAAGAAACTGGGCAGGCTGTGCTGTTTGTGTGGTTTTTTGGGTGGAATTTCTACTTGAAGTACTGGACAGTGTAGCCTGTGGATATAGGCTGCATTAAATCTGTCTTTAAATTCTCTCTTAAGTGTCTTTGCAGTTCTGCATTTTTTGACCACTTAAGAGATTATTTTTGATTGCCGGGGTCCACGCACATGGGCGGGACTATTCACTAGATTATGACTATAACAGGGATACCCCTACTACAGAACTGGAGCTACAGGACAGAAACTACTCCTTCCACTGTTTGTTTAGCTGCTCCTGAAGAGGACGCATTTGCAATCTGCAGTGAGGAATCAGAGGGATGCATGAGGAGATCACTCCCAGAAGGGATTTGTAACGGCGTACTGAAAGAAACCTTCTTTTTCTGAACGGCAGTGCCATGGTTTGCAGTTTTTCCTGCCTTTCTAAGGATGGGAAAGCCCTGTTGCGATCTGAGTCCAAGATGGCCCCCAAGAAGCGCGCTGTCCTGGACAGAATCAAAGACGATTTCTCCTTGTTGAGAGTAAGAATCAAATTCTGAAATAGGTTTGTACATGCATTGACTGCTTCCCTCGCAGCCTCCCTGGACGGAGCCTTCAGCAACCAGTCGTTCAGGTAAGGGAAGACCTGAAAGTGATTTTTCAGCAGAAAAGCTGCCACCAGTGCCAGCACATTGGTGAAGATTCTTGGGGCAGAGCGAAGTCCGAAGGGTAAAACCCTGAATTGAAAGTGGCTCTTGGCTACTGTAAACCGAAGAAACCTTCTGTGTGCTGAATGAATGGGTATGTGGAAATATGCATCCTCGAGATCTAGCGTGGCCATGAAATCCCCTGGATTGATGAGTCACAATATGTCTTGAAGCGAGACCATCCGAAAGGATTGGGAAATTTGATAGGTGTTAAGCTCCCTGAGATCTAAAATAGGGCGCCATCTCTCCAGCGTCTTCTTTTTCCAGGAAGAATCTGGAATAGAAACCCTCCCCTCTTTGTGATAAGGGGACCAGCTCCACAGGTAACTTTAAGAGCATCTGATGAACTTCGAGCTGCAGGAGACGCAAATGTTTTGAAGGAATGGCAGCAGGGGGCTTGGCTGGTGGGATTTGTGTGAATCCCAAAGTATGGCCCTTTCGAATGATGTTTAGCACCCAACTGTCTGATGTTATCTCAGACCAGTTGTGAACGTATTGAGATACCCTGCCCCCTACAGATGTTCTTGTGGAGGTGGGCTCAGTAGGAAGAGCAAGGAGGCCACTATTGCCTCTTTGACGTATCACGTCCCTGGCGATTCTGTTTCCCTCTAGTATTTGATGTATTCGATCTTGAGAAAGTCGAGGTTTGACTTGCTTCTGATGATAGGGCTGTCGGTATTGTTGAGACGCTGACCCATATGATGAGTACCGCTTCTGCTGGTATGAGCCTCTGTATGTGGTACTCTTGCCTCTGGCACCCTTGAACAGAGCATTTCAGTATTGAAGTGTACCAAGAGACCTAGCCGTCTCTGTATCCTTCTTAATATCTTGGAGAGTATCATCTATATGCTTTCCAAACAACGCCTCTCCATCGAAAGGTAGATACAAGATTTTATTTTGGATCTCCGGCCTGAACCAAGTCGCTCTGAGCCATCCCTGGCGACGAAGAACCACTGCCCCAGCTAATGAGCGAAAAGCCATTGTGGGATGTCCATGGCACAATCGATTATCTCCTTTGATGTTGCTTCCCCCTCCTGTAGAATTTTCTTCGCTTCACCTTTCACCTCCTGGGGTAGTTGATCTAAATAAGGCGAAATGTCACACCATAACTGGCGATCATATCTGCCCAGTATCGCCAAGGCATTCGCTGCCCGCACCAGAAGACTAGCCAATGAAGAGAATCTTTTCCCAGCGTTACCCAGTCTCCTGCCATCCTTATCAAGGGGAGTAGTCAAAGGAGCCGACGGGTTGCGGGACTTCCTCTGAGCAGCCTGCGAAATCACAGTTAGGTTTTGGGTGCCCAGTCAAAGCCGCCGGACCATCCTCGGGTGCCTTATATTTCTTTTCCAGGTGCGGTAGGACAGGGACCAATGTAGCCGGGTTCTTCATAGCCTTCAGACCTTCTTCCCATACATGTTGTACAATCGGGATAGATCTAGTCACCTTCTTATATGGCTCCTTAAAGTCATTTGGAAAACACTCCAAGGCAACAGACGACATAGGTAGCTTGAATCTGCTAGATGCCCTTTATATTAGCTTATGGAACCCCCCGATATCCACCGGAGGGGAGTCCACAGGGTCTGAACATGGTGACGCCCGGTCCGGGAATACGTACTCATCCCATTCTAAGCCCTGATTAGACCTGCCATCGAGATTCTGATCCTCATCCGAGGAATCATCCTGTATGTCCAGTGGCGTTGAAGGTACCTGTGGACCGGTGTTTGCGGCAGAGAGACCATCTGAGCCGGCAACTCTGGAGAGATCATCACTGGGGTCGTAGGAGCAGGCAAGGCTTGACTAGCCGTAGTAGCAGCAGGTGGAGAGCACCTTGATTTGTAATCCTGCAACATGTTATGGAGATCTTGTAAGAGAGAAGTAGGAACAGACACCATCTCTTGGCTTGCCAAACCCTTTGGTCGAGAAGAATGTTAAGTACATTCCTGAAGATATTCTCCCTCCGAATCTGTCTCCTGGCATTTCACCAGCAGTTGGGATGGACTGTGTGCATACCCAAACGATTCCTGATCTTCATCATCTGAATCTTCATCATCCTCCTCTAACAACAAAGCGGGAGGCAAGGGGGTAACCCTCCTTGGAGACGTCATGTCTGGAGTAATTCGTTTCAAAAGACGATGGAGCTGGTAAAGGTAAACCTGCCGTCGTTGACGTCGACAGAATAGGTACCGTCGACTGATGAACCGTCGACATCTTCGCCTTAATCTTGGGCTTCGACACCTTCGTCGACGGAGCCTTCTGCTGCGTCATCGACTACTTGGAACTCCTGTCTGACTTCTCAGAAGACTAAGAAGATGGCTTTTTTTTTTTTTAGAAACAATTTTATTGATATGAAAAACAGTCATTGGGCATATAAAAAGCATTCCATGCATACAGAGAGAGAGTCAAGTCAAGAAATCCAATACATCAATACATAGAAGAAAACAATTCAGCTGTGTCAATTAGGCGACCCCACTGCCCTCCTTAGTTACGCACCTCCCTCCATTCTACTCCGAATCGCTGTCGTTATCAGAAGATGGCTTTTTGAAGGCTGAAGCAGTCTTCATCCCAGTGGATGGTGTAGATGGTCCCTCCCTCTCCTTTACACCGTGGTGAGGAGATTCGACTGGACCCTGGGTCTCAGACTCGCGGGGGATCTTTTTTGAGGCTTTAACTGGACGCTCCACAGAAGGTGAAGGGGAAGCCCTACCCCTTTTGACTGACCTTCTTGAAGATGAAGCTGAAGAGGACTCCTCACTGTCGCTGGAGACTGTGTCTTTCCTGGGCTTCAGTTTCTGGAGCCAGTTGAGGAGCCGACCCTCACGGTAGAAAAGGTGCGGCAGATCTTGCAGTCCGCAGCCTTATTATCTGGGTACAGGCAATATATACAATCTTTATGCCTGTCCTTAACAAATAACCTTTTCTTGCCACAGGCGGAACATGGCTTGAAAAAGGCCTTCTCCTTATCAGACATCCTGGAAGAGACAGCCAACAATTCTGAAGAAAAAACTGAAGAAAATCCTCAAAAGAGTAGCGATTGAGCAGAGCTCAAAGGAGACTCCCTAAGCACAACGTGCGGTAGAAAATCAAAGTCTCTGAGGTTCCTTCAGGAGGGTTCTATGGGGTGAGGCTCTTCTGATTGCCTGATGCTTAGTTTGGTCTCTTTTACAAAAAGAGGCGGATATGCTACAAAAGGGAATGAGGACTAGGCCTTTTTCTTTCTCTTTTGTACCTACTGCTATGTTATTTTTGTTACCGAGACTCCCATTACGACGACGGGGAATGATACAAAAGCATGGGAATCTATGAAAGTTCCAATACTGGGGCAACCCATTCTCCGCTAATGTGGACACTACATAATACATACTGGAAGTGCCAGGCGTAGGTAAATTGTGGCCTGCTAAGAGAACGCAATTGGAGGAGCCGCTTACTCAGAGGCTATGAGGAACTTGAATTCCAATCAAACACCTGGGCCGGATGGGCTACTGGTTGAATAGTAGTGTGCATACAGTGGCCTGTTAAATGAGAAATTGCTGCAGATGTATCGGGAGGCATTGGACAAGGGATCTCTTCCATGCTTGGTTAGAGAGGCTGGGATCGTAGTCCTCCCAAAACTGGAAAATGACCCCTAGATTGTTGGGCATATGGTCTGCTTTCACTACTGAATAATGATAATAAAATGCTGGGTAAAGTTCTGGCCCATTGGCTATAAAAAGTAATAGGTACTCTATTTGACGTGGATCAATGTGAATTTATACCGGGCAGCTAGACGGCACTCATTCTTAGGCGACTGCATCATGCCCTGGCTGAAACACAACAACATCTCAACTCCATGGCCCTGGTGTCTTGCAGTGCATGTTTGAAGTCCTGCAGGTCATTGACTTTGGTCCTTCGTTTATAACAGTAGCCAAATTACTATATACTAGCCCCATAGCCAGGGTGAAAACAAATGGGTATATATAAGCAGAATGGGAGTTAGAATGTGGCATAGGTATCTGCTGTCCTCTTTGCTCTGTGTGCTGTTAGCCGAAAAGTTTGCCTTTCAGCTCACTTGCTCTGTCAGACTGGGCCATTGAGGTGGGAGCAGTGAAGCACCTTGTGTCCCTTTATGCAGATGATCTACTTGTGTACCTACGGAACCCTGTAGAGGCGGTGCAGGGCCTGCTTACTATATTAGACGACTTTGGCCACCAGTCAGGGATTCACAGAAATACCTGGTGTTATACAATAGTTGAACTCTTGGCGGTAACTGCATAACAACTACCACCCGCCCCCCCCCCACCCCCAGCTATTCTCTGGAGACACAGGCTTACCGGTATCTAGGGGTAATGGTAACTACCTCAGAGCACACCTGGCATGACCTAAACACGGACACTAATACAGGGCTCCATAGATTTCTGGACTTCCCTCCTTTTTTCGGGCGCATCACAGTTGCAAAAAATGATTGTATTGTCTCAATGCCTTCATCTCTTCCAGTGCAGCATCTACATGATTCCCTGTAAATATATTATGACACACTCCTAAATGCACTCATATGAGATAAGAAAAGGAGTAGAGGTAAGATGGGCATGCTAGTCAGAACGTATGAGGAAGTGGGCCTATGGGTCCCAGATATGTAAGCATTTTACCTGTCGGCACAGCTGCAATATGTGGCTGGATGGTTTGACGCTGTTGCCAGCACAGATGGTAGACTATTGTGGGGATGGACTGGGGGGGGGGGGACTTGCCCGAGCACATGTTCATGGCGCCGTATACACTACGTTGGGCACCCCTTATGGTGCGGTATATGGGGCTTCTATGGCAAATGTCTTGGGGTGAGGGAGGCTGTGTCTCGCACGCTGTGGACATGTCGTTCTAGTGTATACCCAAATTTGCCCAGCTGGAAAGTTCTGTGGGCATGTGTGAGTGGAGTTGAGGAATGTGTGTTTAGGGGGGGGGGGTTGCCTTACGGTAGTTGACCTTTGGGAGACAGAGGTCATGACCTCCTTTAAGACTGCCAAGACACAATTTCAACTATCACATGGACAGTACCTACATTATAATGCTATCAAGGGAATAATGCAGGCATTTGGGGAGACACAATCTGTGACCCTAAATTTGATGGTTCAAGCAGATGCGGAATCATCACACACTTATTTGCAGGCCTCCGAAAGGACAAACGCAAACACCCACTGCACTCGCACCCAAAATGGGAGGCAGACTGGGATCCGGCCTTCTCAGACACAAATTGAGAAAAACACTATTACTGATAAAGGAGATCTCAAGCACTGCTAGATTTCGTTTACTTCATTCTAGTTATGTACACCTCACATATGATGAGACAGTGATCCTTAGGCCACTTATTTGCATCTGGTCTGGGAATGTCTGAAAATTGCGGCATTCGGGGGGGGTTACTGGGATTGGTGGGTGTAACTAGATTGTCAGAAAATTTGTCCCAGTGACAATGTGCTAATTAGGTATTGATGTTAATGTTATTAAGACCAAATATAACATGAAAAAGCAATTTGTGAACCATACACTTATTGCGGTGGCGCCCTGTGGCAATCCGCTGGCTGAGCAGATAGTTAAAGGCCCCAGAAATCTGCAGATGGGTACGCAACATGGCAGATTGGACACCAGCGGAAGAGCTCAGAATGTCAGTGGTCAGAACTGATAATAAGCTACAAGATGAACTCAAGCTGTAGAAGGCCCTAGCACGTGCACTGATCTGTCCCCAAGACCCACTGCCCTTTGAAAGTATGTCTGGACATGTAATACTGCTCTTTACGTGCACGTGGCCGGCTGCGTGGGGCTGCACATGCTACTGTCTACTGGGTCTTCACGCCCACTTTGCTATCCAGTTGAATGTTTTATTTGATATGCCACCATATATACCTCCCATTACTAATGTATGTACCTACTGTATCACAAAACCTAATAAAGAGACTTGGAGGAAAAAAAATGCGACAATGGCCAATTCTTGCTCTATTGTTTACTTTTCCGCTTAGTTGGAGAGGAGTGGTAGCACAAGTTGGTTCTTTCTCCTGATCTGTTGAAACCTCAGTCAAATGACCACCTCAGACACAAGGGTTTGATCATGATTTATCCCAGTGACAATGCACTCTCACAGGTATTCCTAGATGTCAGCGAAAGGTACACCGAAAGGGGTGGAACTTTCCATAATGTTAGGTTGACTGAAATCTTCCCAATGGCAAAAATAGTTCACTACCAAGCGTATCTTCTCAAATTCATAATGGAACTTCCACCATACCTTAAACTAACACTAAAAAAATAACTAATGAAAAAAATAATTTGGATCTGAGGTCTGTGAGCCAATAAAGCCCTGACTCACCTTAAAACATAATATAAATAGGCTTCATCTTTTTTCACTGGAGACTGCAGTTTAAAGGATAAACGTACCATGATGGTGACACTGTTGCTCTAACCCACAGGCACTCTCCAGTATTTACCCTTGTGGGTGCCTAGCCCAAAACTATTATCTGTACAAATGTTTTATTCCGTTTTTTTTTTTTTTGCAGCAAACAAGGAGAAAATTGGAAGATGCTAACAAGCGCTTGGACTCACTTTATGATAAACTTAGGGAGCAGACGGTAAGTCATTTAAAGTCCCATGTAGCCGCGGCTACTAAGGGATTCCTTCTATGAATACAGTTCAAATTGTTAAATGACTTTTTTTTCTTTACCTGTCAAATATTCTGGAATTCCTTTTTAATCCTTTATTGACTATTCATGTGTTTTAAGATGTGTATGCACATGATTCACATCGCCTATTTCAAAACCCGAATGCAACATGTCAAAAGTATTGAACACTTTACTTTTTTTTTTAAGTTGGGAAACTCACACAAATAAAAAAAATATATATACCCTTAATCTCACAAATGTACTTTCTTGTGATTGCTGAGTCTGTCTCAATCCAAACCTTGTGGGTGTTTGGCGTGCATTGCTGTCCAGTGTTTTCTTTTGCAGTTTTCAGGCAATGGTAGAACCAGAGTAATCCGGGTTCTAAATTGAGGAAACACTTCTAAATCAGAAATGTCAGATTAGCCTTTTAATAAGTGCAGAAATGAAAGAGTCTGGTTCAAACACGTGACTGGTTCTTGAATGGCAGACTAATCCCAAATTTTCAGAGCAAATTTTGGGTCTGTGTTGCAAAACACTAGTAGAAGTCAAGGCTGGGCTTGTGTTTGTAATTAGCTACTGGAAAAAGGAAGTGAACTCATAATATGTAGGAAACTGGAGCAATCTTGCTATGATTTGTTGCAAAAGAAACTGTTAAAAAAAAAAGTATTTCTTTACCAGCTTCCTGGGGAAACGCAAAGTGGGCTATACCCACAATAGGACGCTCGATGAACTTGTACCCTGAAGAAGCAAACTAGTGATCAGAACTTCTACTAATGGATGAGAGATCCTACCTTAGCAGAAGTTTGCTTTGTCCTTTGGCTGGGGGTATAAAGCACCACTACCCCTAGTATTGGAGAGGGTATGGGATTGTCACCGTAACTCTGTCAAATCAATCAACAAAATCACAAGTATCATTAAATTGTGCTTACAGAGTGGGCAAGGACACACAATGCCAATATCCAAACTCCTTGCTAAAATATGTCCAGAGTTAAAACGCAATTTTCTCTGGTAAGTCCTCTAGCATTCTATTAGTCTTTTAACTTTATCCATTACTCAGTTCCTTCACTGAATATTCAGACCTGTCCATGGCCTTCGAACTGTACATGTAGCAGTTCTCAAAAAGAAAGGCGAAGTGTCCCAATGTCCATTTTAGACCCAATCAACCAAGGAAGATATCTCAAGGAATTTCCAAACCCTTCCATTCTCTAGAACGTTCCCATCTTAACTATTCCCAAAGTTGTAGAATGGTGGTTTGAAAATGAGATCCGCTTCAGTTCTGGTGCAGTGAAACTTCACTGCATTGCTCTGGGGTTCTCTTCTCTACTGTAAAAGCTGTATTGACTAGTAGTTTGGAAGTGTGTGCGGCCACCATTTATAGAGGAGTCCAACCATAAAGCTGCCGAGATCTCTTGGGAGTTTCGCAAAGTTTCCGAGATCCAAGACGACCATCAAGACATTTGGGCAGTCTTTGTGGAGGTGTGCCATGGAGGCCGAACATGAGCAACTTCCATATATCTTGGGAAGTGTTGCAGCCCACACTTGCCACCACCATCGGTCTCTGTGCTGCATGAACAGAGTGTGTGATGACTTGCCACCAAAACAAGGCATCACATGTCTGCCTGGTGTGGAGGCTAGCTTTACTGGGTGAGCTCCTTAAAGCTCTCCCGGTCCCTCCTGAAACACTGAGGATGTCACACATTGGTCAGAATAGGACAATGTGAATACAGCTGAGATTTGGACTTCACAAAGTCCTTCTATATTCCTGTTGAATATGTCCGAGAATACTATGAAAGGGAATATGAACCACAGCTAGATAAGACGAACTGACCTTCGTGACAGCCTCCGACCATGTTTGGATAGAGCAACCTTTCAGAACTCCAAATGTAAGCAGTGTAGAAGTTGTAAATAATTCGGTCACCCTCCTTTTCCACTGGTATGTTCATGGAAATCACTTGAAGACTATAGACCAGAACAATTTATGGTTGTTGTGGCTCTATGCTGCAACGGTGTGGCTGACGCTCCCACATTTACTACAGCCTTCACCTGATTAAGAACTGAGCCACAGTTACACATAGGAGTCTGCTGCTTAGTATCAGTTAGGGACAAAATGGCTGATGCTCATCTCTGCCACCTGCAGTCATCTGGAGGCCATGAGATTGGAGGTCGGCAAGGGACACTTTCCTTCTGTCTTGAGTGCTGTTAAGTTAGGGAGTATTAATATGTGTTATTTACTGTGCTTAAAACTGTCATAAATGCAGTACAAAGCTGTATATAAACAGGATGAGAGTTATACATGGAAGTATACAGACTGCACAATCTCTGTTACCTTTTCAATGCTTAAGGGGCAGGGTTGGAATTTTAGAAAGGAAGGTTTTGTCTGAGGTTGTAGATTGTAATTTCTTCCCCCCTCATTGCAGGGCTCTTAACACATTCAAGGTTGTCAAAACTAGGGTGGCAGCAACGTCTTAACGCGTGTCACTAACATGTGTCACTAATCCAAACATTTGTTTTTCACATTGTGTATTTACTTATTTACAATCATTTTATAATGGTATATAAAAATCATCTCCATCCCATTCTTTTTACATAGTTTTTTCTCTGTCTTGAGTCTGCTTGGTCATTATTTACGAATTGTCATTGCCCCTCGCAGTACTTTTCATCATACAAATATTCCTAACACAGCATCACTTTAGCCAACCTCCTTAGTCCCAGCTGGTGGCATCCTTTATTTTGTATTATTTGTAGACATTTCAAAACGCATTTATTCCCATAAAAGTGTCTTCAGATATGCTGTGTGTGTGTGTATATATGTCCGTGTGTGTGCATGTGTGTACATATATACACACGCACATTCGCTCCTATGTGTGCAGGCTCGCACACACTTGAGCGTGTGTGTGCCTGCACAACAGTGTGTGATCCATCCATACAATGATTTCCACCTTCTTTTCTGCTCATTACATTTCTTGTTGCTTGCCTCCCCTGACAGCTTTCGCCTGCAATCATCAACGGCCTCCACAGCATTGCCAGGAGCATTGATTCTCGCAACTACATGGAGGGAATGACCACCCATACTCACATTGTGAGCACCAGCAACTTTAGCGAGACGTCTGCGTTCATGCCTGTGCTGAAAGTCGTACTCACTCAGGCCAACAAACTGGGGGTCTAAATTGCTGCTTTTTTGTTTAAGGACGCACACCCCAGCACCTTCTGCAAAGAAAACATTGTAATGAGCTCATTTTCCATGCACACTATTATTTTTTTCATAGAAATACAGTAAATGGCATTACACTGTCTGCAGAAGTACCGCTAGATTCACCTTAAACTTCCTTTGGTGCTGATTTTTTAAAATCATTTTTTTACTTGCTGTAAACTGTCCACCCCAGATTAGAATATTTAAAGGATTACATACAGTATTGCCAACTGTAGGCGCACAGTGTATGGACCAGATGTACCGCATGTGTGGTTTTTAGCTTAATGATGAATATATTCTAGAAGATGCGGTTAGCAATATGGAAAGCAGAGCTGCAACAAAATGTCTCTTCTCCTCCCTCCCCTGCGTTCCAGTCACTTGCACATGCTGTCAGGTGGATTAAAGCACGTGTGTGGTCCTGTGTTTTAGCCCTTTTATTGTTTGATTGCCAGAGTTGTGCAAGACAAAACATTTGTTCAAAAAATCTATAATGATGAGCGATGTTTCGCAGCGAGGAAGACAAGCCATGAATCATAGTAAAAGCAAGCCACATACAATATTTTAAATAAACCTCTTAATTTATTAACAGGTGTTATTCTACTTTTAAAGGAATGGATTCAATTGAGTGATTGAAGTAACACAGATGTCCTTTTTTAATGCAGTCACTAGCCTTGTGTTTTTTTTTTTTAAGGATTTCGCTGTATAACTACCATTTTTGGGGGCCACTAGAAGCGCTCTGAGATACTGTTCAAAAGCAAAAATAAGATAAATGGAGACAATCCCAGTATTGTAAATGAACAACACCCTGCACAGTGATATAGAGGACTTGTTTTCTGGGATCTTCATTGTAGTTGCCCACTTGCTTCCGTGCCCCAAATGTCCTCACTGCCTGTGCTCCAAGGACCCAACTGTATTGCAGATTGTGTGTAGCACTTCCTACTTTTTAAAGCCCTCAACAAGCTTTAATGTGGTTTGGTAAGAGTATACCTGTTAGTTGTTCATGGCTGTTAGAGTGTGGGTTTGTAGTCTGACATTTGGGGAAAGCATTTAGTGTCATGCCTGAGGTTCACAAAGATGTGGCCAGGTGTGAATTGATGCAGAATTTGGTAGGACAATGTAGTCCTTCCCCTTTTCAGATATGTCCCTCTTCATATTGCTTGATTTGTACCTGAGCGCCTTGTGTTTAGAAGAAGTTCCGTCTTTTAAGCTTTTCTAAGCTAGATGTTGTTTTGAAACATCCTTTTACTCTTTGGAAACAAGTTCCAGATCTTTGCTGTCTTTACATTGAACAGCGTGAAACCAGAACAAGAATTTCTGTAAGAGGAGATTGTGACTGGCATATGTTTTTGACAGTAGGTGTGGATGTCAATTTTGAGGAAGATCTGAGCAGTGCCATAGATGGCCAGTGAGTAATGCAGTTGTCCTTGAATGAGGTGCATTTTGCCACAGTTACCCAAAGTCATGCTGACGGGGTGGGAGTGATGTGGATACCTAGGTCTGAAAATGGTCTGGCAGTCAGCCTCTGTTTACTAGTCCAAGATGGAATTTTTGAGATGCTTAGCAATGTATATTAGGAAATGACACTGCGTACACAAGATCTCAAACACAGTCCGTGTCAGCAAAGAACTCCAAACAACTGGCTGACTATACTTACACGGTCTCTGAATCTCTGCACACGTATGCTCTAGTTCAGTCCAGCCAAAACTAAAATCGCAAAATATGTGGCCTTCCGGAGGTGATTAATTCAATGGGGTTACCCAAATAAATCGAAGGACCTGGGTATCAATTAGTATAAAACAGTGGTCCTCGATATTTCTTCAAACATCAACTAAATGTATTTCTCATATTTCATACATTAAGGAAATTAATCCACAACAGAAGACAGAATATATCAATATTTTCAAAGCCAGTGATGCATATCAGTATGTTGTACCCAACACAAATCAATTCAAAAGAACAACCAATCTTTTTGGTCAATAATTGTATTCCAAATTTATTTACAACATTCATAAAAAACAATTAGGTAATAGAGAAGAAAGGGCTGCAAGAATGCAGTAAACTCCGCTTATTGAGCCAGGGTCGAAAGGTCGACGGTTTTTACCCCCATGTTTTGAGGCCTATACCATATCTTTGATGTTCCCTCCCTTCCCTGTTTAAACCATCACTGTATATAAAATATGTGGGTAGGCCCCTGTAAATTGTCCAATTAGAAGGATTGTATATAAATTTTGAACCTTGCCTCTTGAGCTCTTTTTCTCCCTTCCAGAGGTGAGCACTTTATTCAGTTCATTTGTGTTTTCGGTTCCAATCTTTACAAACCACAATCGTCTATTCTTCGGGCAAGAGCCTGAAGGATCAAGAAATCTAGCTGCCAAAAATAGTGCTGCTACAGATACTCAGATGAGGTGTGGGCCTGATGCTGGGGCTGCTGTGAGTACACTGAGCTCGGTCACCTCGTGCAGTTACTGTGTGCAGGTTTGGCATTGTGTAAATAACCCACTTTTGGATGGGAGTAGGCTCCTGTGGTCATTGATTGCATGAGCTAGGCCTTTGTACTTTCCCTCTATACTGCACATGAAGCCTTCTATAAACGAGATGAGACTTTGAATGCATAGTAAATTATCACGAAACAGGTCGAAAGATGAACTGATCAGAAACTTTAGAGGACTACAAATGGATTTAAAAACAACTAAGACATTTAAATTTATTAACATGTCTGTCCTATTAACATCTATATACATCTTGATAACTGTCTCCACACCGCTATTACGATTTGATTGTTTGTGTGTGTGTGTATATGTATATGTGTGTGTATATATATATATATATATATATATATATATATATATGTGTGTGTTAGGGAAAGAGGGATATACCTACCCCTGCGCTGACTGTGATGGAACCTGGTGGTTGACGAGGGGTGTCTTTCAGACCAACCGTCCACACGACGTGGTGGCAGTGCCCAAGCCAGCGGCAATTGGGAATCATGTCAGCCGAGGAGTCCAAGCCATTGGACATGGATCCACCTATCCCTCTTTCCCTAACAACTGCCGCACCCAATGAGCATCCAGCTCTGATATTTAAGGCACTGATCCGCACACGCTGTGTGTAGTACACGTGAGCTGGATGAAGGCAGAACGCCGAAACGCGTCCTCAAAACTTGTGTACTTTTAATAAAAAGGATTGAACTCACCCCACGAGTGCGTAGTGTTTTTGGACACCGGAGCTTGTATTTTAAAGTGGACCCACCCCCACTATCTTGCAACCATCAGAAGAGTGAGGCGCACGCCAGGGCGGACTTTGGAGCGATGATTAAATGGCGTCTTGCACCGCCACTGGGCGTCTTAAACTACGACGATCGAGCGCCAGCCAGACAGACTGGAGGAGTATCGGATATATACCGACCCCTGCGCGGACTGTGATGGAACCTGTTGGTTGACGAGGGGTGTCTTTCAGACCAACCATCCACACGACGTGGTGGCAGTGCCCAAGCCAGCGGCAATCGGGAATCGTGTCAGCCGAGGGGTCCAAGCCATTGAACATGGATCCACCTATCCCTCTTTCCCGAACAACTGCCGCGCCCAATGAGCATCCAGCTCTGATATTTAAGGCACTGATCCGCACACGCTATGTGTCGTACACGCGAGCTGGAAGAAGGTAGAATGCCGAAACGCGTCCTCGAAACTTGTGTACTTTTAATAAAAAGGATTGAACTCACCCCAGCAGTGCGGAGTGTTTTTGGACACCGGAGCTTGTATATATCATCGACCAATGACCACTCCGTCTGAAAAGAGACCAGAGGACACAGCGGGCCTTTGAAAGATTCTTTAATGAGGACTACAGGGCATAATGCATTTTGGCGTATAGTTGCCTTCATCAGACGCCCTTTAAAGAAACCAGGACTGCAACTCCTTTTTCTTTGTACTGCTGCGGTCCTCCCCTGAACAGGAAGTCAGCTTGCTCCTCCTGATTGCCTGCAGCTGTAGTTAACTGGATAAAGACTACAGCCCCCATCATGCAGTATCACGGTAAGTACCAATGGTAGAGTCCATGCTTAGTAAGCGCTGAATTACCTAGCAAAGGAGGGGTTGGTGGTTCTTGGTGAGTCCTGCAAATGTTCGTCAGAGTCTTTCTTGGGTCGCCAAACGTTCTGCAACAATAACCAGGATCCAGCCGGACCATACAACGAGGATGCAGTGACCCTGCTGTCACGAGCCGCTTATAACGGTGGCCACTTGCTCGGCCTGATTACTGAGGCGGGACTGCGTATCCGATACCTCTGAGGCAAAAAAAACACCAGCCTTGCCACTGGAACCAGCAAAGCCGCAGTCCTCTTGTAGAACGGGTCCTCCGAACGCGGTTGCCAGCTACCGCGTAATATCATCGACCAACGACCACTCCGTGTGAGATGAGACCAGAGGACACAGCAGGGCCTTTGAAAGATTCTTTAATGAGGACTATAGGGCAAAATGCATTTTGGCGTACAGTTGCCTTCATCAGACGCCCTTTAAAGAAACCAGGACTGCAGCTACCCTTCCTTTGTACTGCTGCGGTCCTCCCCTGAACAGGAAGTCCGCTTGCTCCTCCAGATTGCCTGCAGCTGTAGTAAACTGGATAAAGACTACAGCCCCCATCATGCAGTATTACGGTAAGTACCAATGGTGGAGTCCATGCTTAGTAAGCGCTGAATTACCTAGCAAAGGAGGGGTTGGTGGTTCTTGGTGAGTCTTGCAAATGTTCTTCGGAGTCTTTCTTGGGTCCCCAAACGTTCTGCCACAATAACCAGGATCCAGCCGGGCCATACAACGAGGATGCAGTGACCCTGCTGTCACGTGAAGTCTCGAGCCGATATATATACTCAATCCTGTGTTCACACTCCTTCGAAAAACAGGCACCGACTCCGTGGGATTCAAATCAAGGGTCTTTCTTAACAAGAAAAACAATCAGACGTGTTTCGGCGGACAGGTCCGCCCTGCTCACTACATCTGATTTCACCAAGTGCATGTAAAACATTTATAGTGTATACTGATAACCCATTGGTTCATTGTGAAACGACAAAACTGACATGTGACACCTTAATAGAAATGAAAGAAAATTACATTCTTTTTGCAGAGTCATGCTTCCCAAACAGTAAAATAAACCATCTGTTCTTTCTTAAAAAAATTGTTTGTTACAACTCTTATATGGCTTCCAAGCTTCATTCATAATTTAAACAATCGTATTTAAACCGTTTATATCCTATTGTCAGTGTTGTCCTGGAAAAAAGGAGAAAACATCCAGAGAAAAGAATCTTCGGTTTGTGTGTCAGTCGACATGAAAGAAAGGTTGCGCTCGCTATATGAGCTGTCAGCGCATGTCTGCTCTGTAATTTTCTACCCACATTGATGACCGAGCCTCGTGTTCGTGAAGGAAGGTAAGGGCGCTTGTGTAGCGTTTTGGTTTCTGTGGGGATTTAACTAGGGGCATGTTCTGGTGACCCTGTCACCAAGGTCTTCATGAAACTCACTGCTAATGTTTCCAAGTATGGTTTACGCGGGGGTACAGAAGGTAACAAAGTTATATTTTGAGGCTGGTTCTTTAAATAGCATTGCCACACTCTTGATAGCGGAGAGGTAGGATTTCAGCGTTTTTTGCTGGGGAGATTACAAAGAGAGCTGGACACTAACATTGTGCGAACAGGGCTCACTTAGTGGTTGTTCGTAGTGATCTTGTATGCGTAGTACAGACATAGTACGATTGTGAGTGCCATGTATATAAATCAATAGATAACATATTGACAGCGGACCCACGAGGCACGTGATTTCCCCATGAGTGATATATTTCGAAAACAGCATCGCATACACAGAACGCTTCTGTGTGGTGAAGAAATGTTATTATTACTCGTAGTCAAAATTGATACATAGTGTGGAAATTGACAAGCGCCGTATGCCGTATGTTCACGTGATAAACAGGCACCTAGAATACATTTTATAACATAAATGAGACATTAGTACATTGGCTGATTCCAAAAAGATACAAATATAGTTATAAACATAGATACGCCCAAGTGGGCGAGGTAGGATTTTTGAAGCTACATCTTTGTTTAACCTCTAAGAGGAAATAGACGAAAAGCATCTTGATGTATGGCTGGCTATCCGCTTTACCCCATCTATTCATCAGTAATATGATAGAAATACTTGTATTAAGTTAATGAGTAAGCCATCACAGCAGTCGGGTCACAAACAGGGAGGCAAAGTCGGTGTCATGGATATAGTCCTATTGTCGTTTTTTGTGATTGGAGTGCTTAAAGAATAAAAATTGCAGAAAAAGTGAATGTGAGGTTTTAAAAATACAAAAAGATGGTGAAGCTAGATGTTGAACAGCTGGTGGATACAATTTCTGAGTGTGAGGGGTTCAATGAGACAAAGTAAAAGTCTATGATACAGTTACAGATGGACACAGTGCTTCATCAGCATTGTGGCAATTCGGAATCTTAGAGTTAAGCTGAATGATGTATTTGGACTCTAACCGTCTGAGTGCTTGTAATCGATTTCCACCTCTTGGATTTTGTGCCACATGGTCAATTACGAAATATGTTAATTCGTCTGTATTGCCCTTATGGTCTGCGTTTATGTGTCTTGCAAAGGGATAAGTCGGATCATCATTGCTGATGGCGCGCAGGTGCTGCAATATTCTTACATGGACCGGATGAATCATGCTCCCTACATATAGTTTTTTGCAGGTACAGCTAAGCACATAAACTGCATGGTCAGTTTAACAGGTGAAATGACCTTTGATTGTGTAGGGGATTTTCCTAAAAGGAAATTCGACTGCTTTGATGTTGACTCCATGTAAACACGCTTTGCATTTTGGACACTTGAAAAAGCCTTTTTGGGGTTGTAAACAAGGCAAGTTTTTGGTGATGGTGGGCGCATAGTTAACCAGTTCCTGTCGCATAGATATTGCTCTCCGGAAGGTTAACTGAGGTAGTTTGGCACAATTTTGTCCAATGGTAGGGTCCATTTTTATGAGTGGCCAGTGTTTGTACATGATTCTACGTAGGTCCTTATGGTGTTTCTTATAGCCTGTAATCATTCTGGGAGTGAAGGGTTTACTATCACTCTGGCTGGTCAGTATAGGGGATTTCTATTTTAGCAAATCTTTTCTGGTGAGTTTTTCGCTTTTACTCTTTGCTTGGTCTAATGTGTGTTTTTTATACCCTCTCTCCCTCAATCTGGAAAAGAGGCTCTCAGTGTTGTCACTAAGGTCACTTTGTAGACTGCAATTTCTCATTATAAGCAAAGCTTTTAAATAATGAGGGGAAAAAAAAGCAAAGAGTTGATCATGACCAAGGTGTCTGGGACACCGAAACGCATAGACCACTCGCTTTTCACCCTGTAATATTGAAATGATCCAAGAATAAATCACGCATGCTGTGGATAACTAATGGTGTGCGCCCCATTTTTCTTTCAGAAGAAGGATTGTTTTTTAAATATATAAATATCTCAATGAAAAGGGCTTCCTGTGCCCAGCGTCTGGGTTTGCTGGAAAAAAAAAGAGAACAAGTGTGCTCCTGGTGCGGGGGGAAGCAGTTTGATGGTGCCCAATCCCCTATCATAAGAAAAATCAAAACCGTTCCTGGCTTCTGGTTGGGAAACAGACATGCAGCTAAGTCTATAGAACTACTCTGCAGGACGCACAGAGCATAGCAAAGGGTTTTCTCCCTTTTTAATCGCCTTGATTGTTTGTGGTATCTTTACATTGTTTTTAAAGGCGATCTGATTGTCACAGCACTATTCATTCCGCATACCCGCACTATAAAAAAAGAAAACTTACCTCACCACCCGCTGCTTTGGCGTGGTTAGAACTCCTGTGTGGCTTCTGCGCCATATTGGTTGAGGGAGGGTTGGGCTTTGTTTCCATCCTCAAGCGCCATCTTGAGAGGCGCTCTAGTTGTTTGGCAGCTCTTACAGGCCACCACATTTAAGCGGGAGGATGCAAGCGCGCATGCCGATGGCGCGCCAGAGGCAAGCCCGTCTGCGCCCGTCCGCGCCCGTCCGTGGCCTGGAGGCGTCGGCGCCGGCAATGCTGCCCGTCTGGCTGGCGATCAAGGGCGTCTAACCTATGATAGAGAAGAGTGAGGAGCTGAAACAGCTCTGCGTGCTCCGCAAGAAGGCGGAAAGGAAATGGAGGAAATGGTATGATGAGGAAGACAAGAAAGCCCTCAGACGGATACAACTGCAATATAAAGAGGATATCCTCAGGGCCAAGGCAGATTTCTATGCCATCTCGATTATACAAGCGCCTAATGGGACTAAAACACTGTTTAGAATTATCAAGGACCTCTCCTTCCCCATATGTATGGAAAATAAAGTGGCAGCATCCCAAAAATGATGTGATGAAATTGATCTACATTTTCAGGACAAGATTGCAAACATTGTGAATACTCTGCAGGTTAATGATAATGGAGAACAACTTAACCCTGAACAATGGATTGAGGCAGACTCACAAGAGCCTGTATTCCTGGATAACTTCCAGGCATTAACAGAAGTGGCTTTTGACAGCTTGGGTGATAATGTATCCTCTGACTCTCCCCTTGATCCTTTTCCCCATAAAATGTGGAAATCTTTTGGGCGAAATACCTTTCCATGGCTGAGGCAGATATGCAATCAGTCTCTGGAGGAAGTAACGGTCCCGGAATGCTGGAAATTGGCGGTGGTGACCCCATTGATTAAAAAGCCCTCCTTGGACCTGTCAATATCGGCAAATTTTAGGCCCATTTCTCTTCTTCCGTATCCGGTGAAGATTCTAGAGAAAGCAGTCAGATCTTTGTTGTGCTTTCTGGAGGAGAACCACTTACTGGATAAAGACCAGTTTGGTTTTCGCCCTGGGCACGGGACCAAGACTGCTTTGATCACGTTGATAGATAATCTGCATATGCGTGCCGACAACGGGAATGTCACTGTCTTAGTGCTTCTCGATATGTCGGCCGCATTCGATACGGTGAACCATCTTTTACTAGTGGAAAGACTGAAGAAGATAGGAGTGAAAGGCCGGGCACTGCGAGGGCTTCAGTCCTATCTGGAAGGTCGACAGCAGGTGGTAACTTTAGCACCTTTCTCCTCTGGTAAATCCTTAGTGGCCCATGGGGTGCCGCAGGGATCTGCGATCAACCCTATCCTATTTAATGTCTACTTGCAGCCCCTGTTTTCCATCATGATGTCTTCTGGAGTCTGCTTAGTCAATTACGCCGACGACACGCAACTAGCCTTTTCCTTGGAAGGGGACCATGCATTATCCATGGGCATGTTCCAGCAATACATGCGGCAGACGACTGACTGGCTCATAAGGAACTCACTGCAATTTAATAACGGAAAGACAGAGGTAATGTACTGCTCTGGAGGTAGGATGTCCATACAACTGCCTTCTGACTGTAGACTCTTACCAGAGGAGGAACCTTTAACCCCGGTAAGGAAATTTCGTAATCTGGGGGTGTTGTTTGATGACAACCTCCAGATGGAATCACAGGCAAATAAGGCCACTAGCGTATGCTACAGAAAATACTCCCTTTACTACCTAAAGAGGCACGCCCTCTGGTGGTAAGTAGCACTGTGGGAAGCAGGCTGGATTATTGCAACTCCCTATATCTGTGGGCCCCTGCGTACATCTTCCAGGGACTGCAAAGAATCGAGTCTGCAGCAGCCAAATTGGCCCTTGGTAGGCGACGGAGCTCTTCTACTACCCTGGCTCTGAGAGAGATTCACTGGCTGCTCATTAGGGAAAGGGTCCATTTTAAAGTCCTGTGTGTAGTTTTCCGAGCTGTGCACGAACTAGGTCCTGTCCCCCTACAGGAAAGGTTCATGTGGTATCACCCCACAAGGCAGCTCCGCTCTTCTAGCGCTGGCCTGCTGACTATTTCCCGGTTTAAATGGGCCAGGTTAGGAGGAAGGGCTTTTAGCATGGCTGGCGCCCGTCTATGGAATGAGCTCCCTCAGAACCTCAGACTAGTCAACTCTGTTAAAGTTTCGTAGGAACTTAAAAACCTGGCTTTATCCCAAGACCTACGTTCCTGCTCCTCTCCTCTCCTCTGCTGCTACCTGCTTCCACTCTGGTCTGAGTTTTTTTTGTCTGAAGCACCAGGATACCCGTAGGGTGACAGTATGCGCTATATAAGATCTATAATCAATCAATCAATCCTAATCAAGTCTAAATCTGAACAGCACTCAGCAGACACACAGCTGCTTCACAGTGCAAAGTGAGAGAAAGGGTCTGTGTTACTGATAACTCTGTATTTCCAGGTGACAGATTGGAGCCAGAAATTTTAAAGCAGTATCTCGAACACTGGAGCAAATTTCCACGGCCCTAGAAATGACCTGGTAGAGCCGCATACCAGAGCATTCCTGTGCAATATCATAATTTCCTTTCTATCCATGCCCTTCGACATGGATCTGAAGTACGACTCACAACAGGTCTTTTGATGCCTTCAAAATCTTTCGGAACGTGTGCCAGGGAAAATGTTTCCACCGAAAATAGCAATATTCAAGGTATGAAGAGACTGCAAGAAGCTGTTGGCTAAGGACACCTACGACGTGTGCCTATGTTACATGGACTCTGGTCACAACTCAGTCATGTGACAAATGTGCCTTGATGCACTCAAATGTCATCAGAGGGTGGGAAACAAAGCTATAAGTTGCTGAATATGAGAAAAGGTCACATTCGAAACAACTGTCCTGCTCCTACTTCTAGTTGTGTGGGCTGTCCCACTCCAAATGATGAGGCCGGTTCTATGCTAAATTTCTATCCTCATCAAAGTCCTCAGGTAATTCGAAATCCAAAGAACATCCCATCCAAAGCGTTTCACTAGAACAAGACAGCCAAGCGACATTCTCCCCCCTTTTGCCACTGAAATTCAGAAAAGAAGTCTGAACTCCATGGGCCTCTCACCTCCAGCGTCTGGCTCCTAGCCCTTTCCACATGTGTTCCCAGGACGTCCCATATTTCACAGCCTGACAATCCTGCAGCAGATAGAGGCCTTGAAAAAGGTTATGCTGCAGATTTCTAAGACCGTACCGGCTTCTTTGGCGTGATTTCTGGCCCCGTTGAGCCGCTGGGGACTCCAACCGCACTTCAGCAGGTCCTGACTTCCATTCCATTCCCAGGATCCACACCAGTCCCTTTTGCACTGGACCCTGTGCCGACACTGGTCTTTAACCCAAGTCTCCCACCCCAAATTGACATCTGCCTGAGCCAGACCTGTGTCACACTACCAAATCACTAAGGCACAACTAATTATGATGGAACCAGACTCCCAGCTTCTTCCAAGCCGTCCTCTTAAGCAGAGACCAAAAGCCACATTCAGTTCTGATTTGGATGCAGTGCAACGCCTGCAACATGTTCCCCATGATGGTGATGATGAGGAAGTGGACAAAGTGCTTCATCCTCACTACACCGATGCAAGACATTTATCAAAACCTGCAGTGCGCAATTGCATCTTTGCAGCAACCTTCCCAGCCGCTAAAGAAACAAACCCAGACTTTTTGTAATTCCAGCAGCTGTAGTTGAGGCTGTGCGCATCAAGAGGGACATTGGCCATCTTCCTCCTCCCACCCCCTTTGTGGCAGCCACAATGTCGCTCTGTTTTGCCCTTCATGCCGGTATGGGCATCATTCTGGTTTTCTTCCCCAGTTGGAGATCCTTCACATTGCATCAATGGGTATTTCAAATCATTCAGTGCAAAGGCTAGCGGGTGCACCTCCCCCCCCCCCTTTTTCTTTCCCATACAGCAGAAGCTTCCAAGCAATTTCAGTTTGCCCCCCGTGATGCACACCCATCCTGTGGGGGAACAAGATTCAGCACTTCCTCACACTGTGGCAATCCATCACGTCTGACAGATGGGTCCTACAAATCGCTCAGGATGACAGTGCCCTGCTCTTTATTTTTGCCCTGCCAAATCTTCCCCCAAACCAGACAGACTTTCAGAGGAATACCGGTCTATTTTGTTAAAAGGAGCGTGAGATTTATTTTCCAAATGAGCTATTAAAAGGGTTCCAAACTGGGATAGAGGAGAGGGTTGTTACTCTTGCTATTTACTCATGCTGAAAAAGGGCAGGGCCTCCAGCCTATTTTGGACCTTTGACCTCTAAATGCCTTCCTGGGGAATGACTAATTCAAAATACTCACACTGGCCAAGATCTAATCTGCTCTGGACAGGGGCACTGCATAGTGTCCTTGGACATGCAGGATATGCAAGTTTTCATGTAACCGTCCTGCAGTCCCACAGATGTTACCTGAGGTACAAGATCAGCCAGGATAATTTCCAACTTGCCATGCTTCCCTTCTGCCTCACCAGCACCCTTTAAGTGTCTATAAATTGTTGTCTGTGATCGCTGCCCACCTTTGGGCATCAGGGATACCAGTTTTCCCTACCTCGATGAGTGGCTGTTAAAAGCAAGCTCACCAAGTTCAGTCGTAGACCAGCTCCAGACAACAGGGATTAGGGGTTTATGATCAAAGAGACTAAATCACACTTGAGTTCTTCGCAGTGGCTGCCCTTCCCTCTACCACAGCGAGCTGAGGACATTCCAGCTATGATCCCAGTGTTTATGCCTCTGTCCTGGATCTCTTTGATAGCAGCTCTGAGGCTTCTTGGCTCTTACCCTCCTGCCTCCTTTGTGTTGATTATGCCAGGTGGCACATGCAGGCTCTACAAGGGAATCTAAAGTACCAGTGAGCCCAACAGCAAGAAAATCTATTAAATATTATCCAGATTTTCGAGGCGATGGCTCCCAGTCTGCAGTGGTGGTTGCTCAAATGCAATTGGTTAAAAGCCCCTCTCTCTTCCCCCCACCTGGAGCTGACTATGGTGAGGGATGCGTCAATAATGGGTTGGGGAGAGATGATATAACAAGATATTGAGGTCAGAAATATGCCAAATGTATTATACTGTGGTAAACTGTGGAGCTCTTTGACTGTCAGATGCCCGGGATATGGTAGAATCTTAACTAGCTTCTTTATGTACAGGACTATGTGTGTGTTCTTTTTTAAATATGTAACTGTACGCAACTGAAAAGACTGCTCTGTCTGTATTATGTGCATTTTGTCATTGCTGACTGGAATAATAAAAAATAATGAGTTGGGGAGGAAGTCAGGGAGAGGCTCTATATGAGGCTGTTGAAGTTGCAGACTATTCGTCTAGCTCTGAAGGCTTTCCTTCTGTCCATCAAGGGCTGTTGCAGGTTCTGACGAACACCACCACCACCTTGCGGTATTGAAACAAGCAAGAGTGATGTTCTGGGTCCTGTTTCGAGAGGCTCTGTTCCTCTGGAGTTGGTTAAAGCATAAGGGCATTTCTCTGATCGTGAAGCACTTTCAGGAATCCTTGCACTGCATAGCGGATAAGCTCAGCAGGTGGTGTCTGATTAATCATAAAAGCCATATGCATCCCAAGGTGATGCAGGGCATCTCCGGACAGAGGGTAGAAACCAGGCTAAACCTTTTCACCACTGTGTCAAAGGTTTTGCGCTTTGGAAGGACACCCACTAGGAGATGCTGTCAGCAGGACTCTTGTGCTCCTTCCTGCCTCTGCCTTTCTTTCCATAAATTCTGAAAAAGATCTGGAGTGACCAGGCCCAAAACATCCTAGTGGCTCTGGATTGGGCCAGGAGAGTTTGATATCCAGAACTTCTGGGCATTATCATCTGTCTTCTGATCAGGCTACCACTTCGAGCGCAACTGCATTTGTAGCAGGGCAAGGTCCTTCACCTGAATGTTCGTATATCTACTTTAGGAGTGGCGATTGAGTGTTAGCAGTTGACTGCATTTGATCTACCAGCCAAAGTGTTTGATGTCATCCGAGCTGCCAGATGTATTCCATGAAGTCTATTTATGCCAGACCCTGGGACAGATTTGTGGCCTGGTGTGGTATCTGTAAGATTGACTATTCACAAGCCAACCTGCCCAATGTTCTTTTGGTTGTTTTGTCTTTAGACCAGAAAGGCCTTGCAGTAAGCATTATGAAAGGTTATTTGTCAGCCCTTTTGGCCTTTCTAAGTCTGTTGGACAAACTGTCCTTGTTTAAATCGCCTGTTGTGATGCGGTTTAGAAAAGGTTACATTTCTTCCATATAGTTTGTGATGCATTGGGACCTTAATTTGATCTTGATGTTTCTCATGTGTACACTATTCGAACCGATGCTTAGCAGCTTGCTGTGTCGCCTCACTTTAAAAGTGGTTGTCCTCAACGTGATTACTTCAGGCGCTGTAAGTCAGTGCAGCTTCCTTTCACCTCCTTTTTCACAGACGCACTGTTGATGGTGTGCTGAGTAGGCGCCTGTCTTCATTCCTAAAGTTGTGACTCCTTTTCACATGGGGCAATTCATCACCCTGCCAGCATTCTCCCCTCCCCCCCTACCATTTCCCCCACTGAAAAGGGATCTCAGGTTTCATCCGTTGGACTCTAAAAGGGCTTTAAGCTTTTAAATTACTCGTATCAAACACCACAGTGTGGATAATCCACCTTTTGATGAGTTATCCATAGTGACAAAATGGAATGTTGTGCAGAAGAGGACCCTGTCAAGGTGGATATTTCTCTGCATTAAGATCTGCTTCGCACTGGCCAAGAAGCAGCCTGCCGGAATGTTGGAGTGCCCATACTACCAGGGCTAAGGCTGCTGTGTATAGTGACTGTCCTTGACATCTGCTAGGCTGCAAAGTGGGTGTTGGTGCATACCTTCATGAAGCATTACTGTTTTAACAACCGGGTCTAGTAGGAAGGACATTTTGCCTGCTCTGTCCTGTAAGGCTTTTTGCTCTGAGTCCATTCCATAGGCCTGCCACCTGGAGACTGCTTTGGTATCCATTCAAAAGGTGAGGAACCTGCGGTTGAAAGTATCTATCAAAAGAACTAGTTACTGATTTTTTTGTAATGCTTTTTGTGTTAGATAATCTCTATCTAACTGCAGATTCCTCACGACCCTACTGTCCTCTCCTTTTTGTGAACCTGGCTGTTTTCCACCTAAAAAGGTACCAATTATAGAGAGCTGCGCCCTGGTTAAAGCCAATTTTCTGTTCAGTACTGCATCTGGGAGTGCGGACAGCCTAGAAAGAAACTGTCAATCTGTCAACTGTCATTGCACGGGAATGTTTTGCATATCACTTCTGGAGCGGAACAATATTAATATGGAGTTACACGACACTACGTACTAGCACACAGAGGGACTGCTTAAAAAGTTTCCGGTTCCAATCTTACACCTGGGGAATATTCAGTAGGTAAGGACTCTATGGTGAACTACAGTATCTCCCAGAAGGAGTGTTACCAAAAGTAAGTGACTTGTTCTTCAAGGTTATGCAGATACATAGCTAGAAATAATAGGTTTCGTAAAGCATTCCGGGGCAGTTGAGTAGCCCATGACTGAATTCAGTAGATAACTGCAAGGTGACAAATGCATCATAACCGCATGTGTAATAAATTAAGTACAATCTACAGTATATATAACATAAAAGGAAGAGTATCTTTGGCAGCAAAATGAGTGAGATAAGGATGGGAGGTGCATGACTCAAGAGGTTAGAATGAATGTAAACAGGTTGTTTTCATGGGGGAAGCTGATTTACATTATTGATTGTGAGTAGTGGATTTGCCCTGAGCAGGTTGATCCAAAGGTGAGGTTATGCCACTGAGAATTGGCAGATTCATCTTGCTTGTCTGGTTATCAGGTGTGAGGTCTTGTTCACAGGTCCCAAGAGCAGTCAGATTGTACTGGACTTCAGTTGTAACATTTGGAGTTGCTTACCACTGGTGTTCTGTGGCCAGAGTAGCTATTGCACCCTAAACGATATCCCGCCTTAGCACCTGACTCTCTGAATAGCAAGGTAGAGCAGTCCAAGACTTACTCAAGGAAGTGTCATAGGTTTAGACACTCAGAATACAGTATGGCACTTCAAAAATACTCAGGAATAAATTGTACAGTCTGTCGTATGTTTTAAAGAAAAATACTTCGATACAAATAATTATTTTTTACTACACATGAAATGATGATTAGTACAGAAAACCACACCCCTCTAGCTCCACATTTTATACAACTCTGCTTCGATGTCAAGAACATTCTTGAATGATATGCTGGTCACTAGACCTGGTATTTAGCATTAATGTTGCCCAGTCTGTGGTACTTCACCCTTTGGAGTTTAGGGGGATCCTCCATTACCAGACAGTCATGGACACTGCATTCATTGATAATGAACATATATAGTCTTCTCTGGGCCAGACTCAGGTGGCCCACTGGAACTACCAGAAAAGGGACCCATTTCTTTGTACTGGACCTGGACAACTTCTGTACAAAGCCAGCCACCATTTTGAAAGCAATAACCACGTGGACTCAGTCAGTCAGATATTCTTTATTCGATAAAATTAATATCATAAAAGACATGGTACAATTATACAAAAAGTTACAATCTAACAAATTTCAGTACAATACATTTTTTCCATCAATGTTAAAAATACAATACATATTAAAAAGAGAAATTTCTAATATTAAGAGTTTAAAAAAAAAAAAATATATATATATATATATATATACCATTTAAAACTGTCAGTACTACTGCCTTAGTAAAGTAGAATACATATTTACACAAGAGAAACATTACTCAAAACAGCTTTGGATCTGCGGCAGGCTGATGGTATTTTTCCTTACGCGAGTAGCTGCCGTCAAAAAACTAGCCACACAGAACATAATATAGGGGTTACCCAATTGCATTAAGTAAGTTAGAGCGGGCCTCACCTGAATAAAGCCCGCCTTCTTCAGGAGTGGTAACAAATATTTCCGTCTACATACTTCATAGTGAGTGCAAAACATGACAAAATGGAGTGTGTCTTGTAATGAAAAGCAATCACAAGTGCAGGGATCCGCCTTGTCAGGTGCGCACCAGGTACGGAAAACTCCTAGAGAGTAATGAATCAGGTTTAGGCGGAATCTTGTCAGAAGAAATCTGTGGTGTCGATTATTCACCACTATTAAATATGGTTCCGGCCCTGAACCACTAACCAGTCCATAGTTTAGTCTAACAAGAGGCTTTCTCAGCTCCGTCTCCTCCCGATCTAATTTAAAAAGGTCCTCTAGGGCCTTTTTTGTTGGAAAAATATCCTTTTTAGTTATTAATTCGGGAGAATAGAACATGTCTGAGCGACCTATTTTTTGCAGACCATTTTTAATATAATTCAGCCATACAATTTTATCAGCCCTCTCTAAATGCAGGCAGTCTTTAATAATGGAGTGGTTTAAAGTAATTTCTTTGTTAAGCCAGATTTTTAGCCAATACAGAAGGGGTGCTATTTGGATATGGTCTGAGATATATCCGATCCCCACTTCCGACTCAATCATGTACTCAACCGTTACACTAGCATGTCTCCCAATCACAATTGTGCAGGTACACGTGCCAGCACCTTCTAAGCATGTCCCATACATGATGGAGGCAAGGAACCTTGATTAAGGGTGAATAATTTATATAGGTGAGTCCTGTAGGGATCTTCCTCTGAAAAGAACAAGTAAAAATACTTATCCCTTCACTATAATTAGGCTTTCACCATAGCCAGTCTCTCAGAGCCTGGCTAGAGGAGGACATAGAAACTCTAAATGAGGGGGGAGACTTTTTTTTTGCTCCTTTCGGCCTCGGAGTGTGGGTCTGCGGTATACGTTCAGTTCAACAGGACTAAATTACAGGGAAGCTCATTGAAGGAATACAACAGGGTCAACAGAAAAGCTGGACATGGGGCAGGGCTGCATGGTTCTCTGGAACCACACACATAACTTTCTGTCCCATCAGATAGCCTTTCCAGATCAGATTAACCTGGTCCTACTCTTGTGTGGAAGAGGTTGGGTCGTCTTTGTAAACCGCCTACATTCCCATGCAACTGCCTTGCCTTTTGTTCGACATCCACGTCCATTCGCTGATGAAAAATGGACTGCCGGAACAACTTCAGGTTCTCGCCACTGATGGCTATCAACCACTTTTGTGATCGATCTGGACCCCAAATATCCTCCAAAACAAGGTGGACATGAATTTTCTGAAGGCCTATAGGATGGCTTAGCATCTTGTTACAATTGCACCATAGTTATGCTCCATAGAGAGACTTTAGCAGCTGGTTAAAGCCACTCGAAGCTCTTTTCCTTTCTCATTGAGCTGGGCAGGAAAGGACACAACTCTCTTTTGTGATGTATCCATATGGATGAAGGCAGCTGATCACAGTGATGAGTCTTTAGAACATGACCGTGCGGTTCAGGATATTAAATGTCTTTTGACTCCCCTTAGTGTAAATGACTTTCGTAGGGGTCATGGCTGTCAAAGTGGAAACCATGGTCCCATAGGTGGCCACTAAAGTCTGGTAATGGTTGGTGAGGCCCAGTCTGGGTAGGGGCGATCTCAGTTTCAACACTGGTTTGACATTCACCCTTAAGGGTTGCTTCTTCCCACTGCAGACTTAGTTTAACATTGGAAAGGCATTTGTAATCACCAAGGTGTTAATTCCCGTGTAGTCCAAACAGAATCACAGGTCTATCAAATTTCAGTTAGCTAGCTAAACACAGGACTGGCCCGTTGGCTGGGAGAGCTCTTGGTGCACCACCTGCATCTTGGCCACCGAAGCATTGGTGCCCTACCAGACTTTTTATGATAAAGCTGCATTTCTTCTTCTTCATAGGCAGGATATTCTGTGAGTCATGGACACAGAAGTAACTTGGGGTGAGTGAATAAATGATCACAGCGCAGCTTACCACTTTCTCACACTCCTGTGAAGATGTCAGATTAGAGGTGAGCACTGAAAGCCTACCCTTTATATGTTCACTTTGGAGGTACTGTTTAAACTTAGTAACATGGAAGGCAAAATAGTACTCCCAGGTGGTACCTATATCAACCAGATAGCTGAAATTGGAAATTTGTTTGTACAGGCCTGCACCATTTGTCATCTGTAACACAAGGGCAAATATGCTTCGGGATCCAACTTTACAGACTCTCTTCTTAGCCAGTAAGGGTTGTCTTCTGGTCGGGCCACTCATTTAGAAGTGCTCGACTGGCTGGATGGTTCTGCTTCACCTTGAACTTTAACTGGACCATCTTTTATTTTTTGATAAGATCGCCACACCTAATACACCATATTGAAGAAAATAAGTTTTTACTAGTCCTATTAATTTCCTTACATTCCTCGCCATCTCGTGACAACACCCTGCCTACAGCCTCCATTTCTGCTGATGCTAAATTAAAAAAAACGATCATATACCCAAGCCTCCTGTTCTTTGCAGTTAACCAATTCATCAACAGAAACCCATGGGACACCTACGCCCTGTGTAAACAAGCTTGTTTTTCATCTTCTGCTCCCTGCTTGATAAACATCCTTGATGCCGTGATCAGGTCATCTGTACAATGGTCTGACTGACTGAGCCTTGATCAAGCTGATTGAACAGTGGTCTGACTGACGGAGCCTTGATCAAGCTGACTGAACAATGGTCTGAATGCAGAGTCTTGATCAAGCTGGTTGAACAATGGTCTGAACGCCGAGCCTTGATCAGGTCATCAACTACAAACACTGCCTTGATCAGGTCATCAACTACAAACACCGCCCTGATTGAACAATGGACTGAATGCCAAAAGAGTGGAATAAGAATGTATATAAGGCTTGTTCACTGTGGAGTAAAGCAGCAGCCTCCTGAGTTTTGTCTCTGACTAGCTTGGGACTCTGTTCCATAGCCCGGGCTATTGTAATAAAGGTGGTTCTCTCTGTAGACAAAGGTTTCCGGGTCCACTTTAGTATAGAAGGAGGGTAAGAGTAGACTCTGGTGATTCCCGCACCGCAAAGCCCCCACTCCTCCTTGAGGTGGGCTTTTCTTGGTTCTACAAATGACCCCTGAACCGGGACACCACGGAGACGTAGGTCTGGCCCGGTGGTCTTGAGGGGGCCCCTGGTGGAATTCCGACGGAGGTACCCTACCCGAGGGACCATTTTGAGTCTGGTAGACCAGAAGTCTTGCACACGGTCTTCCCCATCCGGTCTGGGCCACCTGACTGTGTCCCTTTAGTGCGGTCTCTGGCTGGATCTGGACTCGTGCCTATGTCTGCAGAAGAGAACAACATTTTCGGGTAAGGGTGAACTGATAATCCGCCACTGGTGCTCTGTTTTCTGTCTGTATTGACTTTTGCTAAAGCCAAGCCAGTGAGGTGAGTGTTTTTCTCCCATTCTTGTCTGCCTGAAGTAAAAATATGCCAGTCAGTAGTAAGTTCCGAAAGTTATGTTGCGTATGTACAGAGGACTCCCTCTGGAGGCAGCCTGCCCGCTTCCTCCAGAAGGAACTCCAAGTTATGAGATGTATGTTAAATATGGGCCATCTGCTATCATGTTTTCTTCCTTATGGGTAAAATATACGAAACAAAGCAATGTTGAATTACAGTGGCCACAGTTTGGCTCCTTTGATTTCCAGGCCCTCTCGAGCCTGGAGGAGCAGCTGCTCCGCAATCGGTCTTGTCAAGCCATGTTTGACGCCACCGCGTTGTGGAGGTAAGAAATAGATCAAAAAATGAGAGAAAAAAGCAAGCGTTGAATAAAAAGATGGAGAGGATTTCTATGGCTGATCATGCGAAAGCGCATTTAAAAAATGAGGTTCAGGAAGGGGTTGAAATGGCAGATAGGCATCATAGGGCTAAGGCGACAAAATGTTACCCCTCTTGGTCTCCCAGGGACCATGAGGTTGAAGGAGAAGAGGAGGACTCGTTGTTGAATGCTATTCTTGAAGGTCCACCTCCTGCCTATTCTCCGGCTCCTATGTATCCCGCTCTTCCTCAAAATGTTCGTTACGCCCCACCCCCACCAGTGGTGGTTGAGGCTGCCCCACCCATTGTACCACTGCCTGATCCTTTGACTCCCGTCATCCTGCCAGCACCCCTCCCTCCGACAGTTCACACCGCCCCACCTATTGGCCAAACCCCGACCATACATTCCGGTCTGCTTGATAATAAGTCTATTGGTACACCTGTTGGTGACTCTTATGCCACTCCGGACCGAACAAGATGGTCCTCCCTTTTGCCCAATACCCTGTTTGGATTCTTCGATACCCCTAGAAAGGAGTCTTTGAGGTCTGCTGAACTTGCTGGGGGTAGTGAAAGGGACGCTATGCGAAAACAATGTGCGTTTTAGGTAAATGGTAATATTTATGGCGTTAAAGATATCTGGTCGACGTTTAGACAATGGACGGCCATACAACAAACAGACATGGCCGATTACATGTGCTCACTTATAATGAAAAGATACTAAGCATTGTTCATAGATACTCCTAGGGGTTTGATTGATTTAAAACTAACTATTACCAAGGGTCATGTTCAGGGAGATGATATGCATGAAGCCCTTGTTACCACGATTGCGTTCAGAGACACAACAGCTTTTCCGCCATCTCCGAATGACAAAGCTATGCCTATAAGAGAGAGAGCTCCTGTCTTTATGCCTGCGGTGCTTGCCAATAACCAGGGTGTTGGAGCAGCCCCAGCCCACTGGTGTAGAATGTGGTTGGATGTCCCATGGGAAAGAGCAGATGTTCTTCAATTGAAATCCCAATTACCAGACCCCCGTAAGAATCTGGCTCTTTACTATCAGGAATTAGGTCAGATTGTTTCCTCTGGTGTCCTTACCTTAAAGGATATTGACTTATTATTCAGGTCAGTAGTCCCACCCGACATATGGGACAAAATACGCCATGCCAACCATAATGCCGCTTTGCATGGTGACTGGACCGACTTTGAGAAGATGGAGGATGACCGAGAAGGGGGGACTAAGCCTGATACGGCTATTCTGGATCTCCAGGCCATCTGTTGCAACTCATGAACACCCTTTTGCCAGAAATAGCTGGTAATTGGGATAAGATAAATGCATGTGAACAACGTAAGGATGAGTCTGTTGCTGATTTTTTTTCGCCTGCTTCGAAACTGAGTACAAAAGTCACAGTGGATTGGACGCTAGAGCCACGGGCTCAGTGTTTATTGATACATTTGTATCTAATTTATTACCGGATCTCTCTGCTCGCCTTAAGAAGATTGAGAGTATGTGGTCAGCTCAGACTATGGCAGTCATCCTTGCCATGGCCCAATATCATGAGAATAGAGAGAATGAAGATAAAGACAAAGAGGTTAGGAAGAACAAGGACCTTAAAACGAAAGTTTTGTTACAACAAGCTTATTCACCCTGGGGACAAAATGCTAGAGGCCAAGGTCCGCCTTCGGACCAGTTCCAGAGGCTGCCCCAGCGCCCCCTTCAGTCTCCTTTACAGAAGTCCATCAGTTCGGCAGGTCCCATTGACAAAGACCAGTGTGCCTACTGTAAGGCTTATGGCCACCGGGTTAGTGAATGCCCGGTATTAGCCCAGAATATTCAGTCATGAAAAACGAGGCCCCCAACTCAAAGGGAAGGAAATATGGGACCTCCTAGACCGAGGCGTGCACCAGATCCTAATGTTTGACCCCGTATGGGTCCTCCCCAGGGTACATATAACAGATTTGACAAAGGGTATGAGGCCACTAGGACATACTTTAACGATGATTATGATGAGATTGATGAGACAGCTTTCTACCAGCCATAGGAAAGCCAGGAAAGGGGTAATGTAAGAGTGCCGATTCCTGTGGATCAGCAAGGTCCTTATATCCGCATGTCAGTTGCAGGGGATAAAAATAAGTTTCTCCTAGACACCAGGACTACTTGATCCTCTGTTGCACACACCTTGATACCGGAGGCCCCCCTTTTCTGGCTCTCTCAATGTCTCTGTGGGTTTTTCTGGGGTCCCTGTCGCCAACCCCCTCTCTAAGCCTCTCCCTCTGGATCTCGGTCCATCTCATATGGATGCTCCTTTGATTCTCACGATTTGATGTAGTGAAAATTTGCTGGATATGGATTTGTTAAAGGCTTTACATGCTACCATTTCTTGTAGTCCTGAGGGCGTGTCCCTTGCCATATCACCAGATTCCTCCACCACTATGTTCCACTCTGGACCCCTCCCTCCCGTTCTGCAGGCCTTAACCTCATCACTTTGGGCCACTTCTAACACTGATGTAGGACTTCTCGACATTGCTCCGCATACTGTCCGTATCCAGCAAAGTACCCAACTGCCCCAGCTTCGCCAGTATCGCCTTCCCCAGGAAGGTGAGGCTGCCCCATTATCTATAATATCAGATCTCATGAAGACGGGAGTAGTTGAGGAGACACGTGGTAATGAGTGTAGCAGCCCAATTATTCCAGTTCTTAAAAAAAGTATTGATCCCTCTCCTCCAAAATTTATCGGTTTGTCATCGATCTGCGGACTCTCAACAACATTACGGTCTCACAGTATCCCGTTGTCCCTTATATCACAGCCCTCTTGACCATTGTCCCAGCGACCGCCACTCATTTTTCTGTTATTGACCTAAAGAATGCGTTTTTCAGCATTCCCATACATTCGGACAGTAGACATCTTTTTGGTTTCTCCCTTGGAGGGCGGAGTTTCTGGTTCTGCTGCGCCCCCCAAAGTTACGGAAAGCCCCAGCATCTATAGTCAGGCTCTCAAGAATCAGATGGACTCCCTGACACTCCCAGCAGGAGCCACTCTGTTGCAATATGTAGATGACCTCTTAATTACAGCCACGTCTGCTCCACTTTATGAACAAGCAACAGTACGTTTGCTTCACCACCTTGCCTCCCACAATCATAAGGTTTACTTTAACAAATTGCAATTTTGTCGAGAGAAAGTGACCTACCTCGGCCACCTCCTCTCAAAGGAGGGAAGACAACTTACCGATGACCGAGTGTCCCTTATTACTTCCATGCCTCCCCCTTTGACACAGAAACAAGTACGTGCCTTTATATGCCTCACGTCCTATTGCAGACAATGGATCCCTAACTTCTCCGCCATTGTCAAACCTCTTTTAGCTCTCACTACTAAAGATATGCCAGAAATAGGTTTTCCATGGACAACTGAACATGTGGCTGCCTTTCAGACACTCAAAGATGCCTTATGTACAGCTCCTGTGTTAGGCACCCCAGACTATGGCAAACAATTTCTCCTTTTTGTCCATGAGACACATGGCTGCGCTTGCGCGATCTTATCTCAGATTTTTTGAGACAAACATTGCCCTTGTGCTTATTTCTCGGCTACACTTTACCCAGTAGCCCAAGCCCTCCCTGGATGTTTCGCGCAACTGCTGCTGCTGCACTTATGGTCCGCCAGAGCGCAGGTATTGTTATGTCTTCACCCTTGACCTTATTGGTCCCACATGCAGTAGATACCTTGCTCAACAACAAGACACAACACCTTACCAGTGCACGACTTACAGGTTATGAGCTCACTCTTTCCCCCCAGTCACATTAGGAGATGTAATGTTCTAATCCCAGCTACACTACTCCCTACTGAGACACAAGGGAAAAATTCTGACCCTCATGACTGCATATTACGGACTGAAGAAGAGACAAAGGGTCGTGTGGACCTACAAGACACCCCCCTAACAGACGTTGAGGGAACACTATACATAGATGGTTCATGTCTTAAAAGATCAAATGGAACTACATCTGCTGCATATGCCCTCACCACTCTTGCTACAGTAGTTGAGACATCACAAATTCCACAGGCATCGGACCAACCGGCTGAATTAATGGCCTTGACACAAGCTTGTGAAATCAGTAAAAACATGACTGTTAATATCTATACGGACAGTCAGTACGCCTTTGGGGTGGCTCACAATTTTGGTAGACTCTGGAAACAAAGAAATGTTCTCACCTCACATGGGACCAGAATACAGCGTGGCCCCCTGATACACAGACTGCTAGACGCCTTGACATTACCTAGAAAAGTTGCAGTGATTAAATGTAAAGCCCACCAGAAAGTGACTGAGGATGTAGGGGAAGGCAATGCCCTTGCAGACCAAACAGCAAGACAGACTGCTCTAAGTAAATCAGATGGAATGTTTGTGACAGGACCAGCCAGATGGGTGGTGGAAGGAGGAATGTTGGAAAATACTAGTCAGTGTGGTCGAGATTCAATCTCATGCCACTGCAAAAGAACTGCACATATGGGAGGAATATCTGGCAGAGAAAGAGATAGAGGGATATTTGGTGTGAAGGGAGGCAATGGATGTTACCAGACAGTCATGTCCCCAGTTGTCACTATGGCCCATGGCCCTGCCCATGTCAGTGCAAAGGGAATATGCAAGTTACTAGAGCCAACGTGGTATAATGAAAAAATACCCCTATATGCTGACCGAGTGGTTAAGTCATGTATGATCTGCCTTATGCACAATCCAGGAAAAGGTACATTTACCCCTGCTGGTGGCTTCTCCCCACCTATGTTTCCTTTTGAGGCCATCCAGATGGATTATATCTACATGGACAGGTCTGAGAATTTGAAATATGTCCTTGTAGGGGTCTGTGCCTTCATCAGATGGGTGGAGGCCTACCCCACCAAGGATTGCACAGCTATTACAACGGCCAAAGTTTTGTTGAAAGAATACTTTCCCTGATTTGGGTTGCCTTGTTTGATTTGGAGTGACTATGGCCAACATTTTACAACCAATGTGGTCCAGTTTGTGTGTTCCGGGCTTGGTGTCAGACAAAAGTTTCATGCTGCTAATTACCCCCAGTCAGCCGATTGATGGAGAAATACAATGGGGTACTTAAATTAAAATTGCCCAAAATAGTGGTGGAAACAGGTGTTAACTTGGTAGATGCCCTACCCCTTGCTCTCTTGTCAGTAAGGACGACTGCCCACTCAAGGATAGGATTATCTCCCTACGAATTGGTATTCGGTAGACCAGCTAATGTATGTGGCATACCAAGTTCAAAGAAATAGTCTGATGTTGAGTTCCCAGTATTGACTGACTACCTGTACCAGTTAACCGATCCTTTCGTACTCTTTATCATCAGGTACACGCTGCTATCCCCGACAAGAGCGAAGGCCCTGGTCACACCATTCAACCAGGTGACTGGGTGGTGATCTGAAATTTTCAGCGTAACAAGTGTCTGGAGCCCCGCTGGTCGCATCCCTGACAGGTTCTTCTGGCCACCCGCACTGCTGTAAAAGTCGAAGGGAGAAAGAACTCGATACATGCTACCTATTGTAAAAGGGTGCCTCTCCCCCTCCCGTACGACCAATGGGTGAAAGAAGGACTGCCGGATTGCGACACAGAAGTAGTACTGACTTTTGTCCCTTTCGGTGATGCTCAAAACTGATTGAATCTTAGGGGGTCCAGTCATCCCTCCTCTGCAGGACCAGAGGAAGGAACAAGAAGCTCTCTTTCCAGACCACTCAATACCTTCTTCCACTTGCTACAACTTGAGACCAAGAAAAGGGGCTGGCTCTTGACTGTCTGGTGTCTAATAGGCTGTAGGGCTGGGATATCTCCGGCTGAGACCGGTGCTGGTATGCTGGACCAATTGGAAGTCTGTAGGACTCTTGGTATCAACATCCAGTGACGCAACCACCAATTACAGACAGCTGCTAGTGACAACAGGCTGAGCACAATGGCAGCGGTCCGAGGGTCTGAAGCGCACAAGAAATATGTCAAACTTCTGAACAATAAATACTTCCTTTCCATGATAGTTATACTTTTTGCTCTCCTCATCCTGCTGGTTGTGGGATGGTTTCTGTTACTGAAGTCTCCCCCAGCTCCTCTGGCTACGACACCGACACCTGTAGAACATCTCCACGCCACCTTGTCACCCCATGAACTACTACGACGCCTGGAATTCATGAACAATACTTTTGTACAATTATTGCACCAGCATCAGCTTGTGATTAATACCTCGGACTGTTGGGTATGTGGGCTCATGCCACACTCTATGACACACACTGTCCCCTATTTCGTCTATCCATTTTCTGTTTTTGGGTCCTGTCTGGCTTGGAGGATGCTCTACACCGATGCCTATACGATCAATGGAACAACGAGCTCCATCATTGGTGATTTTTATGACACTTTCACCCGAAACAGAACAGGCAATGTCAGTAATTCTTTCTGCCCTACTACTACATCTGACATCGTGAACATCTCTCGCGCTGAACGCAATGAGATGGTTGTGTTCAATACCTCAAGTAGAATAATCTTCTCCCGCTTTCGGTCCAGACGCAAAGTTCCCACCAAATTGCAGGCTTTCAATGTGATCAACACGCATGGCCAAGTGTGCATAAAAGGACTAGGGACCCGGGAGGTAGGAGTCCGTGACTGCGCAATAGTCAGTACACTGAATATTACCGCACCACCACTCCTAATCGCTTCTCCAAATACCTATTTTGTTTGTGGACAGTCTGCTTATACCTGGCTTCCAGGAAATTGGTCATGTGTGTTATTTGGCCTTGACCAATCCCCACCTCGACCATCGTATGCCTAGGGGAGTAATTGAGGCCCATGACACTGCAGGACAGGAGGCGGGGGACTTCTTTAAAGGTTTCCTGCCGTTCTTGGGTCCTATGGTCAACAGCTGCAACATACAACACCTTACCCGAGTGGTGGAGGCAACCATTAATGAAACAGCAGGGGCATTGGGCAACATCACCACAAAGCTTCAGGCGGACCGCCTGATGACACTACAACATCGAATGGTACTTGACATCATCCTTGCTGACCGTGGTGGTGTATGTAAACTAATCCGCTCCAGCTGCTGCATATACATACCCGATAATGCTCCATCAGTCTATCAAGCTATCGAACGTCTGCATAAACTTTCCTTTGAGATTCATCCGCAACAAGACGACTGGTCCCTCATGGGCTGGATTTGGGGCCTCCTTTCCAGATGGGGATGGGGGATCCTCATTTTTTTTTCCTTAGGAATGGCAGTCATCATGCTGTCTGTGTATCCAGTGCTTGCCTATGCTTTGTGCTATGCGTACACAGGCCCTTAAAAGTTCCCCGGTCAGTGCACGTTACACCAACGTAAGGATAATGCTTCAACAAGAGATTGGCGACCTAATGCAGATAGACATTTCCTAAGAACATGTTTTGCCACTCAATGGCAAAAGGAGGGTCTGAAGAAAATAAGTTTTTCCTAGGTCCTATTGATTTCCTTACATTCCTCGCCATCTCGTGACAAAACCCTGCCTACAGCCTCCATTTCTGCTGACGCTAAAAAAAACTATCACATACCCAAGCCCCCTGTTCTATGCAGTTAACCAATTCATCAACAGAAGCCATGAGACACCTACGCCCTGTGTAAACAAGCTTGTTTTTCATCATCTGCTCCCTGCTTGGTAAACATCCTTAGCGAAACAAAAGGGGATGATGGACAGAGCGTTTGAGCAAATCAAACACTCACCCCCAGTCAACTGATCTGGGTTAAATCCATCACCATTCTTTAGCTCACGCAGCCACCCCAGTTCAGACATGGCCATATGCAAATCAGTCTGACCCTGTGCCTCATGGGAACAGTCCAGCCCGAACTGCCAAGCAATGTCTTCCCTGGACCGGAAACAAGCATCCTGGGACTGGTTTCGGATTTATAATCCTCATCAGTCAGGCTATCTTGAATCCAGTGGCCAAGTGAGCAAGGGATTCATGTCTGAGCATACCCTGCCAACTTAGGGCGAACAAAGCAACACAAAAGGGGATGATGGACGGAGCATTTGAGCAAATCAAACACTCACCCCCAGTCAACTGATCTGGGTTAAATCCATCACCATTCTTTAGCCCACTCAGCCACCCCAGTTCAGACATGGCCATCTGCAAATCAGTCTGACCTTGTGCCTCATGGGAACTGTCCAGCCGGAACTGCCAAGCCATGTCTTCCCTGGACCGGAAACCAGCATCCTGGGACCGGTTTCGGATTCACAATCCTCATCAGCCAGGCTATCTTGAATCCAGTGGCCAAGTGAGCAAGGGACTCACGTCTGAGTTTACCCTGCCAACTTAGGGCGAACAAAGCGAAACAAAAGGGGATGATGGGCGGAGCGTTTGGGCAAATCAAACACTCACCCCCAGTCAACTGATCTGGGTTAAATCCATCACCATTCTTTAGCTCACTCAGCCACCCCAGTTCAGACATGGACATATGCAAATCAGTCTGACCCTGTGCCTCACGGGAACAGTCCCGCCCGAACTGCCAAGCTATGTCTTCCCTGGACCAGAAACAAGCATCCTGGGACCGGTTTCGGATTTATAATCCTCATCAGCCAGGCTATCTTGAATCCAGTGGCCAAGTGAGCAAGGGACTCACGTCTGAGCATACCCTGCCAACTTAGGGCGAACAGAGCAACACAAAAGGGGATGATGGGCGGAGCGTTTGAGCAAATCAAACACTCACCCCCAGTCAACTGATCTGGGTTAAATCCATCACCATTCTTTAGCTCACTCAGCCACCCCAGTTCAGACATGGCCATATACAAATCAGTCTGACCTTGTGCCTTATGGGAACAGTCCAGCCGGAACTGCCAAGCCATGTCTTCCCTGGAACGGAAACAAGCATCCTGGGACCGGTTTCGGATTCATAATCCTCATCAGCCAGGCTATCTTGAATCCAGTGGCCAAGTGAGCAAGGGACTCACGTCTGAGCATACCCTGCCAATTTAGGGCGAACAAAGCGAAACAAAAGGGGATGATGGACGGAGCGTTTAAGCAAATCAAACACTCACCTGATCTGGGTTAAATCCATCACTATTCTTTAGCTCACTCAGCCACCCCAGTTCAGACATGGCCATATGAAAATCAGTCTGACCCTGTGCCTCATGGGAACAGTCCAGCCCGAACTGCCAAGCCATGTCTTCCCTGGACCGGAAACGAGCATCCTGGGACCGGTTTCGGATTCATAATCCTCATCAGCCAGGCTATCTTGAATCCAGTGGCCAAGTGAGCAAGGAACTCACGTCTGAGCATACCCTGCCAACTGTACTGGTAAAAGTCACAAGGTTGCTCTGGCCTTTGGATTTTTTCCGCTGGTTTGACAAGCCAGGCAGATCTGACCGAATTTCTCTACTTCCTGACCCCTACTGAGAAGAGAGATGTAAGCCAGTTCGTAATCTACGTAATGCACATGTTCCCCGCTAAGGGTACCTCATGGCCAAGCTGCAGAAGGGGATTTCTGTGTGCCAAAGTTCCAAATGTTTCTGACACTCTGCCTTGGCCGTGCAGTATTTCTTCCAGAACAGGCCTCCAGGAGCTAGCAGATTGTGTAGCGCTTGAAGAAACCCAGACTCCAGCCCATGGTCTGTGTACAGATGCTTCCTCACATCTACTTTTGGAGCAGGGGCTCATGTGTGTCTGAATCGGAGCCTTCCTAGAGTCGCCTTTGTTTTTTTTTTCCTTTCTACCTATGCTTACCTTTTTCTGGTCTCTCCTCATCTGAAAGTACCTCTGCCTCACTAGGGGTTTTGAGCAATATTTGAATAGGTGTACACAGCTGACTAGTCGGTGACATATAGGCTTCAGACCATTATACAAAACTGGGTTCATTTAAATCATTTCTGAGAAAGGAAAGCAGCACATTGCTTCTCCTGAACTACTACAGTCACCATAGCAGTCTTGTCTTTCACCCCCACTTCTGCAGGGATTGTTGAGGCATGCTCCTTCCGCTGCAAGGCCAGGGCCTTGGAAATGGGAGATGACATGCGCTCTAACCTTTATGGTGCTGTTGTTGGTCCTGCAGGAGCGATTCGGATCCAACACTCAGTAAGACACTTGCAAGTACTACTTTGAAGCAGCATGGGACGATCAGTACAGGAGCACAGAAGAGGGGAACGAGAGAGACAGAGAGAATACACTGCTTGTGCTGCTTAGTCCATCTCATGGAACAGATTGTGCTTACAGACACCCATAAAGCAGGGCACACACTAGACAGCATTTTTATGTCCAACAAACACATTGAAATGTTGGATTGCCTTCCTGTTACCTGGTCAGATCTTAAGGTCGTAATCTTTTCAATTACATCTGATAATGTAGAAGGGGTTACACTATCTCTTACTGTGGACACCTCTACATCTTGTGTTGATTGGTCTAGATTAGACCCAGAAAAATTAAAAAATCATTTGGCTTTGACGATACCTAGGTTAGTGCCGGACAGTAATACGGCTACAGACCAGATCTGTAATTGGATAGCAGGGGCTATAAGAACTATTGCACCACTGAGGAAAAGATCCAACCTCAGAAAAAAACAGGTGTCACAACCTTGGTTCTCCGAGTCTCTTAGGGAGGCAAAGAGAATTTGTAGGAAGCTTGAAAGAGTGTGGAGGATCAGCTATGACCTTGACAGTAAAAAGGAATACAAAAAAGCTCTAAATTCCTATAAAAAAATAATTTTTGCAGCTAAGAGTCAATTCGTTATCGAGAGAATAGAGGAGTCGAAAAATTGTAGTAGAGCGCTCTTCTTGACTGTAAAAAAGTTATCCAAGATAACTACAAACAATAATATACCCAGTAGTACGGATTTCTGTAACTCCCTTGGTCCATTCTTTACCGACAAAGTGACATCTGTATATGAATCATTCACGTCAAACACTTCCCAATTTGTGACTTCAGAGAATATTTCTCCTAGGAATACATGTCCTGCTGACGAATTGCCAAAATCAGGGTTTAAGTTCCACCCCCCAGGACTAGAACAGGTCTTTCAGGCAGTTCGGTCTACAAAATCTGGGGCCCTCGGGGATCCCTGTCCACCAAAAATTCTACATCTTTTTCCTGAGCTGCTCAGCGAGCAGTTGACTAAACTCACAGAGCATATAATTACCTCTGGAGTCTACCCAACTCCATGAAAATCTACTTAGGTTCTTCCACTATTAAAAAAACCTAATTTAGATCCACTAGATCCAGGAAGCTATAGACCTATAGCCAGGATCCCCTTTGGCGCAAAGGTTCTTGAAAAACTGCTGAACAAACAACTGGCGCAGTTTGTTAAGGAGGCAGACATCCTGGACCCATCTCAGTACGGATTCCGAAAGGGACATGGTACCGAGACTGCACTGCTGATGGCGGTGGAAGAACTTAGGAGTGTGCTGGATGACGGAGGGAAGGCCGCCTTGATCCTGTTGGATCTTTCGGCGGCCTTCGACACGGTAAACCATGACACACTCCTAGACCGGCTGACAGCAGTGGGGGTCCATAAAGAGGCAAGAACTTTGTTGGCGTAATTTCTTAGAGACCGGTCCTTCACGGTGGAGACGGGGAACGCTAAATCTTTCAACTCCCCGTGTGGGGTACCACAGGGGTCCTCACTAAGCCCGACATTATTTAACCTATATGTCTTACCATTAGCTGAAGTGATTAGGGAATGTGGTTTCCTTCCAATATCATACGCTGATAACACGCAAATCGTGGTCACGATTTCTAAAGACACTTTAGGCACGGCTGATAGGTTTAGAAACTGTATGAAGCAGGTTAGCCTCTGGATGGAAAGAAACTGTCTAAAACTTAATGGAGACAAAAGTGAAGTCATGATACTAGGGAGTAACACTGAAATTTGGTCTCCGAACTGGTGGCCCTCCAACCTTAGTACTGCCCCTCGCAAGCCACGAAAGTAAAAAATCTGGGGATGTTGATAGACAATAAACTGACTTTCGAAGCCCAAGTCAATAAATTGTCGGCAACAATGTGTTATACACTGAAAATGATTAGGAAACTAATACCCTATATCCCATTGGATTCCAGGAAAACAGTGGTCACCACATTAGACTTATCGAGACTTGATTATGGGAATGCCTTGTTTGCCGGTATGCAGACCCAGCATTTAGCAAAACTGCAACGCTTGCAAAATTCAGCAGCTAGGCTGCTATTAAACATCCCCAGATCTGAACGCATATCCCATCATCTGAAATCTTTACATTGGCTTCCCATAGCAAAAAGGGTCACATTTAAATCATTGTGCCTAACATATAAGGCGCTACAAGGCTCTGGATCTCTCTTTCTCAGAACACACCTGAAACCGAATATTCCAATAAGAGAATTGCGTTCATCCCAAGCCAAACTAATTCAGGTCCCCCGCTTCAAACAAGTGAGATGGGGTGGCAGAAGCTTCTTACTGCATGCTGCTAAAAATTGGAATCAACTCCCCCAGATCATTAAAAGCTGTACCTCCTTGCTGTCCTTCAGAAAACTGACAAAAACATGGCTTTTTAACCTTTAATAATTCCTGCTTCTTCAGCACTGCTCACGTGATTAGCGCTAAGACGCCCACGGGCATATGCGCGCTTTATAAAACTACATATCAAATCAAAATCTCTGTTGTGTTGATATGCATCTGCAGTCTGATCGTGGCCTGTATGCTCGATGTGATGTTTTGGGTGTAAGACTGCTATGGTGGAAAAGGCAAAGTTCTAAAGCTCTTACGAGTACAATAAGGATCAGTTAACGATTACACAATTAACCATGAAATGACTTAGCTGATTATATTCCTGCTAAATAAACTTTTATTGATCACTTTGGAAAACACTCTGTATGGTACTACTAGTGTACAGAAACTTGGTTGTTGTGCAAACCTAACACCAGCAATGTTAACACTGGTGTTAAAGCTACTATTGAAATATAATAGTATGATATTATACAGAAACTTTTACCTGTGCTAGTACTCACGGTGGAAGGTTTGGGAATTTCATTTATAGGTATGCATTATGCCATGCATTGAGGCATAAACAGAGCGTTTGAGTTCTGAAGATAGTAATCAAAAGAATTGCCTCGAAGACCGAGACACCAGGGAAACTGCACAGAACCAACGGGCATATTATCAAGGCAGGCGATAAAATTATCGCCGCTTTCGCTGCAAAAAACTGCCGCTAAAACGGCGATAATGGGCTTGCTAATATGCTTTATGGAATTCCAATTGAAGCCCATGTTAGATGTGAAGGACATCTAACCCTAGCTTCAATTGGAATACCATAGAGCATATTATCAAGCCCATTATCGCCGTGTTAGCTCCAGTTTTCTGCCGCTAAAGTGGCGATAGTTTTATCGCCTGTCTTGATAATATGCTCCCAAGTGAGAAATGCTGCCTCACAAGATCTGGTTTGTAGAGCTTTAACACTTGGTAAAGGTCTGCACTTGGATTGTAATTTTCAACAGGTACTTGAACTGTAACTCTCAAGTTGAAGAGTTGTAGAGACTCTTCATTGGAGGGCGTAAAGATGTTCTGGAGAAACACAAGAGAATCGCTGGAGCCATCTCATCTGGAGCGTGAAGAGCTAGCTCCCGAAGAGATGCTGCTGCCGCCTCCTTTTCAGAAGTCTCAAAGGCAAACCAGGAGGTCCAGACCAGGGGTGGTTTTTATAATAAGTTACACCCAAGAGCTGGAGCCGCACCTAAGGCCACCAAACACAATTGCATGATGGTGGTCTCACCTGTGTTACCATTGACCAATATGCTATAAGCCCCCCCCTAGGGCAGGGAATGTCTTGCCAGCCTCCTGCATTAATTCCATCAAATTAGAATGAATGTGTTTGAGGGCCTGTGGAGTATCTCCCATACTCCAAGGGCCTCTATTTTCACCTCCTAGTAATTCAAACACTATTTGTCCTTGTTGCTGGGAACCTGTGTCCTTTTGTGGTTTGAGCTATGCCTTGTCCTTTAACTGTATTTTCAAACGAATTGTCTGCTGAGTCAGCAAGTAGTTTGGGATCAGTCTCCGTCAATTCAAACTCGTACAGGCAGATGGTTGCTGGACACTCCTAACTGAGTTGCTCAGCAATCATAAGAAGACAAGATTCGGAATAACCAATAAAGGAATCACACTAACCTTCGAGGAACCCATGGAACTAGCTCGCTACCTAGCAGGCCCAACCACTCAGGTAATGGAGACGCCAACACCCACTAGCAAGAGAAGTGCCTCACCAGACCACTCTACAGACGCACAAGATGCCACCCGTCAGTTTCGTGGATCTAAAACAAATCACAAGAACGAAGATCCCATAAACTCTCACGGAATATATGGACACACGATAAGACTACTTGACTTTACCACAATTCTACCTCATGAATTCACCAAAAATCCTTTGCACAGCAGAATCTTCCTCATGGAAGGCCCGTCATAGACATGGCAGAGCTCAAACCTTCACACCAATGCACAAGAAGTGACTGACAAACAATACGGAACATAGGATGTCTATATCCTTCAACTTTCATACGGGGTTCACTGTAACGACAACTAGCAACGGAGGGACATCTCCAATAGACAGACCCACCCCCGAAAGTCGCACAGCCAATGTTATTGCGCAGCACAAGACGACCTCTAACCATCCTGGGGAAAGTAGCGGGGCGGGAGGGACCTTGCTGTCGCACCTCTACTGTACGACAAAGCTGCAGGGAAGGGGAGGGGTGGGAGGGGGGTATCGATGTACATATTGTCCGTACCGTCGTTCCGTTTTGTTTTGTCCTTGTCTTAGTCATTAACAAATGCTCAGTTAGATCACATGCACTAAAACAACCACCTCAAAAAAACACTACTACACACATCAACATTCACCAGGGCCCCGCAAACCATGATGCCAAATAACAACAACGCCCTACAGGCGGACCTGAAGATAGTCTCCCTCAACGTTAAGGGTCTAAATCACCCGATTAAGGGGCAGAAAGTACTAGACTACCTAGCTAAGACCAAAGGGGACATCGTCCTCTTACAAGAAACTAAACTAGCCAGAGTAGACGCAAGCAAGCTTAAAGCAAGATGGATAGGTCAGGTAGCCTGCTCCCCGGTGGTAGGGAAAAAAAGGGGCGTCATCACCCTGATAAATAGCAGATGCAAGATAACTATTGAGAAAGAACAATGTGACGACCAGGGGAGACTACTGATCACCCAACTGAAAAGAGGAGATGAAACCATACTGATAACCAACACCTACGCTCCCAACACAGACGACACTAGTTACTGGGAAGGGGTAACGAGGCAAATAGAAGCTTACCAGCCGTGCGACATGAATGTGCTGGCAGGCGATTTCAACCTAGCCCTGGACCACAACCTAGACAGCCAATCAGGTTCACACACACGACCCCCGGCGTCCCTCAATATTCTAAAAAACATTTGCATCAAGTTCAACTTAGAAGATCCATGGCGCCTTCAACACCCCGATACCAGAGATTACACCTTTTACTCTAACCCACACAACTCATACAGTAGAATAGACTACATCCTCATCTCAGCCTCACACAAACACACACACACCTGATAGAACACACAGACATCGCGGTTAGAACAATCTAGAACACACAGACATCGCGGCTAGAACAATCTCAGATCACTCGTGCATCAGCCTACAACTCACAGGCAGACACAATGAACACATCACACGCAGATGGAGATTTAACAACATAACCATGGCAAAAAAAGAGGACAAAGACAGAATAGAGAAAGCCATTAAGGATTACATTTCAGAAAACGATATACCTTACACAGACCCAAAGTGCCTATGGGACGCCCTTAAGGCAACCATCAGGGGGACCCTGATAGAAATCAAGGCCAGGAGAGATAGAGAAACAAAAGTGCAACTAAACAACCTAGGACAGGACATCAAAGAACTTGAAAGGAAACACATTAGTGATACCTCGAACGCAGCTGCACTCGTAGAACTCACAGGGGAAAAATATGAATTCAACAGAATTCTGAGCGAACGGGCGGGTCTGTGGATTCAGAAATACAAACAATTAAACCTATGCGAGGCTACTAAAGCGGGTAAAACACTTGCGTCATATCTCAAATACAAACAAAGACAACAATGTATCTCTACAATCAAGGATACAAACAACAAGCCACACACCAGGAACAAAGAAATCATACACACATTCATGGAATTCTACAAAGAACTCTACAAAAAAGATGACAACCTACACCAGGAGGGCTGCTCAGCCTATCTAGACAGCCTTAATCTACCCAAGATAACAGAAGAAGCCAAGGAATTAGGTCAGGACATAAAAACTAGCGAGATCATTACAGCTATCAGGGCACTAAAAGACGGCAAAGCCCTGGGACCTGACGGTTACACCGCACCCTTTTACAAAACCTTCCAAGACCAACTAGTTCCAGTTTTGAGAAAAGTCTTTAACCACTGTGGGAAAGAGTTGGCAGTTACAGAATCCATGTCACAGGTCAATATAATTGTCATACCTAATTAGGATAAAGACCCACAATGGCCCAAAAACTACCGCCCTATATCACTCATAAACTTAGACTGCAAGCTATACGCCAAAATCCTAGCCAGAAGATTAAACTAAGTGCTTCCACTGCTAATCGAAAATTCACAGGTAGGCTATCTAAAAACTTGCATGTCCCATGACAATACGAGACTCCTCTGCCAGGTCATAGAACACTCCTCCAAAACATTTAACCCAACAGTAGCCATCATGCTAGACGCAGAAAAGGCCTTCGATAGGGTATCCTGGCATTTCTTAGAGAAAAGCATGCAGGCGTACAGCCGGGGCGAGAGCTTCATGCGGAAAGTCATGGCATTATACAAATCCCCCAAAGCCCAGATAGCAATTAACGGAGCGACTTCAGCCCCATTTAATCTCGAAAGGGGGACGAGACAAGGATGCCCTCTATCCCCTCTGCTGTTCCTTCTCGCCCTCGAACCTCTGATCAGAAATATCATAGACAACAGCAGCATAGCGGGAGTAAACATTAACAACACCACAGCCAAACTTGCTTCCTACGCAGACGACTTACTCATAATAACGGAGAAGCCCGCTCACTCCATACTAGCACTCATGCGCACCATCGAACTTTACGCCAAACACTCAGGCTACAAACTCAACAGAGACAAATCAGAATGTATGCCCCTCAACATACACACAACTAGAGAAGTATTGGGCTCCTCCGGGCTGGCCTGGCAACCTAGTTCTGTCAAATACCTAGGTATCCATTTTTGCAGAACGCTAAGGTCGACTCTGGAACAGAATGAGAAAACCACTCTAGAAAAGATAAAAGGTCTGCTAGATACCTGGTCGCCCAAGTTCATTACTTGGTGGGACAGAGTAGACACGGTGAAGATGATGGTCACTCCCATAGTAAACTACCTAGCTGGTATGCTCCCCCTGGCTCTCACGGACGAATTCCACAAAAAAATTGACCGAATGCTATATGGTGTGACAAAAAAAACAGAATCAGCCTCCAAAAACTCAGACTAGGTAAAAAGCTAGGGGGTCTTAATGTGGCGGACCTGAGAACCTTCCAGACAGCCTTCATAGCCAGACAAGGAATGCACTGGGTACTGACTAAACAGCCATACACACCAACCTGGCTATCTATAGAGAAAGCCATCCTAAATAATGCAGACTCGTTAACTCTCCTCACAGTCAACAAGCAAGCACATAAGAGCAACCCGATCTTCAGGATCACAAGTGAGGCGCTGCTCAAAGTAGACCGGAAGCTCGAATTCAGCATCAGGAACTCGCTCTGGGATAACCCCAAGATTAAATACAGAGGGAAGACCCTCGATATGCACACATGGAAAAAAGTAGGTCTCGCATATCCAGTTCAGCAGGAGGAGGAAGGATTGCCCCAAACATTCAATAGCCTGAGCACTCGTCACGACCTACCCGACGTGGAACTATAGAACTTCCTAGCTATCAAGACAGCCTTAACAAAATCTAAACTAACCAAACACAAGCCCTCAATCTTCCAGTACATGGAAAACAAACATGTCTTGCACTTGTATAAGCTTTTCCGCCCAGGATCCTCCAAAATAAACACAAAAAACAGCACCTACTGGGAAATGCAACTTGGCTCCAATCTCACAGAACAAGTCCTACAATCGTTCTGGGCGGTCCATCAAAAAACATGATATCCCCAGTGCTAGCACAAACTAAATTCTGGCTTTTACACCAAGCATTCTGGACACCGGCTCGCCTAGCATCAATTAGGCCTGAGAGGCAACAACAGCTACTAGAACTGCGGCGCAGCAGGGGGAGAACTCGCACACCTCATCTTCCACTGTAGTAAGGTTAGCAGATTCGGGGGGAAGGTGTTTAGCTTCATCAGCGAAGCCCTAGGATGAACTCTAGAACACTCATTTGCCACAACAACTATCGCTCACATCACAACAGATCTAGCCACACAGCAGGACAGGTACCTATTGGACTTCCTCCTGACGACAGGAGTCAAAACAGTACTAGCCAAGTGGAAAGACACCACCAAAGCCACATTCAAGGGGTGGCTGAATTGGGTCACATTCCTAAGAGGGGCAGACATCCCCGCATTAAGACAGACACCATGGAGAAACCCCGACCAAGGAATGTGGTCAAAATTTGACAAATTCCTCAGCTCATATAAACCTCCATAAAACAACTGTACATGCCTGACCAGCTGCTAGTAACCCAGCGTAGGGAGTGTAATCTAACACTAAACAGCCGCCAAACACATCTATGTTTTGTCTTTACGTCATAGCACGCGTCCACACGCAAACACATATGTTCAATGTTAAATGTTTTAATGCCGGTTGCAGAAACGTGGGGCAGACACAATTGTAAATCATGTATCCCTACTGGCTCGCCCATGTAACTTCCTATTCGGTATATGTCGCAACGTTTTATATTTTTGTAATGTGCAAGACACCAGTAAAAATATATTTGAAAATAAATAAAAATACTGGGCTGGTATCACCCTAAACCCCCTGATCACGGCATCTCTCATCCAAAATTCAGTTGCTCAGTTACATGAAATTGCATAATGCCACCCCCTTCCGTACACACACAGTGTGCCGACAACTTGATCGTACATCATCTCCAAAAGAGGATAATAAAGGCGTGTCCAATGCACACCAGGCAGGGGCATAATCAAATGGAGTCCTGCCAGCCCCAAGGCTGGCATGTTTTGGGATAATGGATGGTTCCGGTGCCACCACTAAGTTGACAAAAACATCAAGGTCCTATATCTCGGATACTGCTGACACAGTCATTAAATCTTACTAGGTTGCCCATAGACCTGATGGCACAGCAGCTGTCGCCAAGTGAGAGAGTAAGATGAAGGTAAACTACTTTCAGGAGTTCTGACCAAGGTTCACATGTGGATAGCTCCAGAACTGACTGATGTGCAAAGATATGGTCTGCAGGTCCGGGCTTTGGCAACCTTCCCAAACTATTTCCGAATTCCCAGACCAGAGGGTGGAGTTTAGAGAAACTTTAAGACCTCTGGAGGCAGTTGTAAGACATGAAAGATGTAGATATACATTACAAGAACTTGAAGAGTGATCAATGTAACTACAACATATACAGTCAAGAGGGAGACGTTTCATGTAAGTATCTAGACCTGGGATCCTGTTTCTACCATATCTCCACCTTGGTGTTCTACTCTACCTTCGCAGGGCCGCCATTTCGGGATTACCACCCATGTGATGTTGTACACTGTAGCATCCCCCTCACTCAAAACACTGCAAGTACACATACAGGCACCAGCCAAGCATGTCTCAAACTCCTAAGTGATCATGCTGCCACCACTGTGAGTCTCTCAAAACACAGATGTAGAGGGTAGGGTCCACATTGTGAAAGAGGGGAGCACTTTGGATGCCCCCACAATTTCGGCGCACACCTTTTGGGTCTCGAAACAGTTAAACAGAAGAACCATCTGTGGCATGATTATCGAGCTCACTCTTGGAAACCTCAGTCAACAGAAACATGGACAAGGGTCAAGGCTGCAGGGTTCTTGAGCCATGGATTGGACTCTATGTCCCAAAAGGGTGACCAGGAGATGCTCTTCTTTGTGAGTGTAAATTGTGTGTAATGGCGTCTGGTACATTTATTCTTTTTAAGTATTTGGAGGCTGTGTTTTCAGTGCATTTGTGAGACTGAGAATGCTGAATGTTATTATTTTACTGGGAGCCCGTGTAAGAACTTGAGGTGAGCTGCGACCAGTCCATGTGTTTTTTCAGACCATAAATCAGTCTCCCAACTGTGATTTGCACCTGCTGGGGTTGTTAGCTTTGGTAGTCTGCTTGGCCTGAGTTTACGGTGTGCCCTAGTCAAGTCATGAGTTGACCAGTGCTCCCACTCACCTGGAGCAGTATAAAGGGAAACGAAAGGAAAGGTTTTTTAAGGTCTTGCCTGTGATAGCACATGTGCAGTTTGCATATGTGCTCTACCTTGCAAGAGGTATTGATTTTCTTTTTAAGTTCTCACCTGTGATAGCTGCTCATAAGCAGCTTGCACATGTGCAGATTGCGCATGTGCAGCTTGCGAGATGTATTGTGTACAACAAGGGGCTTGCAACCAGCCCTTTACTTATCATTCGTTGGCTTCTTTGTCACTCTTATTTGCTTCTTTGTAATTGGGCAGTGTGCTCCGGCATCAGGGCCTTTTCTTCAGCTGGAGCATGGACCAAGCTCAGATTGCTTTAGCTTGATTGCTGTTCTTCTGCTGATGTTTTTTTTTATTTGGTCTTCGTGTTGCTTCTTCCGCTCTCCAGCCCCCATCCTCCCCAAGGGAAGACCTAAAACGTGCTATGACCCGGCCAGCGCTAGGGTTCTTCACGTTGGTTCTTCCACTCTCCAGACCTTCCACCACCCTTTCCCCAGGCGAGATCTAAAAAGTACTATGAACCAGTCAGCGCTGGGTGGAATGGCATAGAGATGAGCAGAGTGTCTTGGAGTGGTGCAGAGTGGTGTAGAGGAGTGGAGCATAGGGGTGGAGTGGCAGAATGTGGAGTAGAGTGGATTGGTGTAGAATGGAGTAGTGTCCTAGAGTGGAGTGTCATGGAGTGGAGTAGTGTGGAGCCAAGTGGCATAGAGTGGAGAAGAGTGTTGCAGAGCAGTGCTTAATTTGAGCAGGTGCTTTCAGGTGCTCAGCACCGGCACTTCTTTCACAGGGCCGGGGCTATGATTTCTGGTCCTGCAGGTGGTGGTCTCAATATTAATTGCCTGATTTAAAATAAAAAGAACCACATACCTTGCATGGTGACGGGCTGGTATGTTTTCATAGGGAGGCATACATCTGTTCAGGCAGGCTTGATTGTGTATCATCACTTTAGTGATGATGTCGTCACTCCTGTCATGAATCCAAGAAGTCAACACTAACAAATAGCTTGCATTCAATTCCCCGAGTCTGCTACACCCTGCCACTGCCTGGTCCTAAGCCTCCCATTGGATACTTGTAGTGGGGGGCCTGCAGCCCTGCATTGCTCCTATCCTCAATGTGCTTGATGTGGCTGTGGCCCACCGCAACTTTTGTGCGCTATGTAGTCACCGGCAGTTTCTGTGCGCTGCCTCCAAGCATGCTAGTTGCCGAGTGTGCTTGAGCCCAGTAGGTGCAACAGCCATACTCACGTCTCACAGGCATTGCAGCATTAATAATAATAATAATAATTATAAAAGCAATTTATTAGGCGCAACTTAGCCCAGGGGCATCAAGGCGCCAGACAAAGCAAATATCAGGGAAAACAGTCTCAGGACCCCGGGACCATGACTATAAATAGGCTTCACGAAAAAGCAAAGTTTTCAGCTCCTTTCGGAAATGTGGAAGAGATGATTGTCCTGCAAGGGCGGGGGGGGGGGGGGGGGAATTCCGAAGTTTGGAAGCCAGGAAGGAGAAAGCTCTACCTCCCCATTTTGTCTTGGAAAATCTGGGGACTAGGAGAAGATTTTTGGCAGAGGATCGAAGGGCTCTACCTGGAAGATAGGGAACAAGGAGACGGTTGAGGACAGTGCTTTTGCTGTAGCAGGCAGGGTCACAGCAAGCTGAGCAGTGGATGCCTATGCCGTCGTCATAACTGGACCAAGTTAATTACAGGCAGCACTAGTGACATGACCTGCTGTGCTCAAGCAGCCTCCTGACCTGCAACAAACCCAGTCAGACCGCACTGATTAATAGGTTAAAAATAAGCATTTTCATTTGGTGTACATTTTGCTTTCGCACTCACCTTTCGGTGTAAGTAAAGAAGTAAAAAGCATGTCTTATGGGACAGACAGCACAGCATGGTTACAGGATAGAGACTGAGGCAGTGCGGGTGTTGAAAGTTGGACACACCGGAGGTAGAAGTGGGCTGTAGCCTCCTTGGCAGCATTTTCAGCCCCAGCACTTCATTTTTCACAAATTAAGCACTGTTGCAGAGTGGAGTGGTGTAGAGGAGTGGAGTGGCGTGTCGTGGCCTAGAGTGTAGTGGAGTGGGGTAGGGTGTTACGGAGTGTCTTTTAAGTAAAGTGGAGTGTCATAGAGTGAAGTGGACTTGAGTGTCCTGGAGCGAAGGGCTGTAGAGTGGAATGGCAAAGAGTGGTGAACAGTGAAGTAGTGTGTCGTAGAGTGGATTGGCGTTTTGATGTATTTTAATCAAATTAAAATATTTGTTTCCACAACACTTCAGAATTACAAAAAAAGTTGTTTCATTTGTGCTTTTCAAATTTTACATATTTTGAAATATTTGCTCAGCACATTTTGTGTGCTGGAAACTAATGACCTCCCACAGCCTTTCTTGTTAACCCCCAGTACGATTGTCACATAAATCCTCTTACCTTGCAGTCAGAGTAATACAATTAAACACCAGACACCCTAGGACGACTGAACCTAACATTTGACCTATTTGAATGCACAAGAAATGTGGTAAGGTAAAACCATAATATAAAGGCCAGTTTATTGCTCATTTCACTTCTAAACTCAAACGTGGGTACTTTGAGAGTGCTTCAGCAACCACCACTCCCCTGCTTCCAGAGTCTATGGCATGGGTGTGAAATTTAGAAAGAGGATTGTTTTATTTATGCTATTAGAAAGAGCACTGACGAAAATAAAAAAGCTCGCAGACAGAACATTGTTCCACACAGGTATAAGAGATTGATAAACTGATAGGGATTCTTCCTGGCAACTTGTTAAAATCTATTCCAAGCGGACCGGCGGATAAAAACCTCACCTTCACGAGCCTAAGGAGCCTGCTGCGTGCTGCTGCCGCTACAACTTGCCGGACCCGCTTCGCGGGTCCCGCAGCGCGGTGAGCAGCGGCTGCCTCATCACTGAGATGGGATTGGTGCCTGCATTCGACCGGCAGGGCTGCGAGCTTGCAGCGGCGGACTCCAAGGACCAGGAGTCCCCGCGCGCCCGTCACCACCTGGGCTGCTCTCCCTGCCGGCCCCACCCCCACCTGTTTCTACTAAAGTGGCGACTTTGCATTTCCTAAGTGGATTCTTCCTGGCAACTTGTTAAAATCTATTCCAAGCGGACCGGCGGATAAAAACCTCACCTTCACGAGCCTAAGGAGCCTGCTGCGTGCTGCTGCCGCTACAACTTGCCGGACCCGCTTCGCGGGTCCCGCAGCGCGGTGAGCAGCGGCTGCCTCATCACTGAGAGGGGATTGGTGCCTGCATTCAACCGGCAGGGGTGCGAGCTTGCAGCGGCAGACTCCAAGGACCAGGAGTCCCCGCGCGCCCGTCACCACCTGGGCTGCTCTCCCTGCCGGCCCCACCCCCACCTGTTTCTACTAAAGCGGCGACTTTACATTTCCTAAGTGGATTCTTCCTGGCAACTTGTTAAAATCTATTCCAAGCGGACCGGCGGATAAAAACCTCACCTTCACGAGCCTAAGGAGCCTGCTGCGTGCTGCTGCCGCTACAACTTGCCGGACCCGCTTCGCGGGTCCCGCAGCGCGGTGAGCAGCGGCTGCCTCATCACTGAGAGGGGATTGGTGCCTGCATTCGACCGGCAGGGCTGCGAGCTTGCAGCGGCGGACTCCAAGGACCAGGAGTCCCCGCGTGCCCATCACCACCTGGGCTGCTCTCCCTGCCGGCCCCACCCCCACCTGTTTCTACTAAAGCGGCGACTTTGCATTTCCTAAGTGGATTCTTCCTGGCAACTTGTTAAAATCTATTCCAAGCGGACCGGCGGATAAAAACCTCACCTTCACGAGCCTAAGGAGCCTGCTGCGTGCTGCTGCCGCTACAACTTGCCGGACCCGCTTCGCGGGTCCCGCAGCGCGGTGAGCAGCGGCTGCCTCATCACTGAGAGGGGATTGGTGCCTGTATTCGACCGGCAGGGCTGCGAGCTTGCAGCGGCGGACTCCAAGGACCAGAAGTCCCCGCGCGCCCGTCACCACCTGGGCTGCTCTCCCTGCCGGCCCCACCCCCGCATTCACCAATCACATAGCCATAAAAGAGAAGCAATACCCCCGCTGCGCGGGAGCGCGCGGGAGGGCGCCGGGAGAAGCCCGGGACAAGGGCGGGACCGTCTGTGGCCGTCCGGGGTCGGTCGAGGTTGGGTTGGGTCTAGAGTCCTGGTTAAATCTACATCCTGTCATACCTTATTTAGTTACATTTCGAGGCTTTCACATCTTTTCCCAAATATGGCTTTAAGATCTGGTAAACAGCGCTTAGTGCATATACAAACCTCAAAGGGTGTTGTCTCTGGCCCTCTTGATGCCTTTATCACCAGAGCCACAGGAATTCTAGAAAAAGAAATAAAATTGGTAGAACACAGATTGTCCCTGGATTTAGTTACTGGGAAACGCTCTTCTATAGGTGCCTTGGCCCGTGTTAAAAGCCCCTTAACCAATGCAGCGTTTAACTGTATTTCAACCACAGAGACAGAAGCGATAGTCCATGTAGATGGTGATGGAGCCACAATATCTACGGCCAATGAAAATAGGGATCTGAACTCTGATATTAACCAGACCAGCTTAGAAGTTGATAGTCAAAATATTGAGGACGACGAGAGTAGCACGTCTGGCGCCTCACAATCAAATGCTCCCACCTCACCCAGCACGCTCATTCCACGACAAGATACCACTAACCACATCTCCCGGAAAAGAAAACACGTCTCAAGTCCACAGGGGGAAAAGGTACTAAAACAACCCAAAATGGATCATGTCAACAGGATGAGTTCCTCCCACTCCCAGACCAACCAAGATCTCCCAATAGTGTACTGTCCCTCACTAGCCCATTCTGGGTCTTCTAACCCTTGTCCAACTTGTTTTAGCAGCGATGATGTCCTGTTGGCCAAGATGGAAGCAATGTTTAAAACCTTATTGCTCCCGGTCTTAGAAAGAACCAGGTTAATGTCCGCTAAAATAGATGTTTTGGAAGCAGCCGTCAATATCAACATGGACCTTTTGCAAAAACTAACAACTTCCAGTACTAAGACAGGGGGTTTTAATTCCACTGGGGGTGCTAACCAAAAAGTGGGGACAACCACAACATTTCCCCCAGGGACATCAAGTGCTAACGATAATAAGAAGCCAATAACAGGGGCAAAAACAGCAGCTGCTACTTCGACTACTGTCAGTAGAGCTCCCACTAAAAATATACCAAAGGTCAAGCGTCCATTGGCTGCCAATAACGCGCCAGTGAAAGAACATCCAGCGAATGGCACGCTAAATCAATTAAATAATACCCCAGTGCAAACACCAATAACGGGTAAGGAGAAGAAAATTCCCCAACCAGATAGGAACCAGAGGACAGATAACAGAAACACACGACAACCTCCCAGAGTTAATTTACCCCCTGAAGCGTCACAATACACCATCGTCTTAACTGGGGTGGCCCCTCTAAGAGATGGCATTAAAGAGACTCAAGGGGACCTGCGGAATAAGGTCATATTCTGGCTAAACAAACATCGTCCTCTCCCTCTGTCATCCCCTACTGAAATCCTTTATGTAAGGAGAGTTGATTGGGTAGGCAAGGGTGTAAAAGACCTGGAAGGGGACTGCATCTTGATTTCATTTAAAGACCCCTGGGTGGTGGATAGAATCCAAAGGAAGCCTAGATTTGCCCGTCTTGGTGATGTTCAGACCTTGCACCTTGGTTACTTCTACCCCCACACATACCTCAACTATCCAATGGGCCCTAATCATTGGAAATCTAGAGGGGGGAGGCCCCGAGAGCCCATAACTCCCTACCCCCCACAGTACCCCCCTCTCTTTAACCACTTCGAGGCACTGTCAGATTTAGAATGGGTTGACTGACTACGTGCACCGACCCAGTCACCAAATCTGGTTACAGAGAACGGGGAAGGAGTGCATAACCCATACATCCCTACCTCTGAATTAAATATGGACCAACAGTCTTTGTCCCATAACAAAACTAGAACACAGGGGGGGCTAGTCGGGGAGGAGGCCTCCATTCTTAACGTAGAAGAAACCAGATTAACAAGTGCTAGTTCACCGAGTCCCCTTTCCCCTCCCTTTGTCAGCAACAATCTTGTAGAAACAGATACACCAACATCACACATCGTGTCTTGGAATGTTGCCGGAGCCAAGACACGTCTGGATTCTGAGGACTGGTTGGAGTTCCTAGGTAAACATGAGGTTGTGCTTCTGCAGGAAACTTGGGCCACAGCTCCGTTTTATAAGGTTGGATTCATAAACTTTTTCAAACCAGCAATAAAAGGTACTAAAGGGCGGGCGTCAGGGGGACTGACCATATGGGTAAAACAGGCCTGGTGTTACTCAGTTTCAGAATTGTATGTGGATAACCCTGATATATTGGCCATAAGGTTGAGTAAGGCAGGGGGTCAGGATATGCTTATTATCAACATATATTCTAGAGGCCTCCCCGGTGGACGATGCCCCAAACTGATAGGTGCCCTAGATACCCTATTAACTGGCTGGAATAAAGGCACATTTATTATGTTAGCTGGTGACATTAACTGTACAATTGAGCCACTGTATCTGCCTGAGGATAATTGGGGGTTTGCAGAAGATGCTACATGGAAAATCCCAGAATTATCGAACAAAATACCAGTTAAAGCAACGGAGGCTGCCCTGAATTGGACTGCTTTTTGTCTTACTTGGGGATTAAGGGCCGTAAATGGTCGTACCATATCGGACATTGGAGCCAACTTCACCTTTGACAATGGCGTGAGAAAGAGTCGTATTGACTACATTTTCTTAAAAATGGAATATTGGAGCCTAATTGTTGATATGGAAATCGTTACGCGTCCTAAAAGTGACCATAACCCTCTGTCCCTGAAACTTAAAATGCATGATCTGAAAAGTTTAGCGGAACCAGATCCTAGGGGGCAAGGGGTTTTAACCATATCAAATGACCGGAGGAGACTGAAATGGTCAACTATATCAAATGATGTAATGATACAGGACAATATAGAAAATGTGGTGAAGACTGCTTTAAATAATATGAGGTCTGTTGTTGTTGAGAGGGGCCAGAGTGAATTAGATAAGATTATGGGCATACATGATAAATGTTTCTCTGAGCTTAAAAACCTTCTCTCGAAACCGTGTAAGACAAGCACCGGGCATCTGAATGCCCCAAGAGCAAAATGGTATAACAGAGAGTGTAGGGAGGCCCATAGTTATCTAATCGAGAAAGTCAAATCTAGAGACCTGAGTGCAGTAAAGGTGGCTAGGCAAAAGTACAAAAGAGTTCAATGGGAAGCAAAGAGGGAATGGGAAGATGATTTTTGGGCGGACCTTCTGGACGCCAGTAAATCTAATAACCAGACTAAATTCTGGGATATTGTCAAATGCGGAAAGGATGGTGACTTCCGTACCCCATCTAACCATGTATCACCGGAAGTCTGGATAAATCATTATTCCTCCCAATTTTGCTCAGAGGTTGCTGACCCTATATCCACACCGAACTTGTTACATGTAATACCTCCTGGCGATGTGTTTATGACCTTTACTGAATCAGAAACGGAAATTGCCCTAGGCTTAACAAAGCGGGGGAAAGCTCCTGGGTTGGATCAAATCCCAGCAGACCTATTTAAAGCGAACACAGGCCTTTGGGTTCCCTATTTAACAAGCATAGCTAACGCCATAGCGAGAGGTGCCTGTATCCCCAAGACATGGAAGGGGGCGGAGATCCTCCCTATACACAAAAAGGGAGATAGATCAAACCCAGGGAACTATCGCCCGATCAGCCTAATTGACTGCTTCCAAAAAGTTTTTGCTCGCATGATCCTGGCGAGGGTGCATGGGTGGATGGAACTCGAAGGAATACTGTCCCCATTAGAGGCGGGCTTTAGATCTGGTACAAGTACCATTGACCAGGTTCTAAGGTTCTGTATGATCTTTTGGAAGGTCGTCATACTTGGTGGTGGCACTATCTTTGCTGCCTTCATAGATTTGAAATCAGCTTTTGATTTGGTGCCGAGGGGAAAATTATGGCAGGTATTAAGGGACCTAGGAATGCCGGGGGAACTGGTTGAAGTGATCATTAGACTACATGATGATAATTTTGCTAGGGTAAGATGGGGAGCACAAGGGCAATTTACGGACTCGTTTCCGGTCTCAAGAGGAGTCCGCCAGGGGTGCGTTCTCGCCCCCACCCTTTTCTTACTCTTTATTGACCAAGTAGTCAAATTTTTTAGGTCCACTAACACCGACGCACCATCCCTGGCGGGGACTAAATTCCCCATGTTGATCTTTGCTGACGACACCCTCTCCTATCAAAGACCAGGGGAGGTTTACAGCGGGCTTTAAACCACTTTGAGGAATATTGTAATAAAAATGACCTTCAGATTAATGTGGGAAAAACTAAGTTTATGGTTTTTTCCAGGAAAAAAACAATACGTAGTAGTGTACAACTAAACAGGGTTAACCTGGAACAAGTTGACACGATGACGTACCTGGGGGTCACTCTGGATTGCCGGCTGTCTTGGAAAGCACAAATAGAGACCCAACAGTTAAGACTTGCACAACTGACTGGATGTCTCTTGCGTGAGCAAAAGAAATCCATCACAAAAAGGGTCGTCCCCGCCTTACAAATATATGATGCTAAAATTAATGCTGCCACACTACGGGGCAGAGCTATGGGGTTTTTTGGACCTTTCGAGTCTATACAGAATACAGTGTAGATTTCTTCGTAACCTGGTAGGGTTGCCCCAATCAACCCCACTGATCCCTCTTTGCCACGATATGGGTTGTCTTCCAATAACGGACATGGCAAGATACAGAGTAGTGTCCACCTGGAGGCGCCTATGGACTTCGGAGGATTTGACACTATTTGCAAAGGAGCTATCAGAGGTGAAGGCTATGGGGGGGTCGAAGCGAATTCCATGGCTTCGCTCGGTGAAAAAGAGCCTGTGTGATATGGGCTTGAGCCATCTGTGGGTCTCCCCAGGCACTAACAACTTCCCCTCGAAAAAGGAATTTAAGGGTTTATTTTGGGCCTCAACCCGCCTTTCTTTGGCACACGCCTCTAGTTCTGAAGGCCTGACGGGGCGCTTTTTAAGCTTTAAATTGGACCCTGCCCGTGAGACATACTGGGACCTTATTACCAGGCCAATGGACAAAAAATTGTATCATCAATTTCGGGTGGGCTCATTACCCTTGAATTCTTTTACCTCATCCTGGGACAAAACCTCTTCAAATCTTTGCAGTTGTTGTCCTGGATGCAAGGAAACTGAGGGCCACTTTCTGTTCGCCTGTCCTCAATATACAGAACCCCGCTCCAAGTGGTTAAAACCCACCTTCAAATGCTTGATATGTAGAAAATCCTCGGACGCAATATGGGCCCTAAAAACAAATACCTCTGATTTTACTGTGATATGTTTGGCCAAGTATTTAGGTTGGGCCTGGGCAATCAGAGCTAGAAGGAATCTAACTGCCCCATGACTACAAAGTGCAAAGTGTTTTTGTGCACGTGTTAATCCCACTTTTAGGATTAGTCTTATTTAATGTCTTGTTTCTCCTATAAATGTTTAATAACTTTTTTAACTGTAGATTTTAGTCCTATTGTAAATCTGATATTATATTGAAAACTGACTTTTTAATAAGATTTTGTACAATGTGGAGACCTTTGAACTGTTTATGAATGTTTTGTCAAATTTTGTCTTTTATGATTTTATCATCGAAATAAAGACATTAAAACCTGACCTGATAGGGATGTACGTCATTACCACGCACACTTTTACAACGCGTTCCATTACAACGCGGTTGTAACAAAGCAAGTCGTTACAACGACTTGCGTTGGGGGGGGGACGCAAATTAAAAAAATTTCACTTACTATTCCAACACCAGTCCCCGTGGATAGTAGGGAAGGTGTTGGGATAGTAAATTAAATGATTTACTATCCTTGAGCGCCACCCAGCGCAATTCGTTGTAACAACTTTCGTTGTTATGACCGCGTCGTAATGGAACGGCGTTGTAACTGTTGTGTTGTAAACGTCGCATACCACTGATAGTGGCAGAGATTAGTAGAATAGGTCAAGCAGAAAGAAAGGAGGCAGGAAATATTTTTAAAGAAATACAGCACGTTTACAGCTTCCTGAACTGGCACACAAGGGAGACAACTAAAAACACGTACTTTCATCGAGTGCTTCACGAAAAATAAAAAAGAGTTCCCAGAAAGTGAGTGCTCATGGAAGAATACAGAGAGACAGTCAGACAGGTGGTAAACCGGTATGCTCCACAGGAGGCACATAGACATGCTGGACAGCCTAAAAGAAAGCCAGCAAATACAGAACAAGCAAATGTAAGTTACAAAATAGAAAACCAGTGGTGAACAATGGGAAGAATGCTTTCCTAGGGAAGGTTTCAGCATGCCTCTAATATGTTTTTGTAACCATTCAGCTGAGCTGTCTGGTAGGCTTCGACCTAAGAAACCGCTGTTATGCAGAGCACTGCTGCATCATAGCGCTTTTTTACATACCTTTCAGTCATGGTGCACAGTAACTGCTGTACAACATGGCTGAAAGTTTAGAAAAATAGCGCTATCAGACGGCCAGCATTGACCATGTTATAGCTCTTTTTTTAGGTCTTGTCCTATTCCATTCCACAAGGAATGAATAGAACGAGACTATTGGGGCTAAACTAAGAGCTAAACTAAGCTCTCAAAAATGTGGATTTCCAGAAGTGCTTGTGGTCTCGTGAACACGCTTCTATCCACCTGCCTCGCTTCACCACATGAAAGCCATTTGTTGCCACACCACCATCAAAGGCTTCTGCTCCCCCTCACTCCCTTTCCTCCCCCCCACTCGCTGGCCACGTCAAACGCGAGAGATTTAAAGGGGCTTGCTTAAAGCTGTGTCCCCGACCCCCCTGGTGTTTCTGGCTTTTCTTGCTTGCTAATCAGTTTTTTCCCCTCCCACCCTTCCTTTGATGTCCGCCGCGCGTGGCCTCTGCCTGTCGCCTAACACGGTCGTTGGTGCTACCACCTCTCACAAAGCTGCATTTACAATTCTTGTTATTCCTGCATTTTTCTGAAAACTTTAATTTGCACATCTCACACCTCACCTTTTTTCTCTTCATTAGTCTTTTCACTCTCCCCTTCTGTATGTACTGCCTTTCATCTCCTCCACTTCACCATCGCCCTCACACACACACACACACACACACAACCATGCACTTAGCTGTAAACACTACATTTTCTTTTCCTTTGGAGCAGTCCATGTTTCGACAGCTGTGGACCTCCTTCACACACTTTCCCTCAATTACAATTGGCACATATTTCACCTATGCTCTGTGCACCTGCAAAGAGGCCAAGGATTACATGTGCACTAAGGTGACTACTGACAAGCACTTTGAGAAATTCCCATTGTCTTCAGCCTCAGCCCAAGCTCCAAAGCTCTCACTTGTGCCCCGACATTAACACCTACTCACAACTTGAACTCACGCAGACTCCTGTTTTTTTCTCGTGGCAAAAACCTCCCACGAAGGTTGACCTGAAAACGTGACTGCACACATTAAAAAGGCAACTCTGAGATTACGCATTCTTGCTTTCTAGGCAGTTAAATTCCTTGTGTTTCTGCTTGCATTGTCTGTCGTAGCTACAATTTTTGGTTGGTTTCTGACGTCACAGTTCCCGTTGATTTCCTTGTATTTTATAGTTTTTGTTCCCCCTCGACCTCCTTGTTTTACAAGTCATTAGTGTCCGGAAGGTTAATCCAGTTGGTCCAATTGAAGGAAGTTAAGGCCACAGCTCGTACACTGCATGCAAAGCCTTGAGCTGGCTACATTGTGTCCTGACAACAATGTTTTTACTGTCGCCACCTCAATATTTTGACCCCTGTGTACCTCCTCACACATTTTCACAGAATTACAATTGCAACGGGAATACCCTCCCATTGCTCTGTGCACCCTGCAAAGAGGCCAAGCATTGGATGGCCACGTATTCCGAACACCCTTTGAAGTCACTGACAAGCACTGTGTTAAACTCGCACTGCTTTCAGCCTCACCTTCAGAGCTCTCAATTGTGCCCGCTATAAACACCTACTCAAGAGTAAATGTTTCATGGAAAAATAAAGAAACACAACACCCTGGAAATAGTTTACTTAATCTTGCATTTCCTAAGAATGTTAAACTGGAAATAGAAACAAGAACTAAAATACTGACATGGAGTACTTACATTTTTTACATGAATTATTTAGAACTCAATCAGTGTTTTTAGGCAGTGAAGTTAAGGACCTGAATATAGGGCCCAATGGTGACCTTTTTCAATATTAGTTTTTAATTACTACCTAGTGTGAGATTGAATGCACGCTTCCAGGCACACACAACAACACACGCACACCACCAGCCATCAGAGCACGCTTTCAACAGGCACACACACACCACCAGCCATCAATGCAAGCTTTCACCAGGCACACACACCACCGGCCGTCAGTGCACACTTTCACTAGGCACGGACACCATCAGTCGTCAGTACATGCTTTCACCGGGCACAAACACCACCAGCCATCATTGCACGCTTTCACCGGGCACAAACACTACCAGCCGTCAGTGCACGCTATCACCAGACACACTCAACCAGACGTCAGTGCACGCTTTCACCAGGCACACACACCACCAGACGTCAGTGCACGCTTTCACCAGGCACACACACCACCAGCCGTCAATGCACACTTTCACAAGGCACACACCACCAGCCGTCAGTGCACGCTTTCACCAGGCACACACACCACCAGCCATCAGTGCACGCTTCCACCAGGCACACACACCACCAGCTGGCCAGGCACACACACACCACCAGCCATCAGAGCGCGCTTTCAACAGGCACACACACACCACCAGCCATCATTGCACGCTTTCACCAGGCACACACACACACACACCACCAGCCATCAGTGCACACTTTCACCAGGCACAAACACCACCAGCCGTCAGTGCACGCTATCACCAGGCACACACAACCAGACGTCAGTGCACGCTTTCACCAGGCACACACACCACCAGCCATCATTGCATGCTTTCACCAGGCACACACACACACCACCAGCCATCAGTGCACACTTTCACCAGGCACAAACACTACCAGCCGTCAGTGCACGCTATCACCAGGCACACACAACCAGACGTCAGTGCTCGTTTTCACCAGGTACACACACCACCAAACGTCAGTGCACGCTTTCACCAGATACACACACCACCAGACGTCAGTGCACGCTTTCAACAGGCACACCCACACCACCAGCCATCATTGCACGCTTTCACCAGGCACACACACACACACCACCAGCCATCAGTGCACACTCTCACCAGGCACAAACACCACCAGCCGTCAATGCACACTTTCACCAGGCACACACCACCAGCCGTCAGTGCACGCTTTCACCAGGCACACACACCACCAGCCATCAGTGCACGCTTCCACCAGGCACACACACCACCAGCCGGCCAGGCACACACACACCACCAGCCATCAGAGCACACTTTGAACAGGCACACACACACCACCAGCCATCATTGCATCCTTTCACCAGGCACACACACACACCACCAGCCATCAGTGCACACTTTCACCAGGCATACACACCACTGGTCATCCGTGCACACTTTCACCGGGCACACACACCATCAGTCATCCGTGCACGCCTTCACCGGGCACAAACACCACCAGCCATCAGTGCACGCTTTCACCGAGCACAAACACCACCAGCCATCAGTGCACGCTTCCACCAGGCACACACCACCAGCTGTCAGTGCACGCTTTCACCAGGCACACACACACACCACCAGCCATCAGTGCACGCTTTCACTAGGCACACACCACCAGCAGTCAGTGCACACTTCCACCAGGCACACACACCACCAGCCATCAGTGCACCATTTGTACAGGCACACACACCACCAGCCATTAGTGCACACATCAATTGTTAACACATCCACAATTAACTATTGTAGCAATCGCAGTATGGCACACTTTACTATTAAACATATTCATCTAAAGTGCAGCATGCCACCATTGCTACAAACAAAATACACGTTTTTTTGCCCTACAAATTATAGACTTTTGTTGCAATTGGTAATGCAATATTTCGCAATGCCAATAGCTCAAACTTAATTAATGCGAGACTTATTGCATTGCAAATGCTTGTCTTTACTTTCAGCCATGCTGCACAGCAGTGACAAAGCCAACCAATAAATCTCTCATAGACGAGATCTATTGACTTTGTCAATGCTTGTCCTATGAAACGATTTGGTTGAAGGGGGTTTTCACTATTGCCCCCCCGCCCCCCTCCGTTTGAAAATTCCTGCTGAGGTCCACGTCCCACAACACTCCCAGGTCTTGTGCTTTTGTATTGATGAGAACATTTTTCCAAAAAAGATTGGTAGAGGCCAAAGGGTGTCGATGGCTTTGAAGCAGTGGGCTGGGCCTAGGACCAAGGTCTGTGTTTAAGCCATTTCAGTTACCGCCTTTGTTTATGTTTTCAAATTGGTAGGAGACCTGTGGCTTTACCATGGACATGCATATTTCTGCATTGGAGCAGAATTGGAGGCCAGTTCATTATAGGATTTTTTTGTAAAGAGTGGATGAAGAAGATCACCAAGGGGAGGGGAGAGGAATTTTTCCTTTCTCACAATTTGTATATGCTCCCCCATGAAGGACTTAAAACGTACAATGAACTTGTTTTAGGAGTTTGCCGCTGTTTGAAGCCCTGGAGCAGGATGTTGTGGTCTACTGTGTCGAAGGCCGCTGAGAGGTCTAGTTATATCAGCAGGCTTGACTGCAGTTTGAAGGGATTGTCTCCCATTTGCTTGTGCGGTTTCTGTTTGGGGCTAACCCGGACTCACAAATGTCAAGTATGTACTGCGACTTGTTGTGTTATTGTGATTGTCTGTTAACAATTGTTTTTCAAGTATTTTTTAATTCTATTGATGCCAGTGATAAGGTGGACTTTACTGGAGTCTGTAGGTTATAGGGTAAGAATTTTTAGTAAGGGTGTTTGATGATGCCAAGGGGCTTAAATGCAGTTGATAAGTTCAGTCACACGTGTAGAGTCAATGAAATTGTGACATGACAGAAGTCTGAGGTCTCTGAGCAAAGGTAGCACATTAGAATCTCTCTGTGGGGAAGAGTCAGGGCACTGACATCGCCCTCCTGACCGCAGTGGAGAAGGCCAGAAGCATTCTGGACACAGGAGGATCAGTGGCAGTGATCCTCCTAGACCTCAGTGCGGCCTTCGACACTGTAGACCATCCCACCCTGATCCACCGACTGGGAGAGATCGGAGTAACGGGTCTGGCCTTGAAATGGCTAGAATCCTTTTTGACTGAACGCTCCTTCCAGGTGCGGGAAAACGACAGCTGCTCATCCATCATCCCCCTCCGGTGCGGAGTGCCACAGGGCTCATCTCTGAGCCCTACACTTTTCAACGTGTACATGGCCCCACTGGAGAAGAGGGTCAGCTCGTACGGCGTGTCAGTCATCAACTACGCCGACGACACTCAGCTGGTCGTCACCCTTTCCCACCCTCAGCACGCACCATCTGACCTCCACAGCTGCCTTTCCGAAGTCCACCGATGGATGAATCTCTCCTCATTAAAATTAAACGAGTCCAAGACTGAGATCCTCCTGATGGGCCATAATGGACCCTCTCTACCACCTCACCTTTGGCCCAGGTGCCTAGGGGACCCCCCCGCACTCAAGGAAGAGGTCAAGAGCCTTGGTGTGTGGATTGAGAAAGACATGAGTTTTAAAACCCAGGCAAAGAGAACCGCAGGGACTTGCTTTGGACTACTCAGAGCCTGCAGGAAGATCTTTCCCCTGCTCCCAGAGACTGCAAGAAGGCTCCTCATACAGGGTCTAATCCTGGCAAGATTAGACTACTGTAACGCTGTATACTTGGGAGCCCCTGAAGCCACCCTGAACTCACTGCAGAAAGCCCAAAATGCCGCAGCCCGGTTACTTACGGGCACTCCTGGAAGATCCTCCGCCAGGCCGGCCCTCAACTCTCTCCACTGGCTCCCAATCAGAGAAAGGGTCTTGTTCAAATCCCTCTGCCTGGCCCATAAAACACTCAATAACAACGGCCCCCCTCTTCTGAAAGAACTTTTAATCCCTTACAAAGCAGAGAGGGATCTCCGATCCAACACAGAAAATCTCATTGTTGTCCCTAGAGTGAGAAAAGCCAAGACCGGTGGCCGCCGCTTTTCGGTTCACACGGCAAAACGATGGAACCAGTTACCCCGAAAACTTAGGACTGAACCGAACTATCTCCAGTTCAGAAAGACCCTGAAAACCTTCCTTTTCCCACAAATATAATCCCCTAGTTGGCTAAAAACCCCTGGAGAAGCAGATCAGCGCTGGGATGCTCCTCGGAGTTACTACGCGCTTTACAAAACCATTAAATAAATAAATAAATAAATAAATAAGAGGTGGAGGACTGTAAGGTGAGAAAGTTGTCGATACTGATTTTGTTTTTCAATGAAGAATGTTACTAGGAAGTTGCCTAGAGCCCTATTTTTTGGAGTATGATGAGAGTTTGCAATCAGAGTTTAGTTTCAGAATTCTTGTACATCCTTTAAAAAGTTTTTTTGTGAATTGCTCACCTTTTCTATTTTATTAGAAAAATAGTTAATTTTGTGCTTCCAATGCTGCATGGTGGTTTTTTCTGAGCGTGCATGCTTGAGCAATAGAATTGATTCTGACTTTTTGGTTTGCACAATATTTTTTTCGAATTTGACAAAGCTAGTGTTGAGTATTTAGATCTCGCTTTTAGCTATGTATAGGCTAGAGCCTTTTGTGGACCACACCAAAACACAAAAACATAGTGGGCTTAGAGCCTGGACATTGCCTACCATTGGTTGGCTTTACTATGACTTTCACTGCCTTGCTTTTTATTCAATGGCTTGCCTTCCTCTTCCTGTTTATCCTTCTTGTGGAATGTGAGAAGTTAGCCTGGCATATGATGTCCACTAGTTCTAGTGGGCACCTTGCCCCAGTCTAATAGACCCTTATTGATAGTGGTTGTAAAGCCAACCTTATAGAAAACTATCCTAGGGGTAGCAGTGATGAGCAGTCTTCAGGCTAAGACTTCAGAGAGTGAATTAAGCGAGTTGTTTTACAAATTATAATCCCTTGAGTACCAAATGAAAGCACACCACACAAGGTATATATCAAATATATATGTATTTATTCTAACACAACCCCTCTGCACTCTTTATGAGGTCAGAGGTAAAAGTACAATACAAGTTACCTAATTAGCATACGATAAGTTGCACAGTATACATTTTGCCCAAGGAGCCTCACAAACCATATACTAAAATAGTGGTATAAGAACCACGTAAGAATTAGAAAGCATGCCTGGGGCCTGTGGAATCGCTGGGGCTACTCTAAACAACCAAAGGTTAGGATGTAGGAGGCCCGGGGGGGAACATGGTGGCCGGAAGCTAATGGCCGCAGGCAGAGCTCCCGAGATTTGTGGCATCTTCGTTTCGCGCTGATGGTGTCAGCTGGCAGCTCGGGCTTTCTTGTAGCCGGGTAATGTAGGAGTTTGCCGGCTTCTCGATGTTTCATCTTGCTGCCTCGCCGTTGCCTTTTTCCGTTTTCTGCTTCACCTGGAAGGCTCGGAGTGGTAACCCTGATGGTGAGAGAGACCGGGAGCGCACTAGTGGAGCTGCCGGGCTGCCGTATATTGGATGCCGCAAAGGAGTGGAGGCGGCGGGTTCCTAGCGCCCTTGGGAGAGTTTCTCGATCCAGCACGATATCGGCAGTGGCTCCTATTCTTAGTGGCAAGGGAGGAGGAGGTATTTTGGAATCTGCTGACCCCTGCGGCACTAAGGTAGGAGCGGGAGAGGAGCGTGGGGTAAGCAACGAGAAAGGTAAGAGCTCTCACTTTCACTTTTGTTTGCTCAGCTCCTTCAACAGCGACTATCCCTAGAGGAGGAGGGGGGTTTGGGCATCAGTGCTGGGGCGACAGACTGGAAGCCATTCAGCCATTCAGGGGGGTCTCAGAGCCTTATAATATCACCAGCAATTGCAAAAGAAACAACAGTAGTCTGCAGTGTATGGAGATTAGGGAAGAGTGTGAGTTGGACTGCAGCCTGTCAAAAACTAAAGCTGCCATCTCCTCTAAAGCAGTGGTTGGACAATATACGCTACGTAATAGAGCCCTGGCTAACCTCCCAGTCCAGTTTAAATCAAAGGAGGACCTGCCTCCAATAGTGGAAGTGAAAGGCGGTATAAGGCAGACAAGAGAACCAACGACCCACAAGAGACCCCACAAGATAAGGCGCAAGAGCAAAAAGCAGAAGGAAGCTTGTCTTTCTACAAAACTAAAAATTACTCCATCATTGAAATCTTTTTTATAAGACCTGTAGTACCACCTCTACCTCCACTTCAGCCTCCGCTTCAGCCCTTAAACAAGGTATGGCCGCTAAGGGAGCCCTGGTCTTGGCTACTCTTGATCCTCCTGCTCCAAACTCCACTGGCTTGGTTAGTGGGGCAAGTGACTTGCCCCCCTCTAGCATTTCCTCCAATATGTCAGGGCCTCCTCCAGCACAAGAGTGCCTAATAGAAGTGCACCCATCGGTGGAGCTTTCAAATAGCTTCTCAGCTCTCGACGTACAAGATTCTGGTTTGGAGGGTTTGCTAGGTACTCCTTTGGAGAGGGGGCAGGGGCAAAGGTACTAAAGAGCCAACCGAAAACGCAATCAGCCGGGCCCTCGGCTACCTCCTCAAATATTCATCCTGATAATCCTGATACACCTAAAAATCTCCCTGGTGTACCTGTGCCGCCTCAGACTTCCATCCCTGGTACGCTGGCTGATATTCTGTCGAGTTTGCGGGATGATATTGGCAGGAGATTTGATTATATTGGCAGGAGATTCACAACTTCAGAGGCTAATCAAGAGGCCATTCGAGCCTCATGCGATCTTCTATCATTAAGGGTGGAGGAAGTTTCACAGAGAACTGACGAACTTGAAGTTGAGATACCAAAAATTAAGGAATCTAAAAGTGCTTCCTCCCTCACGATGAATAAGCTAATCCAGCAGAATCAGGAATTAAATGATGATATTGAGCGGCTTGAGAACCACTCTAGAAAAAACAACTTGAAATTATTGAATGTCCCAGAAGATATTGAGGGAAGTGATATTAGGAACTTTGTAGTTTCCTTTTTGAAGACACATGTATTAAAACCTTCGGATGAAGATTTGGATCTGTTTGTTGACATTCAAAGGGTCCATCGCGACCCATATAGAAGATCTCCTGGAAAAGACCGTCCTAGGAAAATACTTGTAAATTTCCTAACTTATTCTGTCAAAGAGAGGATCCTATCCCTCGCTCTAAAAGCTGGTCAACTGAAATGTAACTCGACCTCCACTCCATTCTCTTTTTCCATCCGGTCAGATGTGTCCCATTGAACAGCCACAAGGCAGTGGGAACTGGGCAAAAGGATGGCCAAATTGAACCAATTTGGCGCCAAGACCCAGCTAAGAGTTCCCGCATCCCTACGTAGTATGTGGGATAACCATATGTACAATATGCGCCACTTGGAGGAGGTGGATTCTCTAATAGATAAGATCAGAAAGAGAGGAGGTGGGGGGAAGATACAGATCACGGCAGTGGGGGAGGAGGAGCTGTTAGCGAAGTATAAATATGATGGAGCATATAGATTCTTGATAGAGTAATCTAATTTCCTACTTTAAGGAGTCAAGAGATGAGGCTGGCACCACTTAGCACTGTTCTGTATATCGTATTTCTTTTCTTTTTTTCCTTTGTCTATAGCCACACACCAAGAGGGAACTCTGTCCGAGGGTGTATGCCCAAGAGAAAAGGGAGGGTTCCCCAGGGGTATGGTGGGTTAGAGGGGTCAGAAGGGTGGGGGGGGGGGTTCACGGGTGGGGTTGCAGTGGGAAAAAACGAAAAAATATTGTCCTCATACCCTGTTTTTGTAAAACTAAATATGTCAGCCCGGGCCATCAGATCTAGGAGGGAGAAAGGGGTTGGCAGGAAAAAATGACTGGTACAAAGATAAAGTTTATTTCATGGAATGTCAACGGGTTGCGGTGCAGCAGAAGACAGCGGTTGGTTATGAAATACCTTGAACAGTCGGCTGCACAGGTCTTTCTTATACAGGAAACACATCTAAGTTACTTAGAAACTAAGGATGTCTTTAGAAAATATAAATGAATAGAGCATTTTTTTTGCTCTCAACATACGACACACAATAAGGGGGTAGCTGTCCTGATCAGAAAGGGAGTCAGTAGTACCATCAAATCTGTCTTAACTGACTGTTCTGGTAGGTGGATCCTGGTGCGGGCGGTCTTGGGGGGGACCGAAGTCACCCTGGTATCCTACTATGGTCCTAATATAGACGCTCCCGCTTGCCTTCTCAAAGTACAGGCCAAATTGATAGAGGTTACAACCCAAGTAATAATCGGGGGCGATTTTAATGTACTTCTTAACCCCGCTCGAGACAGGTCTAATCACAGTAAATATGTGGCGGCACCCCGTACACGGCGAGTAATGATCAATATGATCCATGACCTTGCCTTGGCGGATGTTTGAGAAGTCAAGGAGGGAACGGGATCTGGGTTCACCTATTTTAGCAAAAAACACGGCCATTCCTCGAGACTCGATTATATCCTCACCGACAGAGTGTGCTTGGAAAACGTGGTGAATATTTCTATTCTTCCATGTATCCTTTCGGATCATGCCCCTATAACTTTTGTATATATGGGTAGTAAAGTTAAACTCCTTCCTTGGTGGACGTTAAATAGAGATGTGTTGCTTAATCAGGAGCTAACTAGCAATATCAAGGAATCAACTGCCAGGTTTTTCTTAGATAACGTAGGGTCAACGTCTCCTGAATACGTATGGGATGCCTTTAAGGCCTACATTTGCGGGGTGTTCCTCAGTCTGATATCCTCTAAAAACAAGGAAGATAGGCTGAAATTTCAAAAAATGGAAATGGAGATATCTAGACTGGAAAATGCAAGGATGCACTGTCAACCCGAGGCAGTCCCTCTAATTCTTAAGGACCTAGACTGAGTTCGCTCTGAGTACAGAACTAAGTTGGAAGAAAAAGTGAGAGCCCAATGGGAGGTACATAGAATGGAGAATTACGAATACGGGGAAAGAGCTAGTGCTACCCTAGCTTGGAAGATAAAAGCTGATAGAGCAAGGAATAATATCAATACATTAATAATTGATGAGGCTGGTGCAACGTCAAGTAATTATGAAGATATGCAGCAATGTCTTCTTTCTTTATTTTCTCAATTATATAAAGAGGATGTTGTACCAGATACTGATTGTATTTAAGCGTGGTTAAATAATAAAGCTTTACCACTATTGACTAGGGATAGCCAAGATATGCTAGAAAGGCTGATCACTGAAGAAGAAATCAGGCTCCATATTGAAAAGATCAAAAATAATAAGGCTGCAGGGACAGATGCTCTTCCAGGAGAAGTCTATAAAGTTCTGGATGAGATAATTATACCTAGACTACATGAGCTATTTAATTATATTTATATATCAGAGGGGGGAATCCCTCCGTCCTGGAAAGAAGCAACAATTGTGCTCATACTAAAACCTGGAAAAAACCCACTAAAGGCGGATTCCTACAGGCCAATCTCCCTGCTAAATGCAGATTATAAGATCTTCACTAGCATTTTGGCAGGGAGATTGGTCAAGGTGGTAACGCAGGTAATAGGAATAGATCAAAAGGGGTTCACTCCCGGACGATATATACAAGAACAGACCCTACAATTAATAGGATGTATAGACCTAGCAGTAGCACGGGCAGAGCCTCTGACGGTGGCCACATATGACGCAGCTATGGCGTTCGACCGCGTCTGCTGGATCTTCCTTTGGGTAACCCTCAGAGCAATGGGCTTCGGCCCAATATTTATAAGAACTTTAGTTCAATGCTATGAGGGTGCTTCGGCCATTATTCTCCTTAATGGGATACTAACACCGAGGTTTGAAATCCAGAGGGGTACACGTCAGGGGTGTCCTATTTCACCCCTGTTGTTTAACATATACATTGACCCCCTGGCTCAAGCGCTTAGACTAGACCCTCAAATTACCCCCTTTCGAGTGAAAAATGTCAGCATTAAACTCGCTCTGTATGCAGACGATCTGCTAGTTTATACTAGTAATTCAACTGAGGTTTTCCCTAAAGTGGAGAATACTTTATATGAGTTTGGACTGTACTCTGAGTATGCAGTTAATTACTTCTAAGACCAAGATAATGTGTTGGGGGATTGAAGGCTGGTAGAGGAGTGTTAGCACTGTATTTGAATACCTGGGGATAGTTATAGAGCAGGACCTGGCGAATATTCCCTTGACTAATCTGAGGAGAGTTTCGAAGGAAATTGACCATCTCTTCCTTAGGTGGAGGAATTTACCACTTACAATATATGGTCGAGTAAACTTAGTCAAAAAGGTAATACTACCCAAATCGACTTACCTGTTTAGTGCAATCCCTTTGGACTTACCTGGTAAACTTCTCGGGAAAATCCAGAGCAAGATCGGGATATTTATTTGGGCCAATAAGAGCTCCAGACTATCCTGGAAGGAGCTAAAGAGAAGGCTACTTAAGGGGGGCTTAGCCTTACCTGATATACTCTGTTACTGCCTCACCTTCCAGTTAAAAAATATATGTTGCTTACTGGCTAACCCCACTGATAACAACTGGGGGAGGATCCTGAATGCCAATGTGAATCAAGATGGGGGGGACTGGATTTTTGTATAAGTTCGGGGCCCCCCATGTTTTTTAAGAAAGTCCGTCTAAAGGTGATCAGATCCGCACTCAACACTTGGCATAATCTTAAAGCAAAGTGAGGGATAAAATACTACTCAGACTTTGCCCCAATCTGGGACTCCCCGGGGCTTCCTGACTGTTTGAATGGTAGCCTGGCCGTTCCAATTGAGCGTGCAGGTACCCAGATGTGGTCTGATTTAATATCTTCAGATGGGGTCCACCCCTGGGAGGTTCTGAGAGCAAAGATTGGGCATTCTTTCTCCCGATTTACATTTTTACAACTTTGCTCATGGTATGTGGCAGAAAAGGCGAACATAGGCGGGAACTGGGAGGTGGATTATAAGCTCCAAAACCCAACTCCCATTAAAAAAGGAAGTTGGGATATGGTATAGAAGCCTACTAGATAGGGAGGAAACTGAGCTTCCTCCTCCACATCTTGTTTGGAGTTCATCTATATTAGAGAATAGCTCTGTAGAGCTTTACTTCCTATCTATCAAAAACCTATATAAATATGTTAAGTCTGCCTCCCTGAAGAAAAATAATTTCTTCACTATCAACAGGTTATATTATACTCCCCAAAAAATTGCAAAGTTTGCCCTAGATCCACCTCCTTGATGCCCTAAATGTGGTTTGATAGAAGCAGATGACCTACATATATTTTTTGAGTGCACTCAGCTAAAGGGCTATTGGCAGAATGTAGAGCTGGCATTGACAGGAATTTTTGGTTTTAAGGTCAATCTTGACCCAGCTTTGGTTATATTTGGTTTGAGCCTTGATCTTGTAAATCGTATACCTAGCCTACAAATGGGCGGCTTTCTATGCTTGATCTTGTTAGCCCGAAGGGAAATATGTAAATTATGGAAAGGTCTTGTTTCCCCTTCATAAGAGAAGTGGGTCCGGGCGGCATTGAATATGGCAAGACTGGATCATAACGAAGGCAACATCTGGTCGCCCTTGGTATATTGGGGCACGAAATTAAGGCTGGTTTAAGATTGTCCGATGATTTCACAAACCCTCGTACAAAGAAGCCAGCCTGGTGGGCCCGAAAGCGAATGCAGGAACATGAACCCAGGGTGTTGAGGATCGATGGGGTCTATTATGTTACGATGGCAGACGCTTACGGTAGTATGAGGACAAAATAAAAAGGATGTAGGAGGCCCACGGGGGCCACGTGCAGTGACTAAACACAGCCGCGGGTTACCATTGACTTTCTGCGGGAAACAAACAAGTTACAAATTTACAATTTAAGGACACTTCTAAATAAACTACGATGGAACCCTTTTGGACTTAGACACTAGGAGGGCCAATACCCTCGAGACTACCAGATTACTTGTGTTACCTCACCCACAGAAGCCGGTGCATAGGTCTCTTTTGGTGTCTGGTTTCGTTGTCTATTTCAATGGAGATCTGCAAAGAAGTGCTGCAGGCGACCAGAGGAAAAGTGTCCATGTGGATCGAAGATCTGTAGAACCTGTAAGCAGAAGGGACAGAGTCTGGGTCACTTGCCAGTGACCAGGGCGGCGATAGGAAGATACCACCAGATGACGGGGGATTTCAGGTGAGGAGGTGATGCTTGTTCTTCAGCCACGAGGACCAGGAGGCATCGATGATGACCGGGAGCTGGATTTGAGCTGTCCCACAAAGGATCTAGTTGACTGTGGCGTCGGTATCTGTATTGGACCCAACAAGCCTTGGCAAACGCAACCCACGCAGGAAGTTGAGATGGGATTCGGTACAGACCAGCAAGGTCTGAGGAACTTCTCCTTTGCAGGGAAGTTGGAACAAGCCTGGAGCAACCAAGAAAGCAAGTTAGATTCAAAGAAAAGTCTTCGGGGGGCTCACTAGCCAATGGGAAAGGAACCGCAAAGACGCATCAAGCTGAAATGCAAAAGCGGGGCCCACGGGACACTCATGGAGTGGGGGCCTCTGAGCTTCGGTGTAAATAGTGCTCGGGTCTGGAGCTTCAAGCACCCCAATGCACAACTCCGAGATTCCTCGTGAAGTAGGTGCAGCTTGCAAAATGCAGGATGTCCAAGAGTTCCGGTCCCACATATCTTCCTGTGTCCGCCACGGGTCTCAGCTTTACTGTAAGCAAAGGTAAGGTCAGAGATGTCTGGAAGTCTGTGTCCTGTGTTGCAGATTCTTCGGGATCTGTTGGAAGCCTCAAAAATGCAGACCGCGCAAAGTTAATGTAGGTGCCTGTTTGAACAGGGTGGTCACTCCTTGACCACAAGGGAGATATCTTCCGTCTTCCAGTCAAAATGGAATGTCGAAGGTCCAGGATATATGCTTCAGAGTTTCATCCAGGGTAATCTAAAGTCCTAGGGACTGGGTTCCTATACTTAAACTAAGTTAAGGGGCTGGAATACCTTTAAGGTCCCTACTATCGGTGGACCGGGGAAGGGGGTGGTTACACCCCTTTTACTATGTCCAGTTTTGCGCCAGAGCTGGGGCAGAGTGCCCCAGCAACCGGTTTGAACTGGGAAATGCATGGAGCACCTTGTGGGCCCAAGGTAGTGTCTGGAAAGCATTCCCTGAATGCAGCCCTCCCTGCCCCAATACACTAAAGCCTGTCTGGGGAGGTGAACAGGAAACCTATTGTCCAGGCCTCCCCTGCCGGAGTTTCGTCAAGCAGCAGGAGGGCAGACTTGTATTTGTGGCAGCAGCATCCATTTTGTGATGCTGAGGCTCTGTTGAAGTTTAACCGGGTTTACCAGTAGCTACATGTCTTCTCCCACTAGAAGAGTGGAATGCTACCCCCGCCTCCAGAACTGACGGGGGGGGGGGGTAGTATTCCAAAGTGTTTGACACCTTACATGACATGTTTTGATAAAGCCAAACCAAAGTTAGCATTAACCACGAGGATTACAATGCACTTAAGAGTATATGGTATGGCTATATACTAGAACAGCTATGAGGAGATGGTTCAGAAAGCTGCAGAGGGGCTCAGCTCATGCTAGGGCACCCTCTCACATAAAACCAAGCACTCTGCCTCCAGGATTGTTAAGGCCTGCCATAGGAGTGACTTATAGGTGTATATGTGTCTATATATATATATAGACACCACTGTGTTCAGCGATCCTCAGACCTGTGGTATCAGTTTGGAAGGCAAACCAGGGGTGGCACAATACATGCTGCATCCCCTGGTAGGCCTAGGGTGCACCTATGCCCTGGGTACCTATGGTACACTATAAAGGTGCTCACAAGGGTGACCCAGTAACCAATCTGGTATGTACCTACAGTACATGGTATCAATCTAGAGAGAGAACAGCTGAGCAGTGGGCCTGATTAGCATGTCCACAGTCAAATTAAAGTCGAAAAACCAGAGAACCACAGCAGAAAGTGGGGGTAACCATATGAAGCAGACCCTACTCTCCTACACAAACCCCCCCTAAATGCAGGGACATTAAACTAACCTTGACCAGTTGAGTCTTCATGTTCTAAGTGGAAATATCTGGAGAGTCCACCTGCATTGGCATGGTTACTCCCAGGTCTATGTTCCACTGTAAAGTCCATCCCGTGTAGGGAAATGGACCACCTGAGCAGTTTGGGATTTTAACCCTTCATCTGTTTTAGCCACAAGAGGGGCTTATGGTCTGTCTGAACTTTGAAGTGAGTACCAAACAAGTTTGGCCTCAGCTTTTCAGGGCCCAAACCACAGCAAAGGCCTCCCTCTCAATAGATGACCAACGTTTCTCTCTAGGGGTCCGCCTTCTGCTAATAAAAGCTACTGGCTGGTCTTCACCATCTTTATTCAATTGTGATAGCACAGCCCCTACCCCCAACTCAGATGCATTTGTTTGAACAATGAATTATTTGGAGTAGTCTGTACTTTGCAGAATCGGTGCAGTGCACATGGCCTGCTTCAGGTCATCAAATGCCTTTTGACAGCTGACTGTCCACTGAACTTTCTTAGGCATTTTCTTAGAAGTTAAGTCATTAAGGGGTGTCACGATGGAACCATACCCCTTGACAAATTTCCTGCAGTAACCAGTCAGGCCCAAGAAAGCTCTGACCTGAGTCTGGGTGGTTGGAGCAGTCTAGTCCATTATGGTCTGGATTTTGCTCTGCAATGGTTGAAGCTGGCCTCCACCTACAAGGTGGCCCTGGTATACAACCTGACTCTGCCCTATCTGGCACTTAGTAGCCTTGATAGTTAGGTCTGCCTTTTGCAGGGCCTTCAAAACATTTTTCAGGTGGATCAGGTGATCTGCCCAGGTGGAGCTAAAGACAGCAATATCATCTAGATATGCTGCACAGTAGTCATCCAGGCCTGAGAGGACTTGGTTCACGAACCTTTGAAATGTGGCAGGTGCATTTTTCATACCAAAGGGCATTACCACAAATTGATAATGTCCACCTGGGGCTAAAAATGCTGTCTTTGGCTTTGCATCATCAGCTAGTCTGACCTGCCAGTAGCCAGCTGTCAGGTCAAATGTGCTCAGAAATTTGACAGATGCCACCCTGTCTATGAGCTCATCTGCCCTGGGTATTGGATGTACATCTGTACTAGTGACAGCATTAAGACCTCTGTAGTCCACACAAAACCTCATCTCTCTCTTACCACCCTGGGTGTGAGGTTTAGGCAAACAGACTACTGGACTGGCCCAAGGGCTCTCTGAGGGTTCAATGACTCCCAATTCCAACATCTTCTGGACTTCTGTCCTGATACAGTCCCTGACATGATCAGGTTGCCTGTAAATCTTACTTTTAACAGGCAGAATTACCCCAGTGTCCACATCATGAGTGCACCAGGTAGTCTGACTTGGGGTCAGTGAAAACATATGTCTGTAGGCCTGCAGAACTTGTCTGCAGTCATTCAACTGTTTGTCAGTGAGGCTGCCTGCCAGGCTACACCATCAACTGGACCATCATCAGGGTTTTGAGAGAGCAGGTCTGGGAGACGGTCACTCTCTTCCTCCTGTCCTTCATCAGCAGCCATGAGCAAGCCCATGTCTGCCCTGTCAACATATGGTTTCAGTCTGTTGACATGAAGCACCGCGTGGGGGCTCCTGGGATTTCCAAGATCAACCAAATAGGTGACTTCTCCCTTCTGTTCAAAAATAGTATGGGGTCCACTCCACTTGCCCTGGGGAGCTGCTGGGGCCACAGGCTCCAACACCCACACTTTCTGTCCTGGCTGGTAAAGAGTCAGTACAGCCTTTTGGTCATGCCAGGCCTTTTGAAATTCCTGACTAGCCTCAAGGTTTTTGGATGCTTTTTTCATGTACTCTGCCATCCGGGAGCGGAGACCAAGTACATAGTCCACAATGTCTTGTTTGGGAAGTTTGAGAGGTAACTCCCATCCTTCCTTCACCAAACAAAGGGGTCTTCTTACAGTATGCCGAAACAAATGTTCAAAGGGCTGTAGCCAACCCCCTTCTGTGGGACCTCTCTGTAGGCAAATAAAAAGGCAGGGCAGTAGGATGTCCCATCTCCGCCTGAGCTTTTCAGGGAGACCCTTAATCATGCCCTTTAAGGTCTTGTTGAACCTTTCAACTAGACCATTGCATTGTGGGTGATAGGGTGTGGTGAACTTGTAGTTCACTCCACGCTTCTTCCACATTGCAGTCAAGTAACTACACATGAAGTTTGCACCTCTATCTGATACAACCTCCTTAGGGAAACCCACTCTTGAGAAAACTCCCAAGAGGTATCTTGCCACAACAGGTGCTGTAGTGGTCCTAAGGGGAATAGCTTCTGGGTATCTGGTGGCGTGATCCACTGCCACCAGAATAAACTTGTGCCCAGAGGCTGTTTGGGGATCCATTAGTCCAACAATGTCAATCCCTACTCTTTCAAAGGAAACCCCCACCACAGGTAGTGGTATAAGGGAGGCCTTTGTAGTGCCACCTGATTTGCCACTGGATTGGCAGGTGATACAGGAGCGACAAAACTCCTTGGTGTCTTCTGACATGTGGGGCCAGTTAAAGTGAGGGACAAGCCTGTCCCAAGTTTTGTTCTGGCCAGGATGGTCCTGCAAGGGGAATATCATGAGCTAGTGTCAAAAGGAAGCCCCTGAATGCCAAAGGTATGACCAACCTCCTGGAAACAACAGGCTTGGGGTCTCTAGTCTCTGAATACAAGAGCCCTTCATCCCAGTAAACCTTATAGGTTCCACTAGCATTTCCTGCAGCCTCAACAGCAGCTTGCTGTCTGAGGGGTTAAAGAGAATTGCAGTCCAACTGCGCCTGCCTCAGATCTGCCCTGGAAGGTCCCCCTGTCCCAAGAAACTCAACCTGGTCAGGCTACAGCTCTTCTAGGACAGTTCCTTCTTCAGGCTCACAATCAGCTTCCTCAGAAGGCTGATCCTCATCCTGAGGCAGGGGGGAAAGGCACAGCCTTAACCCTACTGCTCCTTTTCCTGGTAGGCAACTGGTCCATTATTCCAGAATCCAGTGCCTGTTCAGTGTTGCAATTTTTGGCCTGTGACCTAGTCACAGCAAGGACATGTGCTGAGATGCCTAGCATTTCTGCATGTGTCCTATACTCCACTTCAGACCAGGCTTAAGTCTCTAGGTCATTGCCAAGCAAACATTCTACAGGGAGGTCTGAGCTAACAACAACCTTCTTAAGTCCAGTTACCCCTCCCCAGGAGAAATTAACAGCTGCCATCTCATGTGTGGTAGTGACATTGCTAGCATTGGTCACTAGGTAATTTTCACCTAGTATGATCTGTCCAGGGTCCACAAAGCTGGGTGTCACCATTGTGACACTGGCACATGTGTCCCTGTATGCCTGAGACACTTTATCATTGATTAAAGGAGTTTGTCTGTACTTGCCCAAATAATTGGGACTCACAGTAGAGGACATGGCTATGTCCCCATCACAGATCAAAACAGCTTGAGTTTTTACTCTGACTAGACCAGAGTCCATCTCAGTTCCCAGGGCTAACCCATCTACACCCTTCTGTTGAGAACCACCGCTTGGAGCTGAGCTAGGGGGAACAGTTGTCTTAGGGGCAATGATGGTTGGAGCTGTCTCCTTCTTGGTGCAATCACTTGTCCAGTGAGTATTACTTTTACAAACTTTGCACCATGGTTTCTTTTGGCCTTCTTTCTTTTTAGAATGTTGGAACCCCCCCGCCCCCATTTAGAAGCTTTTTGGGGACCTTAAGAAGACTTCTGGTCTTTTGCTTTCTCCCCGCCCTTTTGGTCTTGCTTCTTCTGGTCACCACCTTGGTTCTGTACCTTCTGCCTCACCCTGGTTCTGACCCATTTGTTTGCCCTCTTAACTAATTCTTGTGGAGAGGTCAAATCAGAGTCAACCAGGTGCTGATGCAATAACTGGTTCTGACAATTATTAAGAATCTGTTCTCTCATTATAAGGTTATACAATCCTGTATAGTCACTTACTTTACTGCCCAGTAACCAACCTTCCAGAGCCTTAGCAGCACAATCTACAAAATCTGTCCAGTCCTGAGTCTGTTTCTTTTGGGTATCTCTGAACAGCAAAATATACTGCTCAGTGGTTAGGCCAAACCCATCTATTAGAACACTCTTCGGGACAGTGTAGTTGTCAGCATCCTCTTCTCTAACAGTGAGGAGCTTGTCTCTTCATTTGTCTGCAAAGGAGAGCCACAAGATTGCTGCCCACTGACTTTGGGGTACCTGCTGTACTTTGCAGGCCCTCTCCAAAGCAGTTATCTACTTGTGGATGTCATCCCCAATCTAATAGGGAGGGACAATCTTGTTTAGTTTTCTATGGTCATGAGCCTATCCCTACCACTGGGGATATTTCTGCTACCAATGGGCTGTAGCCCACACCATTTTTTCTCTCTTTCAAGAGCTAGGGTCTCTTTAGCCAGGGCAACTTTTTGCCTCCTGATCCTAAGATTGACTTCTGTCATTCTTGCTTCATGCTCTCTTCTCTGAGGGGATGTTCTCCTCATGTGAGATGAGACAGTTGACCCTATTAATGAACCACAATGGTGAAATTCACCTGAGTTAGACCTCTGTCTTCTGGGTCCACCAGTAGGCCTACCTGGGGGAATGAAGGAGAGACCCTCATGGCCATCCCCATCTCCAGTTAGTCCGGTTTCTCCCAGGTCTGGGTCATCACCCAGTGCCTGGTCTTCATCCTCATCCCCTTCAGAGTCCTGGTGGGGAACCCCACTAGGATCCTCTTCTGATGATGAATTGCCCCCCTCCCCATTACCTAGGGTCCCTGGATCTGATGCTTTTTCTAAGTCATCTGCCACCAGTATATCTATGAGGTGTTGGGTGGTTGGACTCTGTCCTTGCCTTAATTTTCTTGTGACACATAATCCTCTCAAATATGGGAATGAGAAGGTGTCATACTAAGATGTCTGCACTTGGCTGACATCTGGCAGAGAGGCACTAGCTCCTGCCCTTAAGGCCATGACTAGTGAGGTGTGGTGTGGGCACTACCTACACTACTTGTTTTCCTACTAGAACCTCTCTAGAAGTTGTAGTCAGGGTGTGCTAAGCCCTTACCACCTACAACTGCTAAGTTCAGTAGAACCTATTTATTATAAGACTTGATTCATATGTACCTACAGGTACCTTGATGTGATATTTCAAATGATATTCTCAAGATTATTTGGAAAAACAATGCAAGCTCTTATCCCATCCACTGCACACCAATGTGAGAAGTTAGCCTGGCATATGATGTCCACTAGTTCCAGTGGGCACCTTGCACCAGTCTAATCGACCCTTATTAATGGTGGTTGTAAAGTCAACCTTATAAAAAGCTATCTGAGGGGTAGCAGTGACGAGCAGTCTTCAGGCTAAGACTTCTGAGAGCGAATTTAGCGAGTTGTTTTACCAATTATAATCCCTTGAGTACCAAATGAAAGCACACCACCCAAGGTATATATCAAATATATAGGTACTTATTCTAACAGAACCCCTCTGCACTCTTTATGAGGTCAGAGGTAAAAGTACAATACAAGTTACTGTTCTGACCGGGTTTCTTGCCCCTTTTTGAGTTAAGGTGACTTTAGCCTGCTATCATTCTAATAGGAGGATTAGAACCTCAGACCTGGCCTGATATCCTCTAAAAACAAGGAAGATAGGCTGAAATTTCATAAAATGGAAATGGAGATATCTAGACTGGAAAATGCAAGGATGCACTGTCAACCCGAGGCAGTCCCTCTAATTCTTAAGGACCTAGACTGAGTTCGCTCTGAGTACAGAACTAAGTTGGAAGAAAAAGTGAGAGCCCAATGGGAGGTACATAGAATGGAGAATTATGAATACGGGGAAAGAGATAGTTCTACCCTAGCTTGGAAGATAAAAGCTGATAGAGCGAGGAATAATATCAATAAATTAATAATTGATGAGGCTGGTGCAACGTCAAGTAATTATGAAGATATGCAGCAATGTCTTCTTTCTTTATTTTCTCAATTATATAAAGAGGATGTTGTACCAGATACTGATTGTATTTAAGCGTGGTTAAATAATAAAGCTTTACCACTATTGACTAGGGATAGCCAAGATATGCTAGAAAGGCTGATCACTGAAGAAGAAATCAGGCTCCATATTAAAAAGATCAAAAATAATAAGGCTGCATGGACAGATGCTCTTCCAGGAGAAGTCTATAAAGTTCTGGATGAGATAATTATACCTAGGCTACATGAGCTATTTAATTATATTTATATATCAGAGGGGGGAATCCCTCCGTCCTGGAAAGAAGCAACAATTTTGTTCATATTAAAACCTGGAAAAAACCCACTAAAGGCGGATTCCTACAGGCCAATCTCCCTGCTAAATGCAGATTATAAGGTCTTCACTAGCATTTTGGCAGGGAGATTGGTCAAGGTGGTAACGCAGGTAATAGGAATAGATCAAAAGGGGTTCACTCCCGGACGATATATACAAGAACAGACCCTACAATTAATAGGATGTATAGACCTAGCAGTAGCACGGGCAGAGCCTCTGACGGTGGCCACATATGACGCAGCTAAGGCGTTCGACCGCGTTAGCTGGATCTTCCTTTGGGAAACCCTCAGAGCAATGGGCTTCGGCCCAATATTTATAAGAACTTTAGTTCAATGCTATGAGGGTGCTTCGGCCATTATTCTCCTTAATGGGATACTAACACCGAGGTTTGAAATCCAGAGGGGTACACGTCAGGGGTGTCTTATTTCACCCCTGTTGTTTAACATATACATTGACCCCCTGGCTCAAGCGCTTAGACTAGACCCTCAAATTACCCCCTTTCGAGTGCAAAATTTCAGCATTAAACTCGCTCTGTATGCAGACGATCTGCTAGTTTATACTAGTAATCCAACTGAGGTTTTCCCTAAAGTGGAGAATACTTTATGTGAGTTTGGACTGTACTCTGAGTATGCAGTTAATTACTTCTAAGACCAAGATAATGTGTTGGGGGATTGAAGGCTGGGAGAGGAGTGTTAGCACTGTATTTAAATACCTGGGGATAGTTATAGAGCAGGACCTGGCGAATATTCCCTTGACTAATCTGAGAGTTTCGAAGGAAATTGACCATCTCTTCCTTAGGTGGAGGAATTTGCCACTTACAATATATGGTCGAGTAAACTTAGTCAAAATGGTAATTCTACCCAAATTGACTTACCTGTTTAAAACAATCCCTTTGGACTTCCCTGGTAAACTTCTCGGGAAAATCCAGAGCAAAATCGGGATATTTATTTGGGCCAATAAGAGCTCCAGACTATCCTGGAAGAAGCTAAAGAGAAGGCTACTTTAGGGGGGCTTAGCCTTACCTGATATACTCTGTTACTGCCTCACCTTCCAGTTTAAAAATATCCGTTGTTACTGGCTAGCCCCACTGATAACAACGGTGGGAGGATCCTGAATGCCAATGTGAATCAAAAGGGGGGGGGGACTGGATTTTTGTATAAGTTCGGGGCCCCCAGGTTTTTTAAGAAAGTCCGTCTAAAGGTGATCAGATCCGCACTCAACACTTGGCATATTCTTAAAGCAAAGTGGGGGATAAAATACCACTCAGACTTTGCCCCAATCTGGGACTCCCCGGGGCTTCCTGACTGTTTGAAAGATAGCTTGGCCATTCCAATTCAGCGTGCAGGTACCCAGATGTGGTCTGATTTAATATCTTCAGATGGGGTCCACACCTGGGAGGTTCTGAGAGCAAAGATTGGGGATTCTTTCTCCCGATTTAAATTTTTACAACTTTGCTCATGGTATGTGGCAGAAAAGGTGAACATAGGCGGGAACTGGGAGGTGGATTATAAGCTCCAAAACCCAACTCCCATGAAAAAGGAAGTTGGGATATGGTATAGAAGCCTACTAGATAGGGAGGAAACTGAGCTTCCTCCACCACATCTTGTTTGGAGTTCATCTATATTAGAGAATAGCTCTGTAGAGCTTTACTTCCTATCTATTAAAAACCTATATAAGAATGTTAAGTCTGCCTCCCTGAAGAAAAATCATTTCTTCACTATCAACAGGTTATATTATACTCCGCAAAAAATGGCAAAGTTTGTCCTAGATCCACCTCCTCGATGCCCTAAATGTGGTTTGAGAGAAGCAGATGACCTGCATATGTTTTTTGAGTGCACTCAGCTAAAGGGCTATTGGCAGAATGTAGAGCTGGCATTGACGGGAATTTTTGGTTTTAAGGTCAATCTTGACCCAGCTTTGATTATATTTGGTTTGAGTCCTGATCTTGTGAATCGTATACCTAGCCTACAAATGGGCTGCTTTCTATGCTTGATCTTGTTAGCCCGAAGGGAAATATGTAAATTATGGAAAGATCTTGTTCCCCCTTCATAAGAGAAGTGGGTCCGGGCGGCATTGAATATGGCAAGACTGGATCATAGCGAAGGCAACATCTGGTCGCCCTTGGTATATTGGGGCACGAAATTAAGGCTGGTTTAAAATAGTCCGATGATTACACAAACCCTCGTACAAAGAAGCCGGCCTGGTGGGCCCGAAAGCGAATGCGGGAACATGGACCCAGGGTGTTCAGGATCGATGGGGTCTATTATGTTACGATGGCAGACGCTTACGGTAGTATGAGGACAACAAAAAAAGGATGTAGGAGGCCCACGGGAGCCGCGTGCAGTGACTAAACACAGGAGCGGGTTACCATTGACTTTCTATAGGAAACAAACAAGTTACAAATTTACAATTTAAGGACACTTCTAAATAAACTACGATAGAACCCTTTTGGACTTAGACACTAGGAGGGCCACTACCCTCAAGACTACCAGATTACTTGTGTTACCTCACCCACGGAAGCAGGTGCATAGGTCTCTTTTGGTGTCGGGTTTCGTTGTCTATTTCAATGGAGATCTGCAAAGAAGTGCTGCAGGCGACCAGAGGAAAAGTGTCCGTGTGGATCGAAGATCTATAGAACCTGTAAGCAGAAGTGACAGATTCTGGGTCACTTGCCAGTGACCAGGGCGGCGATAGGAAGATGCCACCAGATGACAGGTGATTTCAGGTGAGGAGGTGATGCTTGTTCTTCAGCCACGAGGACCAGGAGTCATCGATGATGACCGGGAGCTGGATTTGAGCTGTCCCACAAAGGATCTAGTAGACTGTGGCGTCGGTATCTGTATTGGACCCAACAAGCCTTGGCAAACGCAACCCATGCAGGAAGTAGAGATGGGATTCGGTGCAGACCAGCAAGGTCTGAGGAACTTCTCCTTTGCAGGGAAGTTGGAGCAAGCCTGTAGCAACCAGGAAAGCAAGTTAGATTCAAAGAAAAGTCTTCGGGGGGCTCACTAGCCAATGGGAAAGGAACTGCAAAGACGCGTCAAGCTGAAATGCAAAAGCGGGGCCCACGGGACACTCATGGAGTGGGGGCCTCTGAGCTTCGGTGCAAATAGTGCTCGGGTCTGGGGCTTCAAGCACCCCAATGCACAACTCCGAGATTCCTCGTGAAGTAGGTGCAGCTTGCAAAATGCAGGATGTCCAGGAGATCCGGTCCCACGCGTCTTCCTGTGTCCACCACGGGTCTCAGCTTTACTGTTAGCAAAGGTAAGGTCAGAGATGTCTGGAAGTCTGTGTCCTGTGTTGCAGATTCTTCGGGATCCGTTGGAAGCCTCAAAAATGCAGACCGCGCAAAGTTAATGTTGGTGCCTGTTTGAACAGTGTGGTCACTCCTTGACCACAAGGGAGATATCTTCCGTCTTCCAGTCAAAATGGAATGTCGAAGGTCCAGGATATATGCTTCAGAGTTTCATCCAGGGTAATCTAAAGTCCTAGGGACTGGGTTCCTATACTTAAACTAAGTTAAGGGGCTGGAATACCTTTAAGGTCCCTACTATGGGTGGACCTGGGAAAGGGGTGGTTACACCCCTTTCCCTATGTCCAGTTTTGCGCCAGAGCTGGGGCAGAGTGCCCCAACAATCGGTTTGAACTGGGAAATGCATGGAGAACCTTGTGGGCCCCAGGTAGTGTCTGGAAAGCATTCCCTGAATGCAGCCCTCCCTGCCCCAATACACTAAAGCCTGTCTGGGGAGGTGCCAGCACCTACCTGAACAGGAAACCTATTGTCCAGGCCTCCCCTACCGGAGTTTCGTCCAGCAGCAGGAGGGCAGACTCGTATTTGTGGCAGCAGCATCCATTTTGTGATGCTGAGGCTCTGCTTAAGTTTAACCGGGTTTACCAGTAGCTACATGTCTTCTCCCACTAGAAGAGTGGAATGCTACCCCCGCCTCCAGAACTGACGGGGGGAGGGTAGTATTCCAAAGTGTTTGACACCTTACACGACATGTTTTGATAAAGCCAAACCAAAGTTAGCATTAACCACAAGGATTATAATGCACTTAAGAGTATATGGTATGGCTATATCATAGAACAGCTATAAGGAGATGGTTCCGAAAGCTGCAGAGGGGCTCAGCTCATGCTAGGGCACCCTCTCACATAAAACCAAGCACTCTGCCTCAAGGATTGTTAAGGCCTGCCATAGGAGTGACTTATATGTGTCTATATATATATATATATATATATATATATATATATATATATATATATATATATATATATATATATATATATATATATATATATATATATGTTATCTCCCAAACACCACTGCGTTCAGCGATCCTCAGACCTGTGGTGTCAGTTTGGAAGGCAAACCAGGGGTGGCACAATACATGCTGCAGCCCCTGGTAGGCCTAGGGTGCACCTATGCCCTGGGTACATTTGGTACACTATAAAGGTGCTCACAAGGGTGACCCAGTAACCAATCTGGTATGTACCTACAGTACATGGTATCAATCTAGAGAGAGAACAGCTGGGCAATGGACCTGATTAGCAGGTCCACAGCCACATTAAAGTCGAAAAACCAGAGAATCACAGCAAAAAGTGGGGGTAACTATATGAAGCAGACCCTACTCTCCTACACAACCCCCCCCCCCCCTAAATGCAGGGACATTAAACTAACCTTGACCAGTTGAGTCTTCATGTTCTAAGTGGAAATATCTGGAGAGTCCACCTGCATTGGCATGCTTACTCCCAGGTCTATGTTCCACTGTAAAGTCCATCCCGTGTAGGGAAATGGACCACCTGAGCAGTTTGGGATTTAAACCCTTCATCTGTTTTAGCCACAAGAGGGGCTTATGGTCTGTCTGAACTTTGAAGTGAGTACCAAACAAGTTTGGCCTCAGCTTTTCAGGGCCCAAACCACAGCAAAGGCCTCCCTCTCAATAGCTGACCAACGTTTCTCTCTAGGGGTCCGCCTTCTGCTAATAAAAGCTACTGGCTGGTCTTCACCATCTTTATTCAATTGTGATAGCACAGCCCCTACCCCCAACTCAGATGCATGTGTTTGAACAATGAATTATTTGGAGTAGTCTGTACTTTGCAGAATCGGCGTAGTGCACATGGCCTGCTTCAGGTCATCAAATGCCTTTTGACAGCTGACTGTCCACTAAACTTTCTTAGGCATTTTCTTAGAAGTTAAGTCATTAAGGGGTGTCACGATGGAACCATACCCCTTGACAAATCTCCTGTAGTACTCAGTTAGCCCAAGAAAGCTCTGACCTGAGTCTGGGTGGTTGGAGCAGTCCAGACCATTATGGTCTGGATTTTGCTCTGTAATGATTGAAGCTGGCCTCCACCTACAAGGTGGCCCTGGTATACAACCTGGCTCTGCCCTATCTGGCACTTGGTAGCCTTGATAGTTAGGCCTGCCTTTTGCAGGGCCTTCAAAACATTTTTCAGGTGGATCAGGTGATCTGCCCAGGTGGAGCTAAAGACAGCAATATCATCTAGACATGCTGCACAGTCAGGGCCGTTTCTAGGTGTTTTGCCGCCCTAGGCGAGAATTGAAAAATGCAGCCCCCTCCCTTTTACTACGATCTCTATCACCCCATCATCCAGGATAGAAGAATTAATGCATCAGATATAAAACAACTTGTATTCAACATTAAACCATAAAACACATCAAACATTAAATATTAGAAAATGCAGACTTTGATACCAATTAAGCATAACAGATGTACTACCATGCTTCTCCTTGTTGCCAATTTCTTTATGGAAGGGTTTTTTAAAAAATTGTACAATTAGTTGAGGCCCACATTTTGCTTTGGGAGTGTGCCACTTTTTCAGACCAACCGTAAAGCAAAATTTGTTGAAGCAAATAATGTGCTTATTGCTTAATGCACTCATAATATATACCTAATAAAAACCAATGAGTGGGATCTTAACTAATCTGATGTTACTACTTGTGATGTCACATTGTGACATCATAGGCTATGTGGCCCAATGAGCGCCAATTGTGGCTAGATTTTAGTACTCAACTGTAGGGGCAACAGGGCATTTTTTCTTTCAAGCAATAGGACCCAAGCCACCCTTAATCATGATGAACAGCCTCCAATTGAGGTCTACCCATAGTCCGAATTATCCTACATAATCCTCCTAAATCTTTTAATTTGTACCACAGAAGGGCTGGCAGTGGTGAAATGCTCTGGCACTGGCGCTCTGCGCTCTTGACACCAGGCCCCGACAGTTCCATGCATTGCTGGAAAGCGCGCAGCTCAAGGAAAGGGGAGCCTCAGACTTTAAACTACTAGTGGAAGGCACACACTCTTCACGGCCTTCCGTTTATTTTATATATTTATTTATGCGTTTTTATATAGCGCGGACGTTACCCGAAGGTATCAGAGCGCTTCACAATGGGAACATTAATGATACATGAGGAGAAAATCACAAGTGATCAAATTACAAAGGCATACGTTAAGTTACATGAGGCAGAAGTGACAATTGTGAGCAAACAAAATACAAGAGGTAGCAAACGGTACATTACAGGAGGAAAAAGTGACATGTGCGCAAGTTACAAAAGCGTACAAAGTAAGAGTAGAGGTAGAATACTGAAATAAATGGCAGACCTCCACTCAGCCTGGCACTGGCGCTCCACACTCTTGACACCAGGACCCGGCCCAGACAGTTAAACACATTGCTGGAATGCGTGCAGCTTAAGGAAAGGGGGGCCTCAGACTTTAAACTAGTGGAAGGCACACGCTCTTCACAGCCTTCCTTGACCCCCTCTCCTGTGTCCTGACCTCCACCCAGCCTTGCCCACATGCACAGGTGCGGAGGGATTCTATCACCTCACTGACTGGAGCCGAGGCCTGCCGCCTGGACATGGGGCGGCGGACGCCAATCACAATGCCTGCCATTTTATGACTTTTGAATTAGGGCCTGCTGCTGCAACAAGCAAACAATTAACAAAACCCACGCAGACATATCTCTCACAGTTGTTCCCCCATTTCTGGAGCCGTGAGGACCGGGACGAGCTCAGAGACTAACTCAGACGCACAGGCCTCTTTTCAAATTAAGAGTGAGTACTGTACATATTTTGCACATTCGCAGCAGGCTTGCATGATGTTCGTAATAGTCGGTTCGCTGTAACTTCGCAGTAACTTACTCACCTGTGCTCGGGTGAAAGAAAGTCACGTCCACGTGCAAGTCATTGCAGTTTGCACGCTCCGAGCCTCATGCACTGTTGTCCTCAGTCAGATGCTCTGCGCTACCACCAGCACTACTACTGTGAGACTCTGGGATCTCAAGCCAGACCAGCGGGAGCCGAGAACTCTGAGTAACCAGCCGCCGGATGGGACAGGTCTGTGTTGTTGTTGTGGGGGGGCACAGGCAGCAGTCAACAGGTCTGGCCTGGCAGTCAATTCTCCTTTAACCAGCACCTCTACACACACAGTCCAGCCATCCCCCACGCTCCGACAGTTAGAGGGTGGTGCGTGTCATGCCGTCACTGGCTGCTGAAGCACCACTCGGGGATTGGGCAAAATTATGATGCCTAGGGCCATTATTGGTAGCGCTATCCCGCGCTACTAGATTGACGGCCCTAAGGAGAGACCCGCACATGATACAATACTAGTGTGTACCGCCCGCCCACTCCTCCCCACACGCACCACAAACCACCACTAAGCTAGGGTGCGTTCATCGCTGCGCAGCAACAATGTACTAGTACAAGCATAAAGAATGGTGCGCTTGCACTCCACTTATAGGTGCTGCTGCCCGCATGTTTTTTGCCGCCCTCCACCTTTTGCCACCCTAGGCGACCGCCTAGTCCTGCCTAATGGCAGAAACGGCCCTGCATATTTAAACTTTACAGAAACACACAGTCACTGGATGATGTCATCAGTGATGTCATCAGTGATGTCACTGACCATGTCATGAATGATGTAATATGTGACTTCATCAGCAGTGGATTGCGGGTGCGCGAAATATAGTTAGTCCAACTAACTATATAGGAGCAATTTCATTGTTTCTTTTTAATGCTAATTCTTAACTATATAAGACCTGAAACCTATGGTTTTTTAAGTGAATTTGCAAGGTTTTTAAAATGCTAATTCCTAACTATATAAGGCCTGAAACCTATGGTTTTTTAAGTGAATATATATATATATATACATATATATATATATATATATATATATATATATATTTTTTTTTTTCGTTGATTAGATTTGGTCATGGATGAAAGGCCTATTCAAGGCTGGAATGTAAATAATGTAAATAATTCATATGCCCATCCAGGGCTGAGATTGTATATATGATAACTGCGATGCAACAATGGTAACGCAAAATCATGTGAACATAGAAATAAGCGACTTTCACGATAAATTTTGAGTGAAACTCGCATTTGTTGGTACCAGCGGCACATTTACCATCTAAATCTATGGGTTATAAGCGAGATCGAGCATTGTAATTAATTTAATGTTTTCTTTCTTAAATTCGAATGGATATGACGAGTTCTCTCACATTGGGTTTATATGTATATATGTAATATAGTGGATTACATTTTGAAAGATTGCCGCCGCAGAAGCAGTGAATGTATTGTTCTAAGTACCTTCGTTTATGTCAATGCACATGAATTGACACGTGACCTATGACGATCACGATGTTACTTGATTTAAACTTGATTTGTAAATAATGTCAGTTACACTGACGAAGGCGGAAACGCCGAAACGCGTTTGCTAACTGACTACCGAGGGAGTTTAATGAATAAAGACTTGGCTGACCTACGCCACATTTGCTTTGAGTGCTCTCATTCCTTGAAACCCGGGAGCTTTGGGGTTTCTGAGTGTTGCCAATATATATATATATATATATATATATAATCACAGGATTTCCCCGGTCCCGGGGAAGAATGGAGTCGCAGAAAGACGGCTCTGACACGCTTATTTCAATGAAGACAGTTTAAGGCTGACCGTGATCAAGACAGCGGACGCTGTCGAAACGCGTTGGTTTCTTTTTGTTGTTTAAATCCCCCCACATGGATTGATGAAAATAAACTGTCTTCATTGAAATAAGCGTGTCAGAGCCGTCTTTCTGCGACTCCATTCTTCCCAGGGACCGGGGAAATCCTGTGATAATTTACAGCGGTTGGCTCAACCGCAGGAGCAACGCAACAGAGAATCAAGGAGCGCCTAGCGAAGGGAAAGGGAGCCAAGCGGTGGATATATATATATATATATATATATATATATATATATATATATATATATAAATACGGGCCCTTGTTGGCAGCAGTATACCGGCCAAAGTCTACCTGGGTTAACCACCTCTTCTCTTGAGTAGGTGACTAATGTAGGTTTGTTCCCATCGACAGAAAGACGACCAGCTGCTTGGTTGATACTGAGCGTGGCCGGTGCAGGGAGGAAAGCCTTGCCTATGGCTTGCCTTCCGAATATATCCCGACTAAATGCCACATAAACTGCAAACAGGCTGCAGCGTACAATAAACCCACAGTACCAACGTGGCTTAGATAATGTTCATTGGAATTTGTGTAAAAACTTGAAAGCGGCCATACAGCGCCTTTGTGAGACCGGAAGCGAGTGTGAATGGAAGCCAGCCTCACGGACACAGCGCCTCTAGCAGCTTTTTCCCTCCCCTCTGGAAGAGATCTTGGACGCTACTTCCCCACCAGAGGGTTATTTGGAAGGGGAAGAATGGAGGGGAATCTTACAGCAGCATTGACCGGGGGATAGAGCTGGATCACTAAAAAAGTCTAATTGAAGCCGACAATCCTCTGGGGTGAGGTCAGGGTTAACAAGCACACATCCTGCTTTGTTTCACACACAAGGAGTCTCCAGCTGTACCACGACGAACTGTCTGGAACTTTAAAAGACTCGATTGGCAGAGCACTCAATGTTCTGCCTTTTAATTTCATATATGTAGTGCCTCAGACACATGACGAGGCTCCGAAGCGCCTCCTCAGACAGACCTCAATACAATGCCCATGATACTGGGGCTTAACAGACACCGCCTAGGGAAAGGAGTTTACATGGAGGAGCTGACTTGACTCTCATTAAAAAAAATACATATTTAAAAACACTTCAGATATAAGCGGAAGCATCCATGCTGCAGCGTATTGTAAAATGTTCCTTTAAGGTCTTGAAAACCGACCCTACCGCTTGCTCTACACTCACTTCTAGCCAGGGCCCTCTTTTGGCATGTGAGATCTGGGCACTGGCCCGTGGCGCTTAGAGTAAGAGGGGCGCACACAATAGCTGACCTCCAGAGCTCTCTTCACTAATGCTTTTATTCCAGGACGCCGGTTTAGTTTATGAATTTCAGGCTGTCTATAAAATATTGTTTTATTTAGTTTCATTAGCCTCTCTCCAAATAGCATTCCCCCATCCCCCCTACCTTTTCCTTACCACCCTCGCCCCCTCCCATGGATCTCACCTCCAGTTTAGAAACTGAATATGTGATTCAATGAGCACGAAAGGGACCCCTAATAGCATTATATAGGATGGGAAATGGGTTGAAGAAAACTTTCAGGAGAGGCGTCAAAATTAGTTTCACCCAGGGCGCTAAGGAAAGGCCGACCCTCTTTCTAGGGCGTCTATAAACTTAAACACAACTATTGGATGCAGCACTGAGTTTACCCACACACACAGCCGGAGTGGGAACCAAAAGCTGCCCTGGCAAAACTGCCCAAGCCAGCCTACTCTCTTCGTCTTCTAGCTCAATGAACAAGTTACTTTCCTTCGGTAATGATGTATCTTTAAAAGCCATATATTAGTTATAGATTCCTTACCTTAGGACTATTAGTGATAGGTTCCTTACCTTAGAATTACCCCCAGGTGTCAGACTGGATCCGGAGAATTTTTCTTCAGCAGTACCCTTGAGCGTCGCTAGGTGGCATCGGTCCACTCCACGTCCATCGGCAGTGTTGTGGTGCCATGGATGGTGTCATGGTGCCTACTTAGATGCTGCCCCTGCCTGCTGTCAGTTCGGACACGAGTTTCCACGCCAGAAGCTCAGAGCCATGAAAGAAACTGACCACTGGTGCACCACACTAGGGCCCTGCAAGGGATTCCCTATCCCTAGAAGTCAGTTTGCAGAGAGGGGAGGATGGGTGGGGCGGTAAGGAATCTATAACTAATATATGTCTCTTACAGATACATCGTTACTGATGGTAAGTAACTCTTTCATCTGAAAGAGACTATTAGTTATAGATTCCTTACCTTAGGTTAGAGATCCCAGAAATACCAACCCCGGAAGTGGGTCTACAAACCACGTTCACACAAGAAAGTCCTGGCGGACAGAACTGGCAAAGTAGCCATCCTTCCGGACTTGACTATCCAGACAGTAATGTCAGATGAACGTGTGCATAGACACCCACGTGGTTACCTGGCAGATGTCAATAGGTGGGACTCTACTTGACGAAGCAGTAGTTGCTGCTGTAGCTCTAGTGGAATGAGCTCCAGCCCCACTGGAGTTTCCTTTATAGCTAAAGCCTAACAAATCTTTATACAAAGGATGAGCCATCTAGAGATGGTACACTTTTGTACAGCTTGACCTTTCTTGCCACCATCATAGACAACAAAGAGTGATAGTCTGTCCGATGTGAAAAGGAGTGATAACTTTAAAGAGGAATTAGGGTCTCGTTCGAAGCACCACTTTTTCCAGATGCACCGAGAAGAAAAGGGGCTTAGAGGAAAGCGCTTGAAGCTCACTCTGCGAACAGAGGTGTTGGCAACAAGAAAAGCGGTTTTCAAGGTAAGAAGCCTAAGAGGACAGTTGTGAAGAGGCTCAAAGGAAGCGCACATAAAATAAGTCAAAACAAGGTTCAAGTCCCACTGAGGCCTTAGGAAAGGAGATGGAGGAAAGAGATGAATAATGCCTTTTAAGAACCCACTCACAATAAGGCACTTGAACAAAGAGGGCTGATCTGGTAGCCGAAGAAAAGACGAGATGGCTACCAGGTAGCCTTTAAGAGTGCCCAGAGCAGAGACCTGCTGGGCCAAAGAAAGAAGGAACAAAAAACCTCAAAGAGGGGTAGAAAGGGGATCCACAGCCTTTGCTGTGCACCATGCCACAAACTTGTTCCATCGACAGGCGTATACCGTTTTCGTGGAGGGACCCCTGGCTGCCAAGACATTACAAACTTCAGGAGGAGGGTCAAAAGCTGTCAACTGTTGCCACTCAATCTCTACACAAGGAAGTGGAGGCTAGACAGGTTCGGGTGGAGGACCGTCCCCTGCTGCTGCGACCGAAGATTCTCCTGAAGGGGCAGTCTGATCCATAGCCATGCTCAGGAGCTCAGGGTACCAGACTCTTCGTGCCCAGTCCGGTGCCACAAGAATGGCTTGGGACAGGTCACGCTTGATCTTCTTCACCACTTGAGGCAGAAGTGGTACAGGCGGAAAAGCGTACAGGAGGCTGCAACTCCACTTGCGACAAAATGTGTCGCTGAGCGAGTGCTGCCTTGGAAACTCAAATGAGCAGAACTGCTGACATTGCATGTTCTTTTCGGCTCTCCCCACTGCTGAAAGAGACCTCGCACCACCTCCAAGTGAAGACGCCATTCGTGATCTACCAGGCACCGACGGCTGCATTGACCTGCCCTGATGTTCCAGCCATGTCCAAAGGCAAAGAACCTCTACGACCCCACCCGCCCTGTTTGTTGCAGTACCACATGGCGGTGGTGTTGTCTGTGACCTCCTGCACTGCCTTCCCCTTGAGGGAGGGAAGGAATGTTTTGAGTACCAAGCGGATCACCCGGAGCTCCAACACGTTGCTATGGAACTCAGACTCCGCTGGAGACCAAACTCCTCTGATCTCCGCCTCGCCCGCATATGCCACCTGGCACGGTACACCAACAGGATACAGGAGGCCATGAGGCCAAGCAGCCTCAGGGTCATTCTCACCGAAATCCGGGATAGAGGCTGAAACATCGGTATCATTGCCCGAATATCATGGACTCGGTGTTCGGGAAGATAAGCCTGAAACTGCAGTGTGTCCAGAACAGCTCCAATAAAAGGGAGCAATGGAGAGACTTTGGCACGTTGATAGTGAACCCCAGCAAATGCAGGATGTCCGCCGTAGTCCGAAGGTGGGAGACGATAGCCTGGGGTGAGCCCGCCTTCCACAGCCAGTCGTCAAGATAGGGGAAGACTGGAACCCCTGGTCTGCGCAGATGAGCTGCAACCACCGCAATCACTTTTGTGAACACCCGGGGGGCACTGGTAAGGCTGAAGGGGAGCATGGTAAACTGAAAATGCTCGTGGCCTACCATGAACCGTAGGTAACGTCTGTGGGCTGGCATGACGGGAATGTGAAAATAGGCATCCTGCAAATCCAACGCTACCATCCAGTCTCCAGGGTGAAGGGCAGATAGTACCTGAGCCAAGGTTAGCATTTTGAACTTCTCCTTCCGGAGGTAGCGGTTGAGGGCCCTGTGGTCCTGGATAGGACGCAGGCCTTTATCCTTCTTGGGCACCAGAAAGTAGCAGGAATAGCAACCACAACCTACTTCTGGTGCAGGGATCCTCTCAATAGCTCCCTTGTCCAAGAGAGCTGAGACTTTGTGGTGGAGAAGCGCTAAATGATCCTCCGACATGCAATCAAAATATGGTGGCATGGAGGAAGAGAACATGCGCTTCCCAAGATGATCCAGCTTCTTGGATTCCCTGTTAGGGGGTGCAGAAGGGAATGCGCCTTTGGAAGAAGAAGCTTGGACCCAAGCTCTCAGGGTAAGAGTGTTGGGTGAGGAAAATGGGATCACCCAGATCTGGGCAGTGGTAGCGGGCAATCGTCCGTTCCCCAGGAACCCCTGTGCTGGGCTTGGATCAAGTGCCCAAAAGGACACCCGTGAGGGCTTCACTGAAGGGCAAGAGGGGTTCAGAGGAAGTTGCCACTGGTTGAAGCACCTCTGTCAGGAGGATAGTCCTTAATGCCACTGTAGGGAGCTCCAGGCCCAAGGCCTCGGCTGCCCTACGCACCACCACTGCATAGGACACCCCCTCCTCCGTAGCCACATTAGGGGGAGAAAGCATGCCAAGGTCTGGGAAGGTGTCCAGACCACTGGTGTCACCCAATTCCTCTCTCCAGTCCGGTTCTTCCAGCTGGTCGGTCAAAGGGTCCAGCGACCACTCCCAGTCCTCATCAGCACCCTCAGGGTGATAGGGAACACCTGGGATGAACAAGGGAACAAAAGTACCTTCCGGCATCGGATTCGACGTCGGCCGACGTCACTCTGGCTCCATCTCGAGGATGAGTATAGGGACGGAGTCGGCCAGAGGCACAGCCGGGGGCGTCGTCACCAGGATCAGAGCAGAGGGAGGTTGAGTAAGGTCAACCAACATGTATCCGGATCTAGGCCTGGATCCACAGGGGCCCTCTGGGGCCGGAGCTGCTGGCATCGAAGGCCCAGGGCCCCCAACTGACGCTGCTGGGCCTGAAGGCACACCAGCGGAGTCGAGCTGCCCAAAGATATGGTGGAGGGCTTTGTAGAATGTACGAAGCTGGGCAGGGGACGCTCTGGCTCCCGGAAAAGGAGGGAGGCGCGGAGTCGTTCCTGAATCAGGCGCCGGCGACGGAGCCTTATAGCAACGACGCTACGAGTCCCGCTTAGCGCCAGCCAACCGACGGGGAATAGGCGAAGAGCGACGGTGTTCTTCGCTTTCTTCTTGTGCTTCGACTTACCTGTAGAGTGCAAAGTCTTGGACGAGGTGTGGTGACTCCGCGACTGGTCTCGAGACCTTCCCCTCAAGCGAGATTGGGTGCGACGCAGAGCCGACTGCCAGGACCTCCAAAAGCTTTTGGGACCGCTCCCTCAAAGACTTTGGATTCATGGCCCGACAGTCGAAGCATGACTTCAGGTCGTGGTCGTGCTCCAGGCAGCAGAGGCACACGAGGTGCGGGTCCGTCACGGATATCAGTTTGTAACACGAGTCGCAAGGCTTTAAGCCGGTCCGACAATGGGGCATCCCTAACGCACCAGGAGTCAAAGACTCGAAAAAAGAGGTCGACAAAAATCAAAAAAGGTTTAGTCAAAAAGTGACTAAGGGGCAAGCTCTCTCAGGATCTGTGCTAGGCTGGCGCGGAAAAATAAATATCTGACTTCAGCGTGCAGGGGCGACGTCTAAGTAGGCTGGTCAACGTCATCCTGGTGACCACAAGCAGATGACGGATGCTGAGTCGACCGACACCACCTACCGTCGTGCAGGGTTACTGCTGAAGAAAAATTCTCTAGATCTAGTCTGACGCCCAGGGGTAATTCTAAGGTAAGGAAACTATAACTAATAGTCCTAAGGTAAGGAATCAATACCTAATATTCTCTTTCAGATGTCTAGATTTCCGTCTTTCTTTCGCTCACCTTCTCCAGTCGCTTTCGCGGTATCTGCCCCTTTAACCCCCACATCTCCCCTCGATTAAAGCCCCCCAAGCCTGCTGCAATTAACGTCTGGGAGCTGGGCTGAGGCACAGGGCTTTAAGTGGGCCGTGTCCAGTTATTAAAAGTAGGTGCTGAGACAGGTCCCTAGCGGACTCTCCATGTTTGCCCTCACCCTCAGGGTGAAAAAGAAACGCAACCTGCAGCAGTACCACTGCTCAAAGCCTTTGATGTAACTTCAAAGAGACTGGTTTTAGTTCTCTCACACTTTCATCATTTCAGAATTGAAGCATTTTCAATATTATATACAACAAAGCCATGGTTGCTGCTTATTTTTCTTATGCAACTAACAACCATTGACAAAGCCAATAGACCTGGCTTGATTTTTGTATAATGTTACTTGTTGTATTATAAATCTGGATGCAATGACAGAAACAGCAAATTACCAGTTGGGCGGCACACTATGCTAATCACATTTTTAGCTTAGATATTTGTAAACCACGCCTTTAATTACATCGGCCACGCCCCTTTGATTCCGCCTCTCACCAGTTTTTTCATCCCACTAAAAAACCTTACTGAGGCACCTAGCACCGGTTTTTGAAACCCAGCCTCCAAGAGCTCCGCCCTGCTGGGAAATGCCCAGTGGAATGAATGGTCTGTCTGGCCGGGTACAGGAGGTAGCCTCATGGTTACAACAGCTGCTACTTATGACTGATTTATGATGGGAGTGGAATTGTGGGCCTATCACGCCAACAAATTAACACCAGGGGGCTGCGCCCTTGGAACCAAATCCTCAAGAATACTAGCAAATTGTCTGCTATTGGAAGAGTCAGACATGTTGGGATGTTTTTTGTAAAAATAAGCTATTCAATGCCATTGTAGATATTTACTGAAAATGACCAACACAGAGGTAGTAAGTGTTAGGCCCTTTCCTGCACCTACGAGTGATACTTGAATTTAGCAATTAGAACAGGTGACGTGCGTGCTAACATTTGTGGACAATACAGAGTCAGACCCTCCATCCAACGTTTGAACGTTTTTCACCATGTGAGGAGGGGGCGGGCAGAGCTAGGCACTTTTAATTCACTACCTCAACCCCCCTCTGTCCCCCATTCGCCCTTTCCTTTGAAACCCCCTCCCGTCTGCCTCTCAAAAACCCAAAACAAAAGGGCAGATTTACAAGCCCCCTGCGCCACCAGTACGTCACTTTTTGTGACATAGTGGTGGCGTATTTTCCTGCTCCATATTTACAAGGACAAGAAAAGCCATCATGCATGGCTTTTCCTATCCTTGAAAATTTCGGCCCCTTTACATGCAGCACTTTGCGTGAAAGGGGCGTTCCATGGGTGTTGCTGTGGGTGTTCCCACGCAACACCCATAGAACCAGACACATTTCCAGATTTATGAGTAATCGTAAATCTGGAAATGCGTGTGAATACTACGCCTCCCCAGGGGAGGCAAAGGGATACTAATGTTTTCCTCTTTGCATTCTACAGTACGCATTGAAAGAGGAAAATGCCTGTAGTCAGGGCTTTAAGTGGGATGACAAAAACTGAGGGGTCTCTCTCAGGTGCGCGGCTTAAAACACGAAAGCTAAAAAACTGTGCTTAGCATAGTGTGCCGCCTGACTAGTATTTTGCTGTTTGTCATTGCATCTAGATATATGATAAAAAAAGTAACATTACACCTACAACAAGTCACAACTATTTGCTTTGTCAATGGTTGTTAGTTGCATAAGATAAATAAGCAGCAACTATGGCTTGTATATAATATTGAAAAAGCTTCCACTTAAAGCCCTGGTGATACCTGACCATGTTGCTGCTTCTGAGTTTTAAAAAGAGAAGTGAAATCCGGAGAAAAAAGTACTCCCTTTAAAGGATTTCCCTTCCCTCTACATCGCTCACCTGGCATGAAGTCATGCCGTAACTTCTCCACTACTGAGAAGTGAGCGGTGCACACCAGAGAGAAGTGAGCAGTGTGAGCACGTGCACATCGATGTGCCTGCTATCACTGCAGTCCGGGCTAAGGCACAAAACTGTGCCTGATAGAGACCCGTTTCGAGGCCCCCTTTAAAAACTGCCAGTGCTCAGACCCAGTGAGACCCGGCCCACTTAAAGCCCTGCCTGTAGTGATTGTTTTCATGCAGGAAGGTGCCCTTCCTGCACGAAAACAATCTCCCCATGACGCAGGCATCCTTGCACCATGGTGCAAGGTTGCCTGCGCTGGCGCATGGCAGCTGTTTGTGCGCCAGCGCATGGGAGAGCACAGGAATACACCATAACATTGTAAATATTTCACATTCCTGTGCTCTGAAAGTGACTCAGTGCAGTGCAGCCAAATGGCTTGCGGAATGCACTGAGTCACTTTCTTGTAAATCTGCCCCAAAGAGTTTGAGGTTGGGGAGCTTTCACACCTCGTAATGGACATGGCTGAGCAGAACCTCCAATCAATTAGCTAGTAACTTTCTGTCTGCAGGGGTTTCCCGCCAACTGTGTGCACCCCCTGTGTTGTTGACTCCTCGCTAGGTAACCATGTGATGGGATTCAATATTCTGTGTCACAGTGGTAAAGGTTATTGTTGAATTCTAAGGGTGATGAGTTAAGGGCTTTGTAATGCATGTGACCTGCAATCCCTGTATTAAAAACCTGTTTTTTATTTCCTCATTACAGGCGACGTGTGGCACACCCAGATAAAGAAATGATGTATCTGCTCAACTGTAATAACTTCTTACAGTTGTGTTCTCAGGTCACAATGCCTGCTGCTAGAGCCAGCAGCCGGGGTGAAAGCCAGGGTACAGAGCATAATTAAAGCTGCACCTTAAAGAAAGTCTGTGATAAGCAGAAAGAAGATATTTATGTCAACATGTTATTTTATGCATGTCTTAGCATGTATGTAAAATATAGAATCTTTCTGCATGTTTCTACACATTCACTATAGCACTTTTTAGGTCTCACCTAGGGAGCGCTTGAGCTGTCTCTTCGAGACCTACTGTATCTAGGATATGTACTTGAAAAAAACGCCCATCTTTTTCATTGGTTCCTGTTGCTGATGTTTAGAAATGCTGGCTTTTCACTGGTGAATACACTTAGAAGTCCCTCCTTTTCAAATTTGGTATCCTTTCACGAGGATTGCCCCTCTTACATGTGTTTTTACTGTTAGGTTATTTATTCTTATCAGGAACTCTTTTTTTAGCTGGGCTGCCTCTTGGTTAACTGTTATGTTTACTTGTGCAGTGAAGCAGTGAAACTTCTGTCCCATACTTTGCTTGCCGTTGCTTAATCTCCGTGCCTCCCCCTCACACCTGCCACATCACAGCTCGCAGGCGCCCACCACCTATCCGAGTCCACTGCTGTTTTGCGTGTTTAAAAAAAAAAGTTACAAATGCTTTTATTTATATCGTGTACCTAGCCATGGGCTCGGGAAATTGAACAATCAAACCATTAACACAGGATGTTGAGCAGACTCGAACACGGATCTCCAGCTCACCAGTCGGCAGCTCTCACCTCTGCACCATATCCGTTGCCTAGCAATGTTGCAGGGTGCAGTATCATGTGTCCAAAGGAAATCTCAAGAGACCCCTAGTGACAGCTAGTGGTACTGCACCCTCACACACTGCTTGTTATATTTTATTGCCATTTTTAGTGTTAACAAGTGATGCTTTGTGAATGAGACACTATTTTCAAGAGTTAAAAAAACAAGCATTTACAATGCAACGGTCTCGCCTTTGCAAAAGTTAGAGCTATTGCCATTGTAAATGACAAACTTTTTATTTACGTGTTGGTTTTGAAAATAGATAAATAAATGGCATTGTCATTTACAATGCCAATAGCTTAATCTCTCATGTGAGAAGTTGGCCTGATGTGTAGTGTTTCCAATTCTGGAACCACTTGGTATCAGTCCAAACAAACCCCAAAGATGTCTGGTTGTAAGTCAACCTTGTTAGACAAGCTATCCTAGTGGTAGCATGGACTAAGCAGCCTTAAAGGCTTAACTTAAGAGGTCGTGTTAAGCGAGCTGTTTTACCACATACAATCCTGTAATCAAATGAAAGGACACCACACAAGTATATATTATAAAAATATATGTATTTATTTCTAAATTACTCCCCAGTACTCTTTATGAGGAAAGGGTCACAAGCGTTAAATCAAAAGCACAGTATAACATACAAAGTTGCACAATTTTGGATAAGGGCCGTTTGCCACTCAAACCATATACTAAAAAAGTGGTATAAGAGATACCAATCGAACAGTGGTTAGGCCTAGGGCCTAGAGAATCGCTGGGAGCAGTCAGGACTAGCAATGCTGAAGTCGGGAGTAGCCCACGGGACTCGGGTGCAGCACGGAAAGTGCGGCTTGCACCAATGCAATGTCAATGGTGCGTAAAAGTTACACAAAGTGAGTTAAAAGATACTTCCGCTGAACCTAGAGGAACAAAACTTTAGACACAGACCCTAGAGGTGTGTACCAGTGTGGGAACACCGGCGTTGCAATGTTACCTCACCCACAGGCCGTGGGTGCACAGGGTCGAAGTGGCGTCGGGTTTTGACACGCAGGCTCTTGGTGCTTGGAGCTGTAGAAGCTGCAGGCGATGTGAAGCAGAAGTGTCCGGTGTGATCCAAGAGTGGATCGAAGTCGAAAAGTACCTGGAAGCAGAGGGGACAGAGTCTGGGTCATTCAGCAGTGACCAGGGTGGAACCAGGACGGAACCAGGCAATGTTGGGCGCAATCAGGTGGTTGTCGAGAGGCTTCTCTCCGCTGTCACGTGGGCTCTGGGGCATCTGCGACGTCCAGGAGCAGGTCACGATCTGTCCCACGCAGGTTCTCACCGTCAGCACCGTCGGCTTCAAGATTGCAGCGAACAGCACTTGGCAAAAGCAATCCACGCGGAACCGGGAGATTGCTTCTCACTCAAACCAGGAGGGTCAGAGTGGAGGCTCCTTTTCACAGGAGCTGGTGCAGATCTGGAGCAACCAGAAAAGCAAGTCGTGTTCAAGTTTTCGTCGGCACAGGGGCCACAAGCCAGCTGGCAAGTGACCGGGCCAACGCATCGAGCCAACACAAGCAGAAGGGCCCCACGCAGCACTCGTCGAGTGTGGAGGGGGTAGCTTTGGGGCAAGTGTAGCTCGGGGTGGGGGCTTCTCAAACCCCGGTGCACAGCTTCGAGGATCACTCGTGGGCTGCACGGTCAGCGTCTCGTGGCCTTTTCAAGATGGCGTGCCCCACGCTTCCGGTCGCCTCCACTGGTCTCAGCTCTGCAGGGACTGTGGATCGGGCTGGGAGAAGGCAGGCAAGCTTAATCTCGTCGATCTCTGTCGCTCGAGTTCCGGCGGGAACTGCAACAAAGCAAGGGTCGAGGGCTGGATGGTGCCTGTTTGCACAGGGTGGTCACTCCTTGACCACAAGGGAGATTCTTCCGTCTTCTATGTTGAATAGAATGTCGAAGGGTCCAGAATTCGTTTCTTATGTTTCTTCAGGATGATCTGAGTTGCATTGGCACTGCTCCCACTCTTATTCGAATCTGGTGGGCTGGACATCCTGCTAGGTCCCCTCCTATGGGTGGGACCCTGGAAGGGGGTGGTTACACCCCTTTCCTTTGATCCAGGCCGCTCTGGGACTGGGGCTGGAAGGCCCCAGAACCTGTTTGGCCGGATTATGCAAGGGGCAGCCTTGTGCTCCCCAGGCAGTGTCTGGTTTCTTTGAAACCTCCCTGCTGCAATCCACTATCTCCTGTCTGGGGTGGTTTGACACCGCCCTGCGACAGGAAACCCTTTGTCCAGGCCACCATTTGCTGAGTTTCGGTCAGCAGCAGGAGGCCAGACCCGTGTCTGTGGCAGGGGCATCCATTTTGTGGATCTAAGGCTCATTTAAATCAACCGCGTTTCAGTAAAGTAACATGTCTTATCCCTCTAGAAGGGTGGAATGCTACCCCTGTCGCCAGAACTGGCGAGGGGGTAGTATTCCAATTCGTATGACACCTTACACGACATGTTTTGATAAAGCCAAACCAAAGTTGCTATATATCCGCGAGGATTATAAGGCGCTTAAGAGTATATGGTATGGCATTATCCCGGATCAGCTTAGGGAGTTGTTCCCGACAGCTGCAGACAGGCTCAGCTCATGCCAGAGCTCCATCTCACATAAAACCACGCACTCTGCCTCCTGGATTGATGAGGCCTTCCATAGGAGTGGCTTACAGGCTATATATGTGTCCAGATATAGGTTTAGATATAGGTATACTATATCTAAGCAAGGGGTGATTACACCCACTTGCCCCAGCTGAGTGATCAGCCAGTTGTGTCAATTTAAGAACCAGCCAGGGGTGGCAAAAGCTATGCTTCAGCCCCTGGCAGGCCTTGGTGGCACCTATGCCCTGAGCACCTATAGTGCATGGTACAGGGGCTGACAAGGAGTCCATTTCCAATTGTGGTATGTACCTATAGCACATGTATTATAAATTTAGAGAGAGAACAGCAGGCTGGGGGTCTGATTAGCAGGCCCACAGCCTCAGTAATTCGAAAACCAGTGAAGCAAAAAGCAAAAATTGGGGTGACCATAGGATAGCAGACCCTACTCTCCTCCATCTCACAAATGCGAGACCTATTGCATTTGCACCCACACACAGAGCCACACACACACACATACACACAGAGCCACACACACACCCACACACAGAGCCACAGACGCACACACACAGAGCCACACACACAGAGCCACACACACAGAGCCACACACACACACACACAGCCACTCTCACACACACACACACACAGAGCCACACACAGGTTCAGAGCCACACACACAGCCGCAGAGCCCCACACACAGCCAGACAGAGCCACAGAGCTACACACACACAGAGCCACACACACAGAGCCACACACACACGCACACGCACACACACACACACACACACACACACACACACACACGCGCATACACGTGTTACCATCCTTGTGGGGACTATGTGTGAATACCTGCCTTGTGGGGACTTACCTTTCCCAATGTTTTTAAAACACACAACTAACAGAAGAATGTTAAGAAAAAATTCATGATACAGGATCCTGCTTCAAATTTGCAAATATATTGTTATTTAATCGTGCGCACAGCACCATCCTTGTGGGGACTTGAACATGTGCTACCATCCTTGTGGGGACCTAGTCCATAACACTATTTGTGATTGAATACAGTCGAAGGCACATGGCTAAATGTTTATTTTAGCAACAATATACACAAACAACATTATAATATATTCATATATGAATTGCTGCGTATATAATAGGGGTATACATTAAAGGTAGATTATCTTAATTTGCCAGAAAATACCATATCATGCTTAACGAAAGATACTTAAAGCTGCATTTAACCTATTTATTAGTGCTTAAAATCTTAGGAGATAAGGGAACTAACACATAAAGAAATTAACATATAGAACAAAGGAATATGGTCAAGTGGAATCCAGAGCTTGAGTAGCCGCTTACATTTTTACCAAAATAGATGTTTAAGTTCCAATAGAGATACTGAAATAGTGTGTACATTCAAAGCTTGAATCCCATTATAAAGCGTGTGAAGCTAATGATGTTCAAGTCCACACAGAGGTTGTGTGTAATTATAGAAATGCTCAAGTCCTCACAGAGATAGTGTGTTATCATAGAGATGTTCAAGTCCCCACAGAGATAGTGTGTTATCATAGAGATGTTCAAGTCCCCACAGAGATGGTGTGTTAATATAGTGATGTTTAAGTCCCCACAGAGATAGTGCATGAAGGTGATTGTGTTTAAGTCCTCATTAAAATAGCCTTGAAACAAAAAAGGGTTCGGCTTAAGCGCAGTAAGGCTACGCCTATACTAGTATGAAAACAAAACAAATGCCAGTACTGCTCGTCTTATTTAATCAAAGACACAAGAAGCTGAGTGAACCTTTCACAGCTCCGTGGACCAATTATTCAGTCCACACCTAATGTTTATAAGAAGGAATTTATTTTCTACTTCAAAACATTCATATTTTCTTTTTTCTTTTTTTCAAAAAATGCTTTTTCAATTTTCTGTATACATCAACAAAGGATTAGATAACAAACACAACAATTGGGCAAGGAAATTTCAATAAATACAAACTCAAGTGAGAATGAAGTGTGGGTGATGCGGGGGTTTTCTACAAAACACAACAAAAACAATTGTCCACTACTGTTCACTCAGGATTCACAAGCTTGCCATACATACTACAGTCATTCTACATGGAAACACTAAGACAAGTGAGGGAATGTGATTGGGTTATGTACAAGGGGCAAGAACTCTTATCTACTATATACAATTCGAATAAGCAAAAAGTCAAAAACTCTATTCTACATGAAAAACAAAGTACAATGAATAGAAAAATGTATACTCGGTCAGATCGATTTAAATGCAATGTATGCACAAACTAGATAAATCTCAATCAGCCAGATGACACAAGGTCACCATGGGGAGAAATTAAATGATTATTCTATCTAGAGGGGTCGACGCGTTTCGAATCCCATTATTTCTTGGGATTCTCCTCAGGACCAGAAACAGACATGGATCTGTCAGAGTTTCTTGATGAATTCTTCGAAGAAAGTGCAGCGTATCTTGTAATCTCCTTCGAGAAGTTCACGTTTTTCGAGTTTGATGTAAATCACAAGTTGGGAGCGGAGCCTGTAGTTAAGCGTCCATCATCCGCCGTCTCTGTCTGTAACCTTCGTTTGGCAATTGACTTTACGGCGCCTCTAGATAGAATAATCATTTAATTTCTCCCCATGGTGACCTTGTGTCATCTGGCTGATTGAGATTTATCTAGTTTGTGCATACATTGCATTTAAATCGATCTGACCGAGTATACATTTTTCTATTCATTGTACTTTGTTTTTCATGTAGAATAGAGTTTTTTACTTTTTGCTTATTCGAATTGTATATAGTAGATAAGAGTTCTTGCCCCTTGTACATAACCTAATCACATTCCCTCACTTGTCTTAGTGTTTCCATGTAGAATGACTGTAGTATGTATGGCAAGCTTGTGAATCCTGAGTGAACAGTAGTGGACAATTGTTTTTGTTGTGTTTTGTAGAAAACCCCCGCATCACCCACACTTCATTCTCACTTGAGTTTGTATTTATTGAAATTTCCTTGCCCAATTGTTGTGTTTGTTATCTAATCCTTTGTTGATGTATACAGAAAATTGAAAAAGCATTTTTTGAAAAAAAGAAAAAAGAAAATATGATTTTTTTGAAGTAGAAAATAAATTCCTTCTTATAAACATTAGGTGTGGACTGAATAATTGGTCCACGGAGCTGTGAAAGGTTCACTCAGCTTCTTGTGTCTTTGATTAAATAAGACGAGCAGTACTGGCATTGGTTTTGTTTTCATACTTATTAAAATAGGGCCCGATTCACAAAGGTAAACTTAGACCAAAAGTCTAACTTTACTACTTTTCAGTATTCAAAAAGCCCCATACAGAGAATGCAAAGCTGGTGATGCTCAAGCCAAAACAGAGCTTGTGTGTAATTAAATGAATGTTCAAGACCCCACAGAGATGGTGTGTGACTATAGTATTACCACGGTCACCAAATAGAATGTGTGTGATTATAGACATGCCCAGGTCCCCACAGATATAGTGTGTGATTATAGACATGCCCAGGTCCGCATAGAGATAGTGTGTGATTATAGACATGCCCAGGTCCCCACAGAGATAGTGTGCGATTATAGACATGCCCAGGTCCGCATAGAGATAGTGTGTGATTATAGACATGCCCAGGTCCCCACAGAGATAGTGTGTGATTATAGACACGCCCAGGTCCCCACAGAGATAGTGTGTGATTATAGACACGCCCAGGTCCCCACAGAGATAGTGTGTGATTGTAGACACGCCCAGGTCCCCACAGAGATAGTGTGCGAATATAGACATGCCCAGGTCCCCACAGAGATAGTGTGTGATTATAGACACGCCCAGGTCCCCACAGAGATAGTGTGTGATTATAGACACGCCCAGGTCCCCACAGAGATAGTGTGCGATTATAGACATGCCCAGGTCCCCATAGAGATAGTGTGTGATTATAGACATGCCCAGGTCCCCACAGAGATAGTGTGTGATTAGAGATGTTTAGGTCCCCACAGAGATAGTGTGTGATTGTAGACATGCCCAGGTCCCCACAGAGATAGTGTGTGATTATAGACATACCCAGGTCCCCACAGAGATAGTGTGGGATTATAGACATGCCCAGGTCCCCATAGAGATAGTGTGTGATTATACACATGCCCAGGTACCCACAGAGATAGTGTGTGATTATAGACATGCCCAGGTCCCCACAGAGATAGTGTGTGATTATACACATGCCCAGGTCCCCACAGAGATAGCGTGTGATTAATGGGATGCACAGGGATAGCACACAGAGATGGTGCATCATTGTAGTCATGTACAAGTCCTGACAAATATATTACAGGTACGTTTAAGTCCCCACAGTGATAATGTGTGATTACCATCATATTCAAGTCTCCACAGTGATGTGTGTAATGATAGGTATGTTGAAAAATCCATACCGATCGTATTAATATAGATCGCATTAGTCAGTGCCAAAAAGGTGTTTCTTGGGTGGAGTTTGGGTGTTCCCATACATCCACCCATATATTCTGGCACATTCCCAGATTTACAACGACAAGTAAACCTGGGGATGCATTACCATTGTACGCCTTCCTGATAGAGGCGCAACAAGGAAAAATATCTTTATTCCTCCTTGTTTGTTCAGAATACAGCACACTTAGAAAGAGGAAAATGCATCTAAGGAATGCCTTGGTGCGGGAAGGTGTCCCTTCCTCAATAAAAAGAATCTTTCCTGCAACACAGGCACCCTTTCACTACGGCACAGAGGTGCCTGCGTTGGCGCTAGGTAGCACTAAAAATAATCCCGGTTTTATGGTAATTATTTTTTTACATTTCCGTCAGTATTTATCCATATTTATAAATATGCACTCATGCTTGAATGTCTACTAGGTTTCAGTGCTGTAAACACCCGCAGAAGAGAAATTAATGCCCTTTCAAGAAAATATGCACTTTTCAGTATCAACCTTGTGCATATCTGCTGCTGTTAAAGCCTCTTTACTAAAATTCCTTTCTTTTTTAGCTCCCTTACCTATCAATCTACACAGCTATGCGCCTGGCAGTCATGGCAGACAGTATTTAGAATTACTCAAAAAGTAACACAATGTCTGTTTTTATCCACATATAAAAATAAATATAGACAAGAAAATAAAGGTTTTCAGTCTGTATGTATCTGTTAAAATCAGTAAAAACGGAAAACAGATAGCCTTACACAAAAAGCACCAGCACAGTGAGAAAGCAGCAATGCGCAAAGTATTTATGAGTATGGCCCATTCCTGACCTCTCCATTTGATGCAGTGCAGCATGTTGTCTTGCTGCTTTGCGCTACGTCAAATCTTGGTAAATTTAACCCTAAGTCTGAAAGTAGGAATCTTCACCGTTACTTCGTCCAAGGGCTCAACAAAAACAATGCCTCCTCTTTGGACACCCTTGGCTGCCCTGCCCAGCTGTGCTTTAACTTCAAAATTTCTTCTAAATCAGTAGGTAAATGGATACGCAGCCCAATCAACTTCTTGTATCCAAACTGTGGTCCACGATGAGATGCCCACAGTTGGTGCTTTAAAATTTTAAATTTACAAATTCATAACTCTCATTCTACTGATAAAACATAAATATAAACTTAAGATAATATTCGTCCCATTTCAGAAATTTCTCCATTACCATTACCTGGTGACCATTTTTAATGTGTTTTGACATGATTCTTGAACAGTCAACCTGCCAATGATCTTTCTCCTCATGCATCAAACCATTTGGAGATACTTTGTCAGACTGCATACAAGTGGCTTCCCTAGAGTGTTTTCTCAATAGCCTTAATGCCTCTGCTTGTTGTGTTACCCCATGGAATTGCAAATCCATATTATCCCCTTCCTCCTGGGATTTTTTATATGCTGCACAAAAGAATAGAAGATGAGTCATTCTTTCATCTGGCAAATTACATACCGGCATAGCGCTGAACAGGCGGTATATGTTCTACCGTTTGGAACAAAAAACACAGAATTAAAGAGACCCGTCTGAATTTTACACATAACTAACTAGCCACTAGGAGAGTAATAAAGTCAAAATAGCGTTAATGAGAACCAGTACATTTAAAATCCAGAAAGGCTACAGTTAGGAACTTCTGAGTCAGGAATTAGTCATTTGTTTCTTTGGCACAGTATTCCAATGTATTTTTGGATAGTGTTCTTTAGATAGTGGTTGGAAGTTCATCCTGTCTTTGTATTTCCCTTCAAAGGCAAGTAATGTTAGCATTTACCACACACTTCTAAAGCACAGGATTTTACTTTGCCTATCATAATAAGAAATACCAATTGTTACACCACCGTACCACCTTTTGATTTGAAATCTAGCCACAAACGAACATGATCACCTGTTTAAAAAAAGACCTACAGAACTTCCCCATGACCCTATTCCATTAACTCTGCAAATTAGGTTGTCTATAGACTTTTATTTTGCGATAAACACTCCCATCATTGATAATAAAACCCAACTTAGATCTAAAAGTCCCCAGTAATTATCGGCTCATACCATGTTATCCCAAACTGAGCTAGATCATTGAGAACCCAGTAGGATCACCAATGCAAGTGTACTGCAACAAATACCAGTTATAAAATACCTCTCCGTTTGGATTCCACCCAACGCTTGGACAGTATTACTGACTATTAGTGAATTTTCAGAATGATAACAGACAGAGGGGCATATGAACAAGCCCCTATCGCCACCACAATATCACTTTTTCTGACGTTGTGGTGGCGTTTGGGGCTTAGCCTTATTTACCAGGCAGCATTAAGCCACGTACCGTGGCTTAACGCTGCCTGGAAAATAAGGCCCCCTTTCATGCTATTTTTAGTGTGAAAAGGTTGGGCAGTGGATGTTGGGGGGCGTTCCACCGCAACACCAATTGATTTTGACGCTGCCCCCTATGTACAAGGGCAGCGTACATAGGAGACAGCGCCAAAATTAATACAAGGGAAAACCTGGTCTTAACTTGGCAAAATGAGGAGAAATGCATTATTTTCCCTCGTTTTTGCATTTTCCATGTGTGCTGCCTTGTGCAGCCATGGATTGTTATGTACAGGAAGGTCCTCCTTCCTGTACATGAACAATCTGTAAAAAATTGTCATTGTGTGACTTTTATGTGTGCTACATTCATACCCCCAACCTGAAAAATAGAACTGAGGTACAAGAAAGAAGTATACTTTTGCATGAGTATGTGGGAGGAAGACCTGTTTAACAGACTGACCATAACAATAAGGGGTACTATCTTAATATGTAAAATGGAGAAGTGTGCTTGCTATGCACTATGGCTTTAATATGCAGCAGCATTTCCTTGCACAATTCTATGTTCATATCTCAATGTGTACCTGTAATTACAGTTTATATATAAAATGAGTGCAGTGTGAATTCCTTCTCTGTGTAAGGGTATGCATTCTCTTCAAGTTGCATAGCTTCCACTGCTTTTAAGATGTCACTTTGGAGCATGTTGGAAAGCAGAGTCTCATGTGAAGCATTGTTAGAGCTTAGGAGATGCACAGGGTATTTTAGCTAGATATCGGGGCACACAGGAAGAGGTGTGCATGGAGGAATGCACACTGATGGTAGGCTGACTTAAATTCATTGGTAGAGCTTTTGGTGAGACACGGTGACGGGTTATCAGTGTCTTGGGGCTCTGTAACAAGTTGAGACTGGACTAGAGAGATGTCATGCAGTTTTCTTTCTACAATAGAAGGATGCAATGAAGGGCCACACTGATCTGTGCTGATAGACCAGCTTGTGTGTTTCGAAGATGAAATAGTCTTCCACAAATCAGGCTTGAAGGTTAATCATAATGCAGACGGTTGATCTCAATGCTGGAGCAGCAAACAATTGTGCAATTGGTTAGGATTGATGACTATTCGCAGTACTATCAGAGCTGATTTTTTATGTGGTGTATATATTCCCAGTAGTGGATATATTCATCATGACAGAAGATTGAGTTCCTGAGGCCACATGTAGGTTTGCAGTTTTGAATATGCTTGCCCGTCACTTGTGAATCTTCTTGGTGGTTGGTTTCTGATCAGGATTCAGTAGAGTTTCAGAATAGCTTTGTGTAGCGTGGAGGCTGCATGACTACTTAGGCAGGTTTACGTTATAAAGAGTAGGTCTCAGCAGGAGTCACAGATCTGATGGTAAATGCTTAGGTGATTCTTGTTCATCGATGTGGTGTGGTATCATGTCATGACCATACATCTCCACTCTCTGTTCCCCCTCTGATTACTAAATTATATTTGTGTATCATTGCCATAGTGATCTTCATAATCGAGCAAGCCTTGAAATTTAATACTAACCCTTGAAGATGATGCATGCCCAATATTCCTAAATGAATTCATTTGGATGTGCCCATGAGATGATGTGAGGATTTTGGGAGCCTGTATGTGAGTAAGGATAGGCCTTACCTTGTGTTTTAAGTTCATGAAGGTGTTCAAAGAACACATTGCGAAAAAAACAAAGGCAGGTCTCTCTTATAAAGAAAGTGAAGTAAGTTCATCCAGAAAGCTAATTCCTAACTGCTGTTTCAGGCCTCATGCCAATAGCTAGGGCTAATGGCAAATACATGGCCTCCCAGACTCCATAATGGAAAGTCTTAAGGGCATTCTACAAGCCACAGCATACCTCATCCAGTGCCTGAAGAACGATGGTAAATTATCCCCACCATGGTAGAACTTGATCGGCTCCCCTTGCCAGCCCGCTCCATTTTTAGAACCAGCTTCATATTTTATAAAGCCATCACAGTCAGCTCAAGCAATAAATGCAGAACACTCTAGGCCCAAAATCCTTGTACTAAAAAGTCTTACTATGGGTACATTCCTCCCTTGATTAAAAGCCTCCACTGCCAGTACAGAAAGGAGTTAACTTTAAGATTCTTTGTTTAACATTCAAATGCTTACATGACATCCTATTATATCTATTGCTGGATCTGTTGCTGTAAAAGAGTTCACTAGCATTGCCCTCAATAAACCCTGATTGGGTAGTGAATTCCGTAAAGTAATTCATTACTCAATCAGGTACCAGTCCATCTATGAGCAGGGACCCGTATTGTTTTGTTCTAGCTCCACTAGTTTTGAATTGCCAGACTTCAGATTGCCAGAGAAGTGGACTTTTGACTTACAGTTAGTCCTTAATACTTACTTGGCACATGATTTCACCTGCAGGAGTGACAAGTTTAAATTACATTTTCCTCACTCACTAATATTAATGAAGCATCAAAGAAGGTGCTGTATAGGAAGCTCTGTGACCCATTTGAGTAATGTTTCTATTGTCTTAGTATAGTTTACGTATTACAATAGTGCACATGAATGATACCAAAAGGTTCTAGATTGAGATATAACGGCAGAGCTATCCTTTGAGATTTAACACCAATGTAAAATCGGTCCTTCTGTATGGAGCAGAAACTTGGAGACCAACAGTGACTAACACCAACAAAGTCCAGACCTTCATCAACACCAGTCTTAGGAAAGTCCTCCAAGACCACTGGCCAAACCCCATCAGCAAAAAGTACCTTTGGCAGAAAACTTTACAACTCCCTGCTCATGAAGAAATCATGAAAATGCACTGGAACTGGATAGGTCACACCCTCTGCAAGCCTGCATCGAACACCACCAGGCAATCACTCACCTGGAACCCTCAAGGGAAAAGTAAACAAGCATTGGCATAGCCAATAGGTCTCGCATTTGGGACCTTATAAGTATTTCGTTATGCAGCGCAATATCCTTGGTGCAACAACATCAACTGTTGCATGGCTAAAGACTAATAAGGTCCCAAAGGCGAGACCTATTGGCTATGCCAATGCTTGTTAACTAGTGTGTTTTCTCTGTAGAGGCAACGGCCAGGTGAATATACTTACTCTGCTCTGACACCAAGAATTACTATAAATTTCTAGCAATGGAATTGCTATTTGTAATGTGATAGCGCGAAAAGACCTCAGGGTATGTAGCTTTCTCAACACTTTCATTGATTTTCCTTTTTATGTTACTGCATAAAAACTGGTTACTTTTATGTATTTATAATTTTACCAGTGCTTCCTCTCTCTGCACAGTCTGTCTCTTGGCAAAGCAACACTTGTTACCTCTGTGACCTAGAAGCTTTTCTCGGGAGGAAGCAGAAACACCTTAGATCCCCTGTCTTGGGCTCATTTTAAACCACCGTACTGAGTGAGGTAAGTGGGCCACTGAGGAGTAGTAAAAGGAGTGCTTGGAGATGTGGGGGTCATGCACACTGAGGGATCATGGTTTCATATTTACTTATTTCTCTGGTCTCTCTCATTTGTTTGGAGAGTGAACCCTGTGTCCTAGGTACACGGAATGGTTCTCACATGTCCTGAGGGACAAGAGATCCCAATGAATCAAGAGTGTCTACTGCATACAGTGCAGAGAAGGAGAGAAGTGAGCTCAACACCTGTGCCCTAGTTCACACCAAACACCAAATCTCTACTGCGCATGCACACGTGCTGGGGAATCCCGGTGTCACTGGGCGACATTAAGGAACAATCCTAGGGCATATTATATGTGAGACAGAAAGATCTCAAGGCTCTTTTACAGGGCGTCATAGATGTCCTGATCTGTGCTGCCCGGAGTGTGGAGACGGCATTCACAGGAGGGGACCAAGACACAACAACCAGCTGTTTGAACTGCATCTACTGAGCGCAAAAGTATTGTAGCTGATGTCCGGTTCTGCCACCATACAACTGCCCCCCACCCCCGCCGTCCCGTTATCGGAGCTGCAGGGCGAGCGGGACAATGCCGAGAGTCGAGTCGGAAGTCGCAAATGATTACAATATAAAATGGGGAAAACAACAACACATATAGACGATAAATAAGCACAGTACAGTTCCCGAGATTCAAGAGACAAAACGTACAAATAGTAATGCCCACATGGCTGTCAGAACAGAGATATGTGCATTTTGTTTTTAAACACGAATAAGTTAGCTCAACACATATGAGTGTTCTCCGGGTGCGACTACAAGAGGTAAAGTGGCTGCAAGAAATAGAAACTGTAAACAGAGAGGCAGGTGCTGAAATAGAATATACTAGAGGTCCACAATATAGTGCCGACCTGAATGTGGAGATCAAGGTGGCGCGTTACACAAAGCGTTGTAAAAGCTGTGAAAGTGCTGCCTGTGAAGGGAGGGGTCCAGAAGACAGATTGCAGTAGTGATGGTTACAGGTGAGAGTGTGTGTGTGTGTGTGGGGGGGGCTGTAATTTAGACTGTACTAGAAAAAACTCTGCGCTGTTCGAATGTTGTATCCTACATACTCCAGTCACAATTGCACGTGATAATGGTTTTGTTTTCGGGTACGGGGGGGGAGGGTGATTTGGCACAAATCACACAACTTTTTTGGCTAAGAGTTGGATGCCGGGACTCAAATGACAGAATCTTCAACACTAAACGACACTGATGAATGTATCAAGAAAGAGCGCCTCTATGCGGCGCATATTCCACTTTAAAAACGAACGTCAGGGCTAATTCTTGTAAAAGTTACTGCCCTTCGTGTTTGTGTTCAAACCGCGGCCACGGCCAGTTTGCATCGGCGGGATTTGTTTTCAAGACTTCGAAAAATTGTGTCGGAACATGCGCGTTTTCGGTAAACAGTTCAACTCTTATCTGTCGGGCTTGGAGCGAGATGACTGCCAGCTTACTGTAACACAAGGCTCATCACAATATTTCGAGTTTTCACCAATGACTCACGCCCGTTTATCCTGTTATTTAAAGAACTGCGCCCGACGTCAGCAGAAAATGTCACACAGAACTTTATTTTAGTTCACATTGTTATTTCACTCAAGCTCCTAGTAAAACAAGACAAAAAGCGCTTGCGCTGTAGCAGGGGGGAGAGATTCACTCGCAGGAGCGATAATTGCGACCACAAGGGCCGCGCGCTCCCGCAAGTGGATCTCCCGACGTGCACGCGTTGCCATTGAAGGCAATGGCAACGCGTGCACGTGCTTGGCTGAAAAGCCTACGCGCTAGGAAAAGGTTGTTTTCCTTTGCAGCGCATGCGCTGCGAAGGCTCGACCTAAAAAGGAAGGCCAAGAAACACCTACCTGCCTTGAAGCTTACTGCAAAGAGATGGGTTACACCCGGAGTCAGATAGAAAAATAGCCCACAACAGAGATTGCTCGAGATTCCTGGTTGATGGCCTATACCGAGTTAGTAAGTATCCTTTGAGATACAGTTCTTGCATTCTGAAATTGCAATAATGTCCTCTCCTGTAGGATATATCTTAAAGCCATGGCTTAATACAGCAGGGCTTAACACCAGATAAAATAACCAGACGTGGTCTACAGACAGACAGCAGAGCTATGTTTCTGGTTACAATGCTCTGATAGATGGTGCAGTTACACACTACAGAGCACCACTCAAGCAGCTGGATCATGAATGTTTTTAATCATTTTGAGTAGCAAAATAAATAGAAATTAGAGCTAACACAGAGTCAGTGTTGTACGTTTTTAGAATGGAGGAATATAAAATAAGTCCTTAATGAGGGAATAAGTTTGAACTGCTGGCTAAACCCATAGAAAGAATGAGGCTCACTTAAGAGGTATTTTCTTGAGGTGTCTGTGTGCCCATCCCTTTTTAACTCAAGGTTGATGGTCATGTGATACAAAGAGCTTGTTTAACAGTACAAAAATTCAAAATTTGCTCAAATGATAGAAGGTTTCTGTACTGCTGGGGTTACCAATCACCCTCAGTGCGCTCTTTAACTTGATAAGCGCAAAATTGGGTAATTTAAAATTCAATTTTCTCCCCTTTTTGCCCATATATGCCTTAGTCTCCAGGATTGTCATTTTTCAATTCCCCGAATCTCTCTATTTGTAGTGTGCATTGCCTTCAATCTGAGGACTTAAGAAAGTGCCCCAAAATAATGCTCAGAGTTTATCTTGTGAAGGGATCTGGGAGTTGGTTGTCACTATTACCTAGTGCAAATTCCTGAGACAGCTGCAGACACAGACAGGAGGATTTTTATGAATTACAACATTTACTATAAACACACTGAAGCATTTATTTTTACTATACACTTTAAAATCACACACTTGGCTTTATTGTTTTAATGCAAGATAGCGCCAAGCTGTAATCAGAGTCAGCCCAGTTGGACACCTGAGTCTCAGGAGTTCAGGAGCCCCCGATGTTCCTTCTTTCTCAAAGGTGTGCTGTCTTCACAGCAGGGTTATTCCCTAGTTTGGAAAGTCAACTGACTTCAGGAGGTTCCAGCACACAGCCTGTTGAGGTGCTAATGGTTCCTTTGTTTTGCGCAAAGGTGTATTTATTTGTATACAACTACTTAGTCCTAAATCCTGCCTTATATTTAATCTTGAAGCAGGTGATAGTAACATCCAAGCTGCGGGACTGCGGGAAAGGTTTTGTCTACAAGGTGGAGTAAAAACTGTCTTAAATACTTTCGTTCATCAAATTCAGTGTGAAAAATGACTCTTTATGACTCATGAGATTGTTTTGTTTCATGTTGATGTGCATTCATGTGTATTCCCCGTGCTATTTTTTAATGCCGAAAATCTTCATAGACACTTATGAAATTGTTAGTTATTTCAAGAGGACTTTCAGATTATAATAAGGAATTATAATACAAAACGAGGGCACTTCATATTTAAAATAATACCTAAAATATCACATTTTATTTTTTTAGGAAAAAGGTTGACGGCTTCTCTGATAATGTGGCTCAGAGTGAAGCGCATTTACAATATTTAGAAGTGCACCTTGAGGCTCTATTGTGAGGAATCAAGTGTGTCTAGATTGCTCCAGCCCTGACGAGTGGGGTTCCCAGTCTGGGAGACTGCAAGCAGGGAACCACAGTGTTCTGGGGGTAGGTTATTGTGGACACTTAAATATTGCGCCCCAAGGATGGGGTCCCCATGGTGATCACTGGGCACAGATCTGTAGCCTAAGACTGGCACAAACTTGCAGTCTCAATTTGGTACATAACACAGTATGGATTTTTGTGATTTTGTATTTAACAAAAGAATTGAGTAGCATAGCATGATTATTCTTTGCTGTGAAATAAGAACAATGAATAACCAGTTTTATTTCAAATGCAGTGTCCATGAAGGATAAACACAACATAAACACATATGTGTTTATAGCCCCAAAGACAGTGATATTAAATTTTCCATATATAATGATAGTGATAGTTATGATGGGGCAAACGTGAACACACATTTATAATTAATAAGTAGAGGTGTATATCTAAGCATGCACGTAGACATGGTTTAGTGAGTAATGATTCAAAGCTGGGCATGTAGTGAAGATTTCAAGGTAGTGGTGCAAATCTGACCATATACTAATAATAAATGATCATATATGCAAACCCAAACAGGCACTGTTGATTACTGAGTCATGATTGACATCTCAGCATGAGCTGATGATTACAGAGAGATGGTGCAAATTCCAATACTTACTAAGGATTACTAATGGCCGGTGTAACTATGAAGAAGCAGATCTGTATAAACAAATTAAAAGCCAGACCTATTGGTAGGTCAATTAATTATATTCCCTGCAATTCATACTTTCTAATTAAATTTTAAAAAAATCATTATTTATAGCCCTACTTTGACAGGTATGGGACAAGTAGCTATTACACTTTTGGAGTTGGCAGTACCAATGTTCAAAATTATAATATTATATAGATCAAAAGCTATAAGCTTGGCACCCCACTACTCAGAAGCTTACAAAGTCATCTCTAGGGTGCCCCAAGGTACATGACCCCTCTAACCACAATCATCAGCACATACCTCAGCATGCTTTCCTACACCAACGTCACACAATTCATACTCTCCCTCTCAGACAAGAACCCCAACACAAGAAATAAGTTCATCACGTGCATGACAAAATCGCTAACTAGATGAAAGCTGACTTTCTCAAACTCAACACCAACAAGACAAATGTAGTGATCTTCACCACACGACATGGGACTCCACCTGTTGGATGGCTGCACTCATACCCACAGCCACACCTAGCACCAGAACCTCGGAATCATCACTGACACCAAACTGGCAGTGACAGCACAAGTAAGCACAGTCATCCTGCTTCCACACCCTAAAGATGCGGAGGAATATTCTATGGCTCCCAAGTAACACCAGAAAAGAATGTCACCCTCACCACCAGCAAACTAGACTACTGAAACATTCTCTCTGGTCATACCATCAAGCATTCATTCTGGTTGTATCACCAAGCATCTCACAAGAAGACAACAAACCATCCAAAATGTGGCAGCCAGTCTCATCCTCAACCCACCATGTATAACCCACATCACATCACATCACATCCCAGGGAGCTCCACTGACTCCCAATGCACAAATGTGTACATTTCAAAACTTCCTACACACATGTTCAAGCCACTACACAACTTAGGCTCCACTTACCAGGCCACCCACCTCTCCTTTCACCCACCACCTAGTCACCTACACTCTGCAGTACGATTCACACACATTCCATGCATGCACAGAACCACAGCATTCTCTTACATAACACCTAAAGCGTCAAATAATCTTCCATTTCACATCAGACAGAGTCCTCTATCTTCTTGAATTCCAAAAGAACCTGAAGATCTGTCTCAACTGGTTTCGACATACAGCTGGTCATCACTAGAATTCCATCATGGATGAGAGTACATTCTACAAATACACATACCATTATTGTATATGGCACATAATTATACTCTAGAAAACAATAAATAAATGAGATTACATACATTTTTTTTAAACTTTATTTTTGGTTTGCAAACAAACATAAATATTCCCCCCAAATTGTGGCATCGTACAGAACTGTTGAATACAGGACGACAACCTCATTAAGGCACATTAGGGACAAAAACATCGCTAATCGTCAGTCAGGCCTTGGGCTTGTAAAGAAACCTTACAGTACAATCAGTACATGGCAACCGTGAGTTGAGGCAGCGGCCGAGCGCACAAAGACAATCCGGATCTAACCATCCCCAATACCCTCCCCCTCCCCGTCAGTTCCCGATCCCTCAGAGGTGAACAGTTCGGCACTATTCCCCTCAGAGTCACTCAAGGTCAAACCAGCAGTACACATCATTCTCCATGCCAACAGGTCTTCCTGCAATCTCTCGTCTCTACGCGTACATTGCATATGAGTCTCTTCCGCCAATGACCACTCCCGGACATCCCTCAGCCATGCTGAAATCTCAGGGGCCCTCCGCCCCATCCAGGTAATGGCTACCCTACACCGTGCCAGAACCAACATAAGCTGTAATAGTTTATAGGGGATTTTCCTCTTCCTAGGCCGGGGAACCAGAGCTAGCAGACAGTGGAGTGGTGTCAGGGTTATACTAAGGCCGGTAGCGACGGCAATCCGTCCCACCACCTCCGTCCAAAAATCTCACACCAGGGCACACTCCCAGGCAAAGTGGAGAAACCTCACTCTCTCAGCACCGCACCTACGGCAAGTGTCCTCCCTATCTGGCAAAATGCGCTGTAAAGAGACCGGTGTCGGGTATGTGCGATGCATAAAATTAAAGTGTGTGAGCTTAAACCGTGCATTACAAGAGACCTTACGTGTGAGACCCCCAATACGCCTACGCTGCCCGGCATCCAGTGTCCCCCCCAGATCTATCTCCCAGGCACTCCACGCAGGCTGGACAGGTGGCTCCGAGTCCTGACGGAGTGCGGAGTAAAGCAAGGAGATCAACCTGCGACCCCTGCCACAGGTGAGGATGATGTTCAGAGTGTGAGAAGTCTTAGGCGCCTCTGGAAACTGGGGCCACATCTCCTTCACCACCTCCTGCATACGGCGGTAATGTAAATATTGTCTTCTCTCTAGTCCAAAGGCCTCCGCAGCCTCCTCGTAGGAGACAAATGAGTCGCCCGGATACAGGTCCGCCAGAGTATCACAGCCTCCAGCCCTCCAATCCCGAAAAGACATGTGTTCCTCCATAGCTACAATAGGCGCCAAAATCCAAACTGGCAACTCCCTATCAGAGGGGGCCCACCGGAGAACCCGCTCCACACATCTCTGCCAAAGTGCAGCCGCATGACGCACCACATACGATAGAGTCGCTTCCGCTCCCCTCTATCATCGCCACCTGCAGCATATGAGATTACATACATAACACAACCTGAAGAAAATTAGGAATATTAGATTGAAATGTCTTTCCCGTGCACACACAATTTGATGTAGCGAGTAAGTTAAGACCAGAGCTTAGACTTCTGTCACAAAATATTGAATTCAGTAATCAAATTATTTCCTCCTGTACTGGCAATTTATATAAAAAAATGCATTTATAGTATGGCATATGTAGCTGGTGAAGGGCCGAGATGCATTTATAAATGGGTATTGTGCTACTCTGTGGTAGTGCTAAGGATTGAAGAATGTGTGAAGATAAAGCAAAAAGTAGTGTGAGATAATGTGCTTAAACCTTACTGTCAAGTCTATGGATGGGGAAAAAGTGAGTCGGTGCAATCTGGCCCATTTGAGAGGTGTTTCTGTTTTATTTTTTTGGTTTTTATTTTTTTTGCAGAGTTTTATATAGCGCGAACTAGACCCGAACCGAATCGGGTATCAGATTGCTTTACATAGCTCCAGTTACGTTACATGAGGACACACATTCATTTTTGTTAGGCACGGGGAGATTAAGTGATTTGCCCAGAATCACAGGACGTTTGGTGCCGTTACCGAGGCTCGAACCCAGTTCCTCCAGGTCCGAGATCGAACACCCTAGCCGTTAGGCCAACTCCCTCTCTTGTGTGTATATGAAAGCGGCTTTGCAAGATTTGTCACAGCAGCAGTATAGCTGTGTATATGCCTAGGTAGGTGGGAAAAGTGTTAGAAAAGATGTTGCTGTTCATGCGTGTGGACAGTAGGAGTGTGAGAAATTCATGTGATTTGTTTTTACGCACTATTGCAAACAAAACAGGTGATGGACCGAATGTGGATCAATGTCACACATTCACCCCAGTCAAAAGATCTGGGCCCAAATCCATCGTTTTTTTGCAAGTGCAAAAAAACGATGGACTTGGGCCCAGATCTTTTGACTGGGGGAGTGTGTGACATTGATCCACATTCAGTCCATCACTTGTTGTTTTTGCAATTGCCGCCCTAAGTGCGCTGGGGATGCCCAGACGTGGGTCCCAGGCACTCCACACCACTTGGAGTCAAGCTAGCCGGGCTGATGAGAGGTGTTACCTCGAAACCGGTCCGGTCCTCGGATGCTTGATTCCGTTCTGGGAAGGACATGGCTTTTGTAGTTCGGACTGGACTGTTCCCATGGGGCAACAGGGTCAGAGCTGATTTGCATATCGCCATTGTCTAACCCAGGGTGGTGTGGAGTGCAAAAAAACGATGGACTTGGGCCCAGATCTTTTGACTGGGGGAGTGTGTGACATTGATCCACATTCAGTCCATCACTTGTTGTTTTTGCAATTGCCGCCCTAAGTGCGCTGGGGATGCCCAGACGTGGGTCCCAGGCACTCCACACCACTTGGAGTCAAGCTAGCCGGGCTGATGAGAGGTGTTACCTCGAAACCGGTCCGGTCCTCGGATGCTTGATTCCGTTCTGGGAAGGACATGGCTTTTGTAGTTCGGACTGGACTGTTCCCATGGGGCAACAGGGTCAGAGCTGATTTGCATATCGCCATTGTCTAACCCAGGGTGGTGTGGAGTGCAAAAAAACGATGGACTTGGGCCCAGATCTTTTGACTGGGGGAGTGTGTGACATTGATCCACATTCAGTCCATCACTTGTTGTTTTTGCAATTGCCGCCCAAAGTGCACTGGGGATGCCCAGACGTGGGTCCCAGGCACTCCACACCACTTGGAGTCAAGCTAGCCGGACTGATGAGAGGTGTTACCTCGAAACCGGTCCGGTCCTCGGATGCTTGATTCCGTTCTGGGAAGGACATGGCTTTTGTAGTTCGGACTGGACTGTTCCCATGGGGCAACAGGGTCAGAGCTGATTTGCATATCGCCATTGTCTAACCCAGGGTGGTGTGGAGTGCAAAAAAACGATGGACTTGGGCCCAGATCTTTTGACTGGGGGAGTGTGTGACATTGATCCACATTCAGTCCATCACTTGTTGTTTTTGCAATTGTTTTTACGCACTTACACAAAATTTTAGGAAAATTTTACGAAATGACATGTAATTATGCAAAATGTGAATCGGACTTTTAGTGCTATATTTTAGCACAAAATAACCAATAAGTCATTTTTTGACACAAGCACACATTCTGCAGCATATTATAGCTCAAACAAGACAATTGGCATGAGCAATACCTGCTCACGTTCTGTTTGCCCGCATTCCTCCTGAGTGTTCAACATAAATGTTTGTAGCAAATGCCACATAATTAGGTGATGTGGCATCAGGGATTTTACATAACAAGTGCAACATGAAATTCCCCAAATTACTCAAACTATGCAAGGGTAATTTACATTTTTCTCAGGCCTAGTGGACATCTACCATTTGGATTAGACTATCTAACAGTTTAAAGAACACTGAATATTGGCATTGGAGTTGTCCAGATGTGAAAGAAGCTAAAATGCGAGGGAGCTGTGGTGGGGGTCAATCATGGATTAACTATAGTAAATACTCTTGCCTTCACAGAGGACCATTAAAAGAGCTACCCATCAGAATGGCTATTTTTTAACCAGAAACAATATAAACTCTAATGAATCCACTGTGTACCAGCAGAGGAACAATCATTGTATGGTAAGCTATAGTCAGGGCCACTGGAATTATGCAATTGTGTGGCAGCATCGATTTTAACATGAGTATAGATATGCCGCATTGGTCACAGAATCCACTCTCTACCGCATAATCTGCAGAATGTAACAAAAAAAATTGTTTCTTGTTTGAACGGTTCAAAAGTTACTAAAAAAGAAGCAACATCTATTGCCACACAATGGAAGGATCTTTGCAAAGGTTAACTAGTCGCCTTTCTGTTGTTATTACTATATTAGGGCGGTAAACTGGTTCCAAAGAGGCACAGCCAATGCACTGACAGTGTTACCAAGTTTAAAAATGAGAAAAGAATCCAGTAATACTATTAAAAAATCTGCCATATTTTAGTGCATAATTTCCCTTTTCTTGCTGCATAATCTACTCAAGCCTGCTGCATAATTTGGTCCTCCCCTGCTGCATAATTCCAGTGCCCCTGGTTATAGCATATGCCTGAAGCGATCACCCAGGTATTCCGGGCGCAACCTATAGAAATGGGTATTACACCAGGGGATCGCTTGTCTCTCGATTGCTGAATCAGTGCACTGCATTTAAACAGCAAAAAAACAAAAACAATAGGAGACATAAGAGGCTGCAGTCACAACATGTCCTAGAAGACAAAATAGAAATACTATTTGAATAGGTTGTGGAAATCAAATCAGTGAGCAACATGGAACGAAATGCATGTGCTTTGCTCTTTGTAGCACTAAATGAATGGCTTGGAATGCAGAGCGCCCTACATATATGATGGCCCTCCTCTAATTTAACAAATACAACGTCTTGCAAAGTATTGCAATGTCTCAAGAAAAAACAAACATGATTTAGAAGCCAGTGATTTTACAGAAGGTCACAAAAGTACTTTGACGCCTCGTCAGGGGTAGTAAACGCTATATAAATGCAATTAAATAAATAAATAAATAAATTACAAACTCAACTTGTTCAAATCCACAAAGGAAATTTAGTAGTCAATGCCTACAATTTTGCTCTGTGATGTCTTAAATACAATTTTAGTGAAGGAAGTAATAAAAGTTTGAAATCTGATTTTGCAGGTGGTGCTTCACAGGGTAACACAAGAGTGCCTGTGTTACTGTACACCTGCTACATATGCTGTTGCCTTTTTGAACTGATCAGGGATGTGCATTGCGGCTTGGAATCGTTTACAATTTGGCCTCCACATAGCGCTTGCTTTTTACCTTGTATGTCTGCGTCCACTCTGTTTGAGAACAGCCTAAGTGGGGGGGAATCCTCGAATTGTTTGAATAGGGCTTTGCTCACCATTCTCTTTGATTATCTTATTCAGGCCTTAATTGAGGTGCCAAAGTGCGTTAAATAGGTTTCGGAATGTACATAAACTCATGAAAAAGAAAACTGCAAAATTGCCTCATGCTACACCATGTAAACCCACGTTATATTTTTTTTTTAACAGCAAGAGAACATGCTCATCATAATTCGGGCCCTACAAAACAGCTGTAAAGAAAATCTCTCCCCTTTCTCAGGCGACAGGTGCAAGAGCAGGGCGTTAGCAGTTCCTTCTGGGCAGAGCACTTCCTGGGCAGCCGTCAAAGTGTTAATGTATGCAGATCACATCCTTTGTGTTTCGACTGATCACAGAGGTGAGCCTCAAGTTAGGAATGAAAGGAACACCTCCCCTCCCCCAACCTCCAAACACAGGTTGGTTGCAACAACGAGAGCCACTCTTGAAAACATAGGGCCTTATTTATGAAGGACTTGCGCCGCCGGTGCGTCACTTTTAACATGGGAAAAAGTGACGCACCGGCGGCGCAAGTCCTTCATAAATAAGGCCCATAATATGGACACTGAATTTAACAAGGCAACTGCGGAAGACCCATAGTTTGTTTTGCGTGTGACAATTTGTACAATTAATAGGTATTTGACAAAGGCTGATACATGAAACTGGCATTTCTTTGCAACCACATGATTATGCACTAGAAATTCCAGGATGACAACACAAAAACTAAAGTTAATAGTTTTTGATACATTTTATTTTTTGTTAGTGAAGCAAACGAGAGGGAGGACTTTGGTGCACTACATGCTGTTGTGTTCCCGAGGGTCCGCCCCCGAGGTCCCGAGGGACGGACAAGTTGGTCATGTGACCGCCCTATAATAAAAAGAGGTCGAGCACGTGAGAGGGCGTTCAGAGACACGCGCCGACCGACCAAGCAACTTTATTCCCAGTGTCTGGCTGAGTTTATTCTAGGGCCACGTGCTAGGCCTAGTCAGGGTTAGATGCCCCTTGAGCGTAGATCACCCGACACAACAATTGGCGACGAGGGTGGGATCGATTCCCCGCTCGGGGTGCGTGTGTGTGTCCCTGTTGGGGTGAGGCGGCTGCGGGCACTACCACGTGTCCGCGGTGCTCGTGCCTTGCCACCGCACACCCCCCGCTTTGCCTGCCTGGAGGAAATACTCTGATCCCTGGCTCTCTTCAGGTGAGCAGCGCTGGCCTGCATCTCTCTGCGGCGCGCAGGAGTCTGATTGGTCGCGCGAGGTGCGTCCGGCGCTCCGACTGCCGCTGGATCATACCCCGGCTGCCCACGGACATCCTTCCGGGCGTCCAAAGCGATGGCTAACATTCCGCCCATTGAGCCGTTCGTGGTGGAAGGTGCGCCGTCCACTCTCGCACCGAAGTGGAAAGAATGGGTGGACAGGCTCTTCATATTCTTTGAGGCCACCAAGGTCCATAAGGAGCAGAAGCGTGCCATGATCCTCCATCTTGGTGGCAAGGACATTCATTCCATCGCCCGCACCCTTACGGAAGCAACTCCCAAAACCCACCACACGCTCATAAACGCACTCAATGCGCACTTTGAACCCATGGCCAACCAAGACTATGAACGGTTCATTTTCAGACAAGCGCGACAACTGCCAGAGGAATCGCTGGACGCCTATCACTCTCGGTTGAAGAAACTGGCGCTAACGTGTGGATTTCAGGATGTCACGGAGGAAATCAGAGGCCAGATCATTCAGGGTTGCGCTTCTGCTAAACTGCGCGAGAGAATTCTGGAGGAGTCGGGGAAACCCCTCCCAGACATTCTCACGCTAGGCCGCACGAAGGAGCTGTCCAAGGCCAGGGCAGCCCACATGGAAGCAGCTCTGCAGGCCAATATGAAAGTGGAACCAGTGAACAAATTGCAGGTCCGCCCACAGCCCAAATGGGTGAAGCGAACAACAACTCCGCAGGGCGGAGCTTCGGCGCAATCATGTGGTTACTGTGGAGGCCCGAGACACCCGGCGCCAGAATGTCCAGCACGGGGCAAGACATGCTCCGGGTGCGGAAAAATGAACCATTTTGAAAAGGTGTGTCGGTCCAGAAAGTTCAGCAAGCCCCGCCAGACAGTACACGCGGTGGCGGAGCCTGAAGGCGCGGAAGGAGGACCCAGCAACAGTGATATGGACGACGACGAGGAGGAGCGGTCCGTACACAAGGTGCACATGATAGGCACGGCCACCCGACGCACAAGGACACTACCACAGTGTGCAATACAAGTAGCGGATCAGGACATTATGGCAACGGTGGACACGGGCGCCTCAATAAATCTGATGAGTGCGTCCCTCTACGGAGACATGGCTACTCCACCCAGCCTACGCTCCACTCCGATCACCGTTTTTGCTTATGGCCAGGACGTGCCCCTCCGCATTCGAGGAAAGTTCAAAGCAGCAGTCCGACACGGAGACAAGATCACGCATGCCAACATCTTCGTGTCGGAGGAAGGCCAAGGCATGCTCCTGAGTTGCCGGACGGCAGAAGACCTGGGAGTGGTCTCTTTTGCGCTTGGGGTGCACGAGGAATCAGTGCAGCAACTGATTGCAGACTTTTCGGACCTGTTCGAAGGGATCGGCCGCTTCAAGGGTCGGGAAATACACCTGCATGTGGACCCCACTATCCAACCGGTGGCCCTGCGACACCGGCGGGTCGCGTTTCATTTGAGGCCACTGGTTGAGGAAGAACTACAGAAGCTAGAAGCAGCGGGCATCATTGAAAAGGTGTCCGGACCCACCCCCTGGGTATCGCCCATCGTGGTCACCCGGAAACCCAAGCAGCCGGGAGCGGTCCGGATATGCGTGGACATGCGCCTCCCCAATGCGGCCATCAAAAGAGAACGACACATCACCCCCACGATCGATGACCTGATCGGAGAGATGGCCGGGGCCCGGTGGTTCTCCAAGTTGGACCTCAGGGCGGGGTACCATCAGCTCGTGCTGGATAAAGAGTCCCGGAACATTACGACGTTCTCCACTCACATCGGACTGCGCAGGTACACCAGACTGAGCTTCGGAATATCCAGTGCTGCCGAGGTGTTCCAGAATGTCATCCAAGAGCTCATTACTGGCATACCGGGGGTGATCAATGTCAGTGACGATATCATGGTGCACGCCAGGACAATTCCTGAGCACAACCAACGCTTGGCACAGGTGTTCCGCAGGCTCCGCAGCGCTGGACTCACTCTGCACCGAGACAAATGCGAGTTCCTTCAGACCAAGCTGGGGTTCTTCGGCTACGTGTTCTCGGCCGATGGCGTCAATCCTGATCCGGACAAGGTCAAGGACATCAAAGATGCACCTCCGCCCACGACTGTCACGGAAGTCCGAAGCTTCCTCGGGATGGTGAATTACTGTGGTCGCTTCATAAGAGACCTAGCCAACCTGACCCTCCCTTTACGTGATCTAACCAAAGACTCCACGCCATGGAACTGGGGACCGGAGCAGGAGAGGGCATTCCAAAACATCAAGAGTGCGCTGTCCAGCAACACCACGCTGGCGTTTTTTGACCCCAGACATTTCACTCTTATCGCAGTAGATGCCGGACCGGCGGGATTGGGGGCCGTCCTGATGCAGAGAGCCCGAGACGAGATAGATTGGGCCCCCGTCGCCTTTGCCAGCCGGTCCCTCACGGACACAGAACAAAGATACTCCCAAATTGAAAAAGAAGCCATCGCGATTCACTGGGGATGCCGGCACTTCCACTTATATGTATATGGCAAACCTTTCACAGTAGTAACGGACCACAAGCCGCTGCTGTCGCTGTTCTCAGGTACCTCATCCAAACCACCCCCCAGAATTGAAAAGTGGATCTTGCAATTACAGGAGTACAACTGTGCCATTGAGTACCAGCCAGGGGCAAAGAATCCGGCGGACTATCTGTCACGACACCCCCGGGCGGCCACCCCAGAGGAGATGGAGGAAGCTGAAGACACGGAGGCCCTGGATGAGGCCCCAGATCCGGAGGGGGCCGACAACGAGGCGCCAAGCCACGAGGTGGAGGCTGGAACAGAGCCGATGACTCAGCGAGGGTCCCAACGCCAGCTACGTGCCAACCCCACCCCCTCCAGCTGGCTGAGAGACTACTTTACGTAAGACTGTTCTCATTTACATATGTACCCGTCATGTTTGAACTGAATGCGCTAGCATTTTGAAAGACGCTGAAGGTATCGGTCCTGATGCTAGTGAGACCCTGGGTTTGATCAGACCATGTTTGCAATGTTGCAGTATGTTTTTGGTTTTGTTTGTTTTTCTTGTTTTAGGAGGAATGTTGTGTTCCCGAGGGTCCGCCCCCGAGGTCCGGAGGGACGGACAAGTTGGTCATGTGACCGCCCTATAATAAAAAGAGGTCGAGCACGTGAGAGGGCGTTCAGAGACACGCGCCGACCGACCAAGCAACTTTATTCCCAGTGTCTGGCTGAGTTTATTCTAGGGCCACGTGCTAGGCCTAGTCAGGGTTAGATGCCCCTTGAGCGTAGATCACCCGACACAACACATGCTAGCAAATAATTCAAGTCTAGTTATTCATCCTTCAATGTAAACATTGCAGGTCTAACCTTCCAGGACTGAAACCTTTGCAGGTTTATGTAGCAGAAACTCGACCCGAAGGCATTGGAGCGCTTTACACAGCGCGTTACACAAGGACACATTAATGTTCCTAGCCACAGGGAGAAAAGGGGACGCCCAGAATCACAGGGTGTTGAGCTGACACTGAGCGCCGAGAATCGAACCTGGATCCCCATTTATGGAGTCGGCATCCTCTTCCTTTCATTTAGCATAAATAGCTAAGCATAGGAAAATAAAGCATTGAGCCTCTAATGTACATTTCACCCATGACAGTAAGAACGGCCCAGGGGAGAAAAATGGGGAGGGAATGGGGAAAATAGTAAGAGGAGCATAGGGAGAAATGGATAAAGTCAGAGAAAACAGAGAGAGATGGAGAGAGATACAAGTTGAGTCAAGATTTAGGGAGAGAACGGCGTGGTAAAAGTCTTGGAGACAAACAAGGAAATAGGGGTAAACAGGAGAGAGAGATTTAGAGATAGGAAGTCAAACAAAACCAGTGAGAGAAATAGACAGGGAGAGAGAAAGTCAGAGATATGGGGAGACTGGGGAGGGCACAGGAATGACAGGAGAGGCAGATACATTAAAGCTAGTGAGAGGCATCGAAAAATAGAGATACAGAGATAGACAGGGAACAAGAAAGAAAGACAGAAACAGAGAAAGACAAGAAGGGAGAGAAAAAAAATAGGGAAAGACAGCCTAATATGAGACATATGTGAGAGTCAAGGAGAAACAGGGTTAGAATTGGTGAGAGAGAAATAAAGCCAGATAGTGTCATAAGGAGGGAGAGATAGGTAGAGACAAAAACAGTGGGCGAAAGACCGAAACAGAGATGGAAAAATAGGAAGAGAGAAAAAAAGAAAGACAGGGAGAGATGTGAAATCGAAATGGAGTGAGGAAGTGGGAGAGAGTAAAAGACAGGGAAAGAGTAAGACAAGGAGAGGGGTGGGTTTATGAAACATACTAGAAAGACAGGAAGGTGGACAGGAGGAAGAAAGGAAGGAAATACACACTGAACTGAATCTAAATGTAAATGTAAATTGATACTTGTATAGCGCACTACGCACCCACAAGGGTCTCAAGGCGCTTGTACGAATACCGCTGTGGAACCTATCCTGGCTTTCCCTGTGAGGCGTCCACTCCTGGGCACCCCCAAGGTGGAGGCCAGGCATCCTTAGCGTTGTGGGGGCCATTGTGGAGATTAAGCAAGCTATTGCCCAGAGTTGCAGAGTGGAACTCCATGATTGGAATAGGCACTGAGGCGAGAATTATCAGGTCCGTGGAATTTTTGAGCCCAAGACCCGCCGAGGCAGGGAATTGAACCCTGGTCCCAGGCTAGACCTCTGCATCAGGGTCTGCCACTCTAACCATTGAGTCACACTTCTCCACCATTGAGCCATACTTCTCCAGACTAAAGCTATTTGTCTGTCCATTAACCTCTATCCCACCCTCTCTTGATCTTTCTACCTGTAACAGAGACATCTTTAGCTACATAGATCGGTCTTTGTCTATATTTGTTTCTCCTTCAATCTATCCTTAGTAGTGCATCTGTCCATCTATATATCCCTTTATTTGTATGTACATCTGTACATCTGTCTGCCCATCACTCTATCTAGTTGTAAATCTGTCGATCCGTCTATCTATCTGATTTATCAAAATTGTATCCACCATACATCTGAATGCATGTTCGGAAATGAGATCCCTGGCCACACAACTGGGAATGGGTGAATTTCACCTAGCAACTGACGTAAGAAGGGGGCTAGCAACCTCCCTCAGGCATCAGGTGCACAGATTTTAGGAAGATAGGAACAGCCATGGATTACAATCATGCCGAGACATCGGAGATAGACAACACCAGCTTAACACAAGTGGACCCATCATGCTTTGCAGTACAAGCAATGGATCCCACTATGCATTAATTTAGTACCCGCCATCCCACCCACATGAAGCCCTGCACACCCCTGACCATCAAGTTGGCAAGACCTGTTGTGTCCAAAACATGACATGTACTTAGAGTGGACTTTGGGACAGCCACTTGCTCGTGATTGGACAGCCATTGTTGTTTATATCAGATGTCTTGATTCAATGGCTTTTCTCTCTGTCCCTGTGTTTCTTCCACCCTGGGGCATTTTGATCTCACAGTGTTGTGAGTGAATGTTTTTTATCCTTCTTCTGCATACTTGTGGAGCTGTTTTTTATTTTAGATTTAACATTTCATGGGAGTGCAGGTATTTCCTTCCTGTCTATATTTATTGGTTTACAATGGGTTGGCATCTGCAAAATGCTTCTGCTCCATTTGCTTCCTTCTGTATATTGCACTCTTTTATTTTCACTTTGTTTACATTTGAATTTACTGATCTAACATGGTTGTCCGCCATGTTAGATTAGTACATTTAAAGCAGAGGCTTGTGTCATGACACATTCTTGTGTCATAAAGCTCATTCACACATGCATTAGGACACACATCACGGCGAACACTTGTGCATGTGGCATATTGCCGGCCACCTTAAAATGAGGTTTCTTTAATAAAAACTCTATTCCAAGATTGTGAACCATACATCTGTTAGTATGTGGTGGCCATGATATTCAACTCCTCACAGAGGTAGTAGTTGTGATATTCATATCCAAGACATGCAGAAATAGTGTGTGATGAGAGTAATGGGCAGGTCCCCATGGAGATAGTATGCTATAGTGTTCTTATTCAAGGCATGCTGAGATAGAGTGTGCTGATAGCTGTGCAAGTCCCCACACAGATAGTGTGATTACTGTAATGACCAGATTGTCTCAGTACATGATAAAAGTCATGTTCAAACCTTCACACGGATAGTATGTGATGATAGACAAGTTTAAGGTCACACACATATAGTGTGCTAATCAAGTTCATGTCTCTGAAGAGGTAATACGTGATTATAGTAATGCTACGGCCCCCACTGAGATAGTCTAATGATTGTCCCGTCAGAGTTTATGCATCATAATAGTAATTCCAAGCCACTTCCGAGACCATGACAGACAGTGAGATGAAGGCCTTTCCTTTGTGGGGACATCAAGATAGATGAACTAGCAATGCCCTGGACAGTATGAGTAAGGGGAACGATAAGTATGATGATTGCTTTCCAGTTCAATATTATAAATTGAATAATGCAAAGTTGGTGCCACTATTATACAGGTGTACAAGGATGCAGTGGTGTTTTTTCTAGGCAAATGAGCTGGCAATCACATTAGAACCATTATACATCTACAGTGGCAGGTACAGAATGAAGCAAATGACAAACTAATAATATTGCTGGTTGCAGAAAAGGCCTTTGACTACGTAGAGTGCAGGTATCTATTCATGGTAATAGGTAAATTGAGTCTGTGCAGGGATTTCATTGAAAAAGTGCAGAAGCTATATAAAGTGACTGACTCAGATAAACATTTGGAGCTTTATCTCACAACAGTTCCTCATCTTCAGGGGCACTAGAATGGTCTGTCCTCTGTCCCCACTCTTGTTTTACTAACTCTGTTTTTATTTCAGATGGCAATCACACAAAGCAGACACATATGGAGCATAATGACACTTCTGTTTTATGCAGATGGTATTGTGGTTGCACTTGTAACGATCAAGGTTTCCCAACTAACATTAATGTCCTGATAACTTTTTTACAAAATTAACTGGTCTGTATGTAAAGCTCTGCCCATGACAAAAACCACAACAGCAGTGTTAGGCTGTGTGATGCTGAGAGCGTCGATCCACTGGTTCTGAGTGACACTGGTCCAGCTGTGGAGTGGGGCACTGGGGCAGTTGGGGGTGGTATGGGGGCATCTAACGAGGGTGAAGTGTACGATGGAGTGGTCTGACCAGGTGACTTCTGTGGTGTGGCTGTATCATATTCTGTTGATGGACGTGAAGATGGGGTCTAGCGTTTGTCCTGCTTTGTGTTTGGGGTATGTAACCAGTTGCTTGAGTCCAAAGTTGTCCAATCTTTCCAGTAAGTCAGTGGAGTCCAGGTGGAAGTTGATGTCTCCCAGGAAGACATAGGGCCCGATTCACAAAATTAATCTCAGGCAAAATCCTAACTTTACGACTTTCGGTATTCACAGAAGGCATTTAGGAGTAGTAAAGTTAGGATTCCTAACTTTACTACTACAAAACTGACAACAATCCTAACATTTTGACTTTTTGCATTCACAAAAGGCGTTTAGTTGTAGTACTACTAAATGCCTTTTGTGAATACAAAAAGTCGTAATCTTAGGATTTTGTCTCAGATTACTTTAGTGAATCGGGCCCAAAGTGTTCAGATTCTATGGTGAGTGTGCCGTGTGACCTTACAATAGAAATATGCATGGGCTTTTTTCTGACATAAGTGTCTCCAAGTGGTACTTCAGCATGTGTAGTGATACCGGGGCCCAAGCATGTAAGAGACTCACTCCCCTCAATTATGATAGTGTTTTACAGCATAACCTTTAAGCATTTAAAGTCTGACAACATTACCCACCCACACTTTGAGCTTTTTCGCAGATGTGCTTTGTGAGCCTGGGACTCTGACAAGTGTAAATAAACACTTGTGCTCTGGGCTTTTCTTCCCCTCTGCCCTCCAGTGGCTGCTAAATGCATGGGCTGATGGAGGCCGTGGGTCCCATTAGATGCTGTCGGTGTTTGCTGGGTTACATAATGAGAACCATGATTCCCAGATAAGGGGGATACTGCCTCAATGATCCTGAGATAAGAACGGTTGTCAGCAGCCCTGTGGTGACCACCTCAGCAGTCGCAGGTAAAATGTGATGGATTGAAGTAGGAGAGGGGCCTTTGCAGCAAATCACCAGCAGTCTACAGCAATGGGCCATCTTCAGGTCTGTGGGGCTCACTCTAACCTGCACCGTCACTCAACAGGGGCGAACAGCGTGCCATATGTCACCCTCCCTGATACTCCAACTGCCTCTCATTCATCAATCCATCGATGAAAAGCCTGATGTCAGCAAGGCATCAGCATTCGTGGAGCACCCTTTTTGATGCTGCCTTGCTAAACTACATTTTGGAATAACGAAAGGTCGGAGCCCCTACAAGCGGAAAGCAAATTATTCCTACTGCCAGTGCTTTAAAAGAACCAGTACTCACCGGTACTGAGTATCGGCATTTCTCAGATTTATCACTCTGAGTACCGGCACTTCTCTACTGCCGTTGAGAGTACCAGTACTCACGAAAAAAGTAAGGCTCATTGGCTGTGCTGGTGAGCCGGAGTGGAATGTGTATCTGGCAGCCAAGGCACCGCTTCTGCAGCCCCGATCTGAACCCCAGCTGAGCTATTCAGCAGGGCTCATTTGAATAATGAATGAAAGGGAGGGAGGATGGATGGATGAAAGGATGGATGATGGATGAGTGAAAGGAGGGTTTAAGTGAAAGGGTGGATGGAATGAAAGGGTGGATGGAATAAAGGAATGAAGGGGTTGATGGATAGATGAGCGAAAGGATTAATAAATGAGCGAAAGAGTGGATAAAAAGATGAATGGAAAGGTTTGGAGATGGATGGATGGATGGGTTTGTATATGAAGGGTGGACAGACGGAATGTGAAAACTGAATGATGGATGAAAGACTGAGCAGACGACACAATGTAAAGGTTAAATAGCGGACATCAGCAGGTAAATGGTAGGATGAAAGAATGAATGGATAGATCTATGGAAGAGACAAGCGCTATCTTCTGGGGAGGGTCATGATGATTTCCTTCATTTACATTGTGCTATAAAAGCTTTGGGTCGAAGTGGGGGTATTTTCAGTGGGTGAGTGTGTGGATGGATGAGTGAGCAAGAGTGGATGTATAGATGGATGGATGAGTGAAAGTATGGATTGCTGGGTGAAAGAGGGTGGATGATTGGATAAAAGGGTGGATGATGGGTGGATAAGTGAAAGATTGGATGGATGAATGAAAGGGAGGGAGGATGAATGAAAGGGATGGAGGATGGATGAGTGAAAGGAGAGATTGAGTGAAAGGGTAATGGAATGAATGGGTGGATGGAATAAAGGAGTGAAAGGGTTGATGAACAGATGAGCGAAAGGATTGATAAATGAACGAAAGAGTGAATAAAGAGATGGATGAGGGAAAGGATGAATGGATAGGTTTTGATTTGGATGGATGGATAGGTGTTTATATGAAGGGTGGACAGACAGAATGGTGAAAAACTGAATGATGGATGAAAGACAGAATAGACGACAGAATGTAAATGTTAAATGGTGGACATCAGCAGGTAAATGGTAGGATGAAAGGATGAATGGATAGATCTATGTAAGAGACAAGAGATATCTTCTGAGGAGGGTCATGATGATTTGCTTCATTTGCTTGGTGCCATAAGAGCTTTGGTGTGACGTGGGGGTATTTTCAGTTTCTTTCTACTCATGTGCTGAAAAATATATGGTTTTGTGCCAAACAACAGCAATTAACAGTATGGCATTGAGAAGGTGCATCTATTGCAAAAAAAGGAAATGTTAACATATTATAGCATTACTCTTTCTTTTTTGTGTAATGAGTTAACTTGCTTCGTTTATATAAACACATTTCTCATGTGTTTTGATGTGTCCTGCAACTAATAATAGAAGTCATGAAGTATCATCAGGTCTTGCCTTTAGCCCCGCCCCCTCACTACACCTCTAGCTCATTTTAATGAGTACCTGCACTTATTTTTCCCATTTAAAGCACTGCCTACTGCCATATAGGGATGTATGTTGGGACGTTTTCTCAATATGAAAAACTACTTATATGATTATTCCCCGACTGTAAATGAAGAGGTAAGTTAAAAAAAGGGTGCATTGGAATGTGACCATTGTAATTACGAGTGAATGAGATTCACTCAAGCATCCCATGCATCACTTTTTGTGCTGTTCAACTTGGAGGTTAGACCACTTCTCAAAAGTATAAAATTATATTATACCCCTTGGTACGATATGGCCTTGCGATACTTATTTGGATTTGTGAAGAAGACGAAGGATAGCAACTATTGCTTTTGGAGAAAGTGGCTTGTATCCGCTTTAATTACAGAAAACAAAATTGGAGCAGGATTACAAATGCTTGTTTTTAAGGCTTCTGTATAGTAGGGATCTGGTTGCTCCCGTGAGAGCGCAGGAAAGCGCGGGGAAGGAATTGGTCCAGTCTGTAAGCTTGGATAGCCTCTGCAACCATGCTGGTCTGTTAGTTCTTGATCTGCTGAATGCCGCACCTGGTTTTAAACGTGGCTGAAGGTGGCATTCAGCTCTACGCCACTGGCACATTCGCCCACTGAGCTATCTTTCTAGTTTGTGAGCATTAGCATTTTTAATGCAGTTCTAAGCAATGCTGCGAGGTTTACGCTGCCTAAGCCATATGTTGTGGAAATATGGAAATATAATTCACATCTATGGGCTACAGCATTTAGTTTCCATATGTATCGCGTCATCAGGGGTTCCTAAGTGCTATATAAATACAAAGCAGACAATAAGGACTCCAGAACGGACCAGCTGACCATTTATACTTAGTGAACAGTTATTGTTTATTCTACCCATCAAGTCATAACCATAGCTTCAGGAGGAGAGATTAAAGAGAATCTATTTACAATTAATCAATTGGGACTTGTACAGCGGCTAATCAACCTCGAGGGTATCCAGGCACTAAAGATGCGTTTAGAATTAAATGAGTGCGCCCTTTAATTCAGGAACGCGTTTGGTGTGCTGATAGCCGAAAAGCTGTATATAGCACTTTCAGTCAGACATTTAACATTTTAGCGAATTGCATATGTTAAAAGTGAAACTGCAAGTCACACAACACAATTTGCTGCTGGGTAAAAGCCAGGCTGACGTTGTCACTCATTACTAGTTAGCCCTATAGTCAGACTTTTACAACTGTTCCAATTGTAAGGCACACTCCCTTTCCTCTCATTCTCTTGCTCTCTTTCTTGTCCGTTCCTTCTGTCAGTCTCTTTAACTTTAAATCTCGGTCTCATTTTCTTCCTCGCTCGCTCCTATCCTCTCTCGAGACCTCCCATTTCTTTCTCCTTCTTTGTCTTTGCATCTTTCTCCTTCTCCTTTCTCTTTTTGGATATTACTCCACTCTCATCCCTTCATATTCCACTACCTCTATTTCTCCTTTCTCCCCTCTTCCTGTCTCACATTTTCTATTTTGATCCCTATATTTCTTTCTTCACTCGTGTTTGTTGTCCTTTTCTTTTTTGATGTTTCATTTGTCCTCCTCCTTTCATTTTACTTTCTCTCATTCTGTTGTATTTCATTTTCTCTCATTTTGTTATTTATGCTCCACTTTCAATACTCTATTCCCCTGAGCCACAGGTGTTGCGTGTTAGACCTTTAAACCACGAATAAAGCGCAACATTATTTTAAGTGCTGCAGTAAACTTACCAAAGTAAAGACGTGTCCACTAAATTACTTAATAAGACAACTAGAAGAAAAGTAAACTGTGTTTACACCACAAATGCCTTCGTGATTGGCTGCTGTTACTGCTTATTATGGGTAATTTTTAATTGTATGCACAGTTTAGAAATTGGATGTGATGCAATAGTTGTTGTTGTTAAACTTCTATTATGAAGGGCAACATAGATTGGTTCCAATGACTTAATAAATCCCAAAAGTTTTAAGATGGCATTCACGCACCCCACCTGTTGACTCGCATTTTGTGCAGAGACCACAGTGCTGGGGTTTAGTTACCACTACTCATTTGCCCGGGTCCCAGCACTATGTACTCCTGGCCACAGAAAGGTGATGTAATACTCAAGCAAGATGGAAGCTGGACTGACTAAACTGACAGTCATACCATATGCATACTGATCTTCCCCTTGACTCCATGTATGGTCAAAAGAGGTAGCTACACCAATATGCATTCTTTCCAGTAAAATGTCTGGAAGTGGCCGTGAGGTGACAGTTAACTATAAAATAGGCCTCTGATAAGAAAATCTGCTTTCTATGTAATCTCTGTTAACAGCGCACAACGCTGGCCTCACAATATTGTAGGCAGATTTATTTAATAAAAGACAGATTGGTGTTAATTGTTCCCTTCGTTTCTAGCATTCAGTATACACACATTCTTGTACATAGCCTCCCTACATCCTCATTGGCACATGAAATCACAGTAGATGTTGGAACACCCAGGATAAAGTGCTGCTTTACTAAACACTTATAAGGAGACAAAGGCAGGATCTATTGGCTATGACAATGCTTGTTTTGTAGGCACTGGGAGAGTATGTGAATTGCCCACAATCACAGAATGTTGAGCTGACATGCCACATACTCTCCCAATTAATTTTAGGGACAAATAAACCTCTGTATGACTTCATGCCTGCATTTCTAAATTACACAAATTTCTTTATTAATGTTTACAAACTCGCTAAGAGTTAGACTGGGTTCAGTCTCTGGGTGCTTAAACCTCGTTCTGCTCTCAGTGTCCCAGTCAGTCGCATCTCATGTTGCCTTTCCCTGCAAAGGTGCCGTCTTTTCAGCAGGGCCCATCCCCCTGTCTGGGAGAGTTTCCTGCTCAGGTGATTCGAGCGCCGCGCTGGCCTCTTGAGGGCTAATGTCCCTTTTGTTATGCGCGAAGGTGAATCTGCATATCTGTGCTCGGCCATCCTGAAACCTTACAGGTTTGGTTTGCTTTAAGGCCGCCAGGATTATCATTCCGAGGGGCAGAGGAAATGCTATTCAAACTGGGTAAAGTGTTTCTTTAGTGAGCAGACTTGTAAAAGTGTTTTGCTTACATCCGTACGCACCAACTTCACAGGTATTTTTCCCCAAATTATTTATTTCACGGACTCTGCTATCATAAAGAACGCATTTCAAGTAAGCGCTGAAAATTCAGAACATTATGCAAGTTAATATCTAATAACTCGTTATTACTGTTCCTGAAATCTCTCTCGTACGGGTTGAGAAAGCTTTAAAACAGGTAAGCCACTGCAATCTAAACTCTGTGCTAGTGCAAGTTTTGAAGAGTACCTGATATGCGCTTAGTAAAAAAGAAACACCTTTTATCACAGGTTAGTATTTAATTGTAAATGCAAATGATAAATTATAACAAGTTCTGTCCTTTTCTTTATTCCTTCAAACCAATGTAAACTCTAATCCTTTTTTTTAACGCAAACAATGTATTGGATTACAACTGGAAGACAAGAAGAATTTTTACAGACTGAATTTTCATCAGGAAAAATGTGTCACGAAACTTGCTGGCAAATGGTTCAGATTTTGTGTTTCACAAAGCCCCATAGAGGGAATGTGAAGCTGATGATGCTCAAGCCAAAACAGAGCTTGCGTGTAAATACAGGAATGCTCAAGTCCCCACAGAGATGGTTTGTGGCTATAGTATTACCGTGGTTGTTAAAGAGAATGTGTGATTATAGACATGCCCAGATCCCCACAGACATAGTGTGTGATTATAGACATGCTCAGGTCCCCACAGAGATAGTGTGTGATTATAGACATTCCCAGGTCCCCACAAAAATATTGTGTGATTATAGAGATGTTGAGGTCCCCACAGAGATAGTGTGTAATTATAGAAATGCCCAAGTCCCCACAGAGATAGTGTGTGATTATGAAGATGTCGAGGTCCCCACGGAGATAGTGTGTGATTATAGACATGCCCAGGTCTCCACGGACAGAGTGTGTTATAGACATTCCCAGGTCCCCACAGAGATAGTGTGTGATTATAGAGATGTTGAGGTCCCCACAGAGATGGTGTGTGACTATAATATTACTACAGTTGCCAAAGAGAATGTGTGTGATTACAGACATGCCCAGGTCCCCACAGAGATAGTGTGTGATTATAGACCTGTCCAGGTTCCCTCAGAGATAGTGTGTGAATAATAGGATCCATAGAGATATTATGCGATTAAAGTGATGTTTAAGTGCCCACAGTGTAAATGTGTGATTACAGTCATATTCAAGTCTCCATCATGATGTTTGCAAGGATAGGTGTGCTGAAGAACCCATACAGATTGTATTAGTCTGATGGCTTATTAAATGAAGTAATCCACTTGAGGAAAATGTGTTTGACCACTCTCTCACATATCTGAATCCTGGTGCGATCACTCAGTCTTTATTCCTTCCAAGGTCTATACAATAAGTATTATTTACTTGGATAACTAAAACATATGGTATTCAGCAACAAGTACTCTCAGGTGTGAATGTGCATTTTATATATGCTCATGAGAATATATGATGTGATAATAGTGGGACTCAAGCCACCACTAGAGATAGACTGTAAGTATCCCATATCTAAGAATCCCACTAACTGATTTAAACTGTATTCATCCAGGAAGGTTTACACTTCCTTAAAAATCCAAGTATCAGAGTTCTCATTTTCTTTTCTAACACCCATCTTATCAACTCTAGTCTCCATTAAGAAGATACAACTGTATTTCTGATTGCAATAAACTCCCCATACTGATTTGTTCTGATACTTTAGGATGATTACAATAGAAGAACTGTCACATCTATATAATGTTTGTCATTATAATTCAAGAATGAAATGGTCCTCTCCTCACAAAGCTCTTCTTTCTCTCAAAGTATTCCTTACACCTGCTCTTGGGGCTCTTTCTAGGCTCCCTCTCGATAAAAATCTGTATTAACATATGTCCTCCCGAATGCTGCCTTTGAATTAATTGGATAATTCCATAGATTTGAGTGCTGGTCCATTCTACATGTGAGAAGTGAAATTTTTCGATTGTTAGGTATAATGTGGCATCGCCTCAAACACGTACCACTGGCGATCAGGAAGCAGTCAGGAAAAAAAAAGATATCTATCTATCTATCTATCTATCTATCTATCTATCTATCTATATATATATATATATATATATATATATATATATATATATATATATATATATATATATATATATATATTCACTGAAAAAACCATAGGTTTCATACCAGTTATAGTTAGCTAAACATTTTACTCGTACAAAACCATTGAAATTCCCACGTTATAGTTAGTTGGACTCACTATAACTTGCGCGCCCGCAATCCACTGCTGATGATGTCACATATTACATCATTCATAACATGGTCAGTGACATCACTGATGATATCTCAAATGACATCACTGATGACTGAGTGCATATGAGAGTTGGCATATATCAATAACTATACATAAGAGCCAGTGATTGTGCGAGTGGCTTTATGGATCAATGTGTACTTGTATCAGTGATTGCATAAGAGAGTATGTGTTAGTATATGTTTGAATAAGTAAGGTGTTGTGTGTATAACTGTATAGATGAGGAAATGGGAGTGTGATTGATTCTTAGCTTGACTGACTAGGTGTGTGAGTAACTCCATGGATGAGTGGCAGTGTGTGAGTGTCTGTATAGGTGTATGAGTGCATATGATAGTGTTGTATTGATGAGTGACTGTATGTATGAGTGATTCTATGGGTGAATGATTGAATGTGTGTGTAGACCTAGGAATCAGTGAGTGCGTATGTAGTAACTGGTATTGGTGTGTCAATGGTTTCAAGAATGGTAGTCTGTATTTAACACTGGGTGTATCAAAGGTTATATTAGAGTGTGAAGAGGTGCATCGTATTATCACATGAATTATATCATCAGTGATGTGATCAGTGATGTCAAATGAGATGTCATCAGTGATGTCATTTGAGATGTCATCAGTGATGTCATCAGTGATGTCACTGACCATGTCATGAATGATGAAATATGTGACATCATCAGCAGTGGATTGCGGGTGCGCGAAATATAGTTAGTACAACTAACTATATAGGAGCAATTTCAATGTTTTTTTTAAATGCTAATTCCTAACTATATAAGGCCTGAAACCTATGGGTTTTAAGTGAATTTGCAAGGTTTTTAAAATGCTAATTCCTAACTATATAAGGCCTGAAACCTATGGTTTTTTAAGTGAATTTGCAAGGTTTTTAAAATGCTAATTCCAAACTATATAAGGCCTAAAACCTATGGTTTTTTAAGTGAATTTGCAAGGTCTTTTAAATGCTAATTCATAACTATATAAGGCTTGAAACCTATGTTTTTTTCAGTGAATTTGCAAGGTTTTTTAAATGCTAATTCCTAACTATATCAGGCGTGAAACCTATATTTTTTTTCAATAAATTTCAAAGGTTTTGTAAATGCTAATTCTATTAGCGGATAACGTTTATATATGTTATTATCCTTCTGGGACCACCTGAGCAGCCATCTTGTTTCTCAGGAGAAATGAGGCACAAGAGAGCACAAAACAAGAGTGGAAACGTGAAAAGGGGGCAGGGTTGAGACCCCCTGACCCCTAGCCCTTCTCAGGGGGTCCCAGAAGGACCACCAAGTGCAAAAAAGTTTTTATTTTTTTTAAATCGCGGGGTACGCCCACGGTACGCATACCGTACATGTACGGTGCGCGTACCCCACGATTTTTTAGAAATTTTTTTTTTGTTGCCCTTGGGGGTCCTTTTGGGACCCCCTGAGAAGGGCTAGGCCTTCACACCTACGTGTTTCGAACTGCCCTAGTTCTTGATCACGGTAGTTACATTTGCAGCAGAAAAACAAACATGTATACACAAGTATAAAAACATCAACTTTATGACTTAGATAAAATTGAAGTAAGCGCATTGATCCCTAAACACACTCTTTTTTTGGGAGAACAAACACTCCCCAGGAGTGTACATACTGAAATACAAAAACACATATGACCAGTGTGGAACATGATCCGCCATGTGGATAGCATGACACAGGGCAATTTGTGAATACACAAGAGTAAAAATGTAAACATTGCACTACCAAACCCACAATGCATCATAATTGCAAAAGTGGTGTTTATGGTATAAATTGGTGAAAGTAAGGAAGGACAAATGTAACTACCGTGATCAAGAACTAGGGCAGTTCGAAACGCGTAGGTGGAGATTTGGTGGAGGTCATTAAAAAGTGAGTGAAACTATCCAAGAAGAGTGCGGCGTGCGCTTTTTTCAAAATTGCTTGGAATTAAATTACGAAGTTGTCCTTACTTCGCCGCCGGCACCAGCATATTAGCGCTCCTCTCGCAAGGACAGTTCTTGAATCATATTGTGGCACGGGAGGGAGCCCAGCACGAACAATCTGTTATATGAAAAGGCAGGACGCCATAAACATTGTGAAAACACTTTCCCGCTTGCCGTAATTGAAAGTGAACTTTAAACTGATTGAAGTCGGCGGAGTGCATTAACAAAGGAGAGAGTGTTTCCTGATAACAGTTTGTTATTCAACAAATGACAGCAAGGAAAGACGGACGGATCCCGGGTGAGTGTCAACGTGAGGCGTTAGAGAACACTGCAACGTTAGAAACCTCCCCGGTGAGTGAACAAACGTTCTGTGTATTTCATTTCTGCATTCTGCATTCTGAAGTGCACTTCGCGTAGCTACGCGTAGCGCTACTTTGCGAACTACGCCCAGGGTTACTTCTGGCCACAGAGTCACTACTCAAGGTGGCTGACGCAGGGAACTCTGTTGCACTCATTATGCTAAATCTCAACGCAGCTTTCGATACAGTCTTGTATACTGTGTTACTGGATCAATTGTGGACACAGGGTATTAGGGGTCGAGTCTTTGATAGGATTGCAGACTTCCTTCATAAACGCTGGTTTCAGGTCATCCAGAAGCCATATACCTTGCACATTATCCCGTTGCAGAGGGGAGTGCCTCTTTTAAATCTTTACCTGCTTGGCCGATGTTATCCAGAGCCATATGGTGAAGATGGTATCTTACGCTGATAACACTCCACTTATGATTACATTAGCTAATGACAATGAGAAAGTGTGTGAATATATAGAGATCTTATTGTCCCCATAGAAATAGTGTATGATTATTGGATGTTCAAGTCCCTAGAAAGATGGTGGATGAAGATAATCTTATTCAAGTCCCGAGTGAAAAAGTGAGAAAAGACAGTGTTCAAGTCTCCACATAGATAGTGTGTGAAGATAATGAAGTTCAAGTTCCCACAGAGTGTGTGAAGATAATTATGATCATGGCCTACTGAAATAGTGTGTAAATATATTGTTCAAGTCCCCACATGAAGTGTGTGTGAAAATGTTGACTTTCAGGTTCAGGTGGAGATAGTATGTGATAATATGCATGTTCAAGTCTCTACCTAAATGGTGTGTGGCTGTAGGAATCTCATGCCCTTTGCTCAGATGCTATGTGTAGGTAATCATGTTAAAGTCCTGTAACGACCAGATTTTCAGACCAGATATCACCAGCTCACCAAGACACCACCAATCCAGCCGAAACGTAGCCATCTCCCTCCCCAGAGCCTACTTACCAAAGTACCTAGGTACCTTCCTGGGGATGGGCAATAAGCAATATACAAGCTCAGATCATCAAAAACACCACTAAATCTATAGGGATTACTAGAAACAATCACTAATTGCGACGGAATTCCATATTCTACACCACACTCATACCTTATAGTCTTGTGGCAACTTAGGCCCAGACTATACTACCCTCCTACTCATAGTAAAGGGGGCAGTTCTGATTACTTACCATTACACACTGACCACAATCAGTGCTCACACAAGCCACAATCCGGTGGGTATACACATTGACCACAATCAATGCTCTCATTAATGCCACTCCCTCTAGCAGCAATCTCACTACACACCGTATCCTCCCGGTGCTCTCACAAGCCACAATCATGTGGGTATACACATTGATCACAATCAATGCTCTCACTAATGCCACTCTCTCTAGCGGCAATCTCTGTCCTATGAATACCTTCAGCTCTCTCTCTCTCTCTCTCTCTGTTGGGAAGTTTCTCTATATATCTAATATCTACTGGGAATGTAATATTATATTTTATGTGGTAGATAGACAGTTCAAACCTCTCACACAAGAATGGCCAAATCACAATATGCAAAGGTTATTCTCTGATATAAGTGCTCCCTGCTCCCTTGATCAGTTACCACTTACCCGGACGGGAAACGCATCCGTCCACATAACAGCATCTGACTAGAAGAAAGGTTAACTTTACCAAACAAATAACAGTTACACAATGGTTCACTAAGAACTGGGGTCCCTTTATTACACAATAGCAAATTATAACATCACAACAACTAGCAATCTAGGCATAGTCTGAAAAGTAAAGGAGAATAGACACATCTAAGGAATACATCAAGCTTTATTACTAACACATCCACATATAGCTGACAGGAACTGTAAATAGCTAAAAAGGGAAATGGATTATAACAGGACTGCACACCGCTGAAAGAAAAGGGATTAATCAGTGCAACAATACAGTAGGGAATATAGCCTAGGGAATAAAAGAAAGTGAATGATTAAGTGTAAAGCAAACTAGTTTAGAATACCTCACGCTATAAGAAAGGAATGTTTCTCTCTCTCTGGTAGAACCAGGGCTCTCTCCCTCTGTCACCACGGCTTCACTCCACTGGCTCCAACTGCTCCAAAAGCTCTTCCATCTGACTGTCAACTGCTTCAATACATTCTGACAAACTGGCAGCTCCAGCAGACAGTTCCAGCTCCAAGGATCATCTCTGACTGCTCTCTTCAGCTCCAAAGACCAACTGCCTTCTACCATTCCAAGATTCTTCCGACTGCTCCAAGATCCATCTGAACTCTCCAAGATCCATCTGAACACAACTGCTTCTGACAACTCCACCTCTCTGCACTTCGCTAATATGGAATGCTCTCCCCTAGTGGAAAGTCCAGCCAGTAGCCTCCTCCCACCAAATCCATGAACCAGGCTCGCTGCTCCAGATGCTCTCACAGTGATCAGCTGCTTGTTTCGTCTAGAGACTTGAGCCCCAGGGACACTTCTTGATAAGATTCAGCTCCGGCCGGTTCTCTCTAGTTTGCATAGAGCGAACAACACCTCATAACTAAAACATCACACTTGACCTACAAACATCTCAGTCTGCAGAGGCAGACAGCAAAATGGAGTCTCTCTGGTTCTGGGCCTTGTAGGCCCGAAAAGGATGAAATAGACACATAGCTCTATCAAAATACATTCACAAACCCTACCAATAGGTAATATAATGTCAGAACTACAGGATCCACCCTCTACTACAGGTCTTCAGGCCTGAAAATGATGAAAGGACACATAATTATGTCAAAGCCAATAGGGAATAGATGGATTAGAGTCAGGAATAAGGGATCAATCATCATATAAAGCAGCTATCCTCTAGTTTAGGTCTGAAAAGAGGCCTGACTAGGATCAAAACAAGCTAAGAATAGGGATCTAGGATGGTAGCAAGCTAAAGTCACCATCACTCAGAAATAGAACCAAAAACCCGGTCACTACAAGTCCCAACAAAGAGTGTGTGTTACTAAAGTGATTATCAAGTTCCGACAAAGATAGTGATTGATTACTGCAATGTTTAAGTTCCCACAGAGACACAGTGTAAATATAATCTTGTTCATGTCCCCACTGAAAGAGTGTGTAAAGCCAATGTTCAGGTCTCCACATACATAGGTTGTAAAGATAAGGATGTTCACGTCCAAACAGAGATTTGTGTGTGAATATAGGAATGTTAAAGTGCCCACAGTGGTGGTGAGTGAAGGAAATCATATTTAAATCCCCACAATGATACTCTGTGACAAAGGTGATATCAAGTCCCCACCAAGCCGGTGTGTGGTTATAGGGATGTTTAAGACCCCAGAGAGAGAGTATAGGTCTCCACTGATATCTGGTTTAAAGACAATGTTCAAGTCCCCATTCAACTAGTATGGGAAGATAATGATTTTCAAGTCACAACAGAGATAATGTGTGGTTATAGGGATGCTCAAGTCCCATTGTGTGTTATAAAGATGTTCAAGTGCCCACAGAGATAGTGTGTAAAGATAATAGTGCGCATGTCCCCACTGAAATAGTGTGTAAAGACAATGTTCAAGTTTCCACACAAAAAGGTTGTGAAGATAATGATGTTTAACTTCAAAGAGATTGTGTGTTACAATCGGCAGATAAAGCAGCAGTTAATAGATTATGTGGTAAACATGGCAAATCTATAAATATGTAAAAAATGTTGCAGCCACATAATGTCATAATCCTAGTGGCCCTAACAATACAGCATACATATACTTTCCCCGACATTAATTGGATCACAGATTTATGCAACCTTAAGTGTAGCAGTCCTATTTTAGTACAAAAGGGATACAAATATTTTTTACTATTTAGCCTTTCCAATCATAAAGCATGAGGAGGCATCGCCATCGCTCACAAGACCATTCTGCGGCTGAGCGCCTATTCTGATGGCCCACAGACCTAATGGAACACCTCCATTTCATGATCCAGACCAACCAGTCCTACACACTCCAAGGCACCCTCATCTACCAATCCCATGGACACTGCGCTCCTTTTGACTCCATCACAGACATCATCACGCCGAATGCCATCACCTCCAACAACTTCACTAGGATACCTCAACTTCCACCTCAATAACCACTTGGACCCCAACTCCACAGCTGTCCTGGACAACCTCTACACCGTCGGACTCCAGCAGATCGTACCCGAACCAAAGCACTCAGCCGGGCACATCCTCAATCCCATTTTCACAGCTGGGAACTCCATCCCCTTCAGCCACACCTCTGACCTCCCATGGACTTACCACCGCTGTGTTCACTTCACCTTCAAATCCAACATCTCCCGCAAACGCCCTCATCAGCTCCAACGCCGGAACAGGAACAAGATCTCCAATGACCAGCTCGCCGCCACCCTCAGCAGCTCTGCTCCCACCACCACAGACGATGACCCCATAATCGCCGACCACATGCTACACAACTGGACCACCAACTGTGCCAACACCATAGCCCCCCTCAAACAAACTATCCAGCCCCACGCCAAGAAAGCCAGCTGTTTTTACACTGAACGACAAAGACTCTAGACGCACCTGCAGATGACTCAAAAAACTGTGGAGGAACTCCAAAGCCATGACTGACCATGACAAATTCAAAATAGCTCCTGCGGCCCACCACAAGCTTATCAGACTCTCCAGGAAGGAAGCACTTCAGAACAGAATCGCCACCAACGTTCACAATAGCGTGGAACTCTTTGGCATCATCAAAGAGTTCGCTCAACCCAACAGCGAGTCCACAGTCATCACTCCCCCCCAGGACCTCAGCGACAGACTCATCACTTTCTTCCATCACAAAATCAAGATTATCTATGACAACTTCGATGTCAACAACCCCCATGAGGAACCCCCTCCCACTGCTCCCAGCAGCACGCAACCAACATTTAACAGCTGGACAGCCCTCAGCATCGAAAACACACTGAGGATAATGAAGACCACCCACTCCGGGGCCCCCATGGAACCCTACCCCCACATCATCTACTACAAAGTCGCACACATCATCGCTTCCAAATTTCAACGCATCTCCAACCGCTCCTTTAAGACTGCCTCGTTCCCGATGACTGGAAACATGCCGAGATCAAACCTCTCCTGAAAAAATCTTCCACAGACCTCGAGAATTTCAGACCAATCTCCCTACTCCCTTACCTGGCCAAAGTCATGGAAAATGCAGTCTCAACCACCTGCGGAGTCCCACAGGGATCCTCTATTAGCCCTACCCTGTTCAACATCCGCATGGCCATGCTTGCAGCCAACGTCAGAGCACACAGACTCAACATCACATCATATGCAGAAGACACCCAACTCATTCTCTCCATATCCAGCGAACCCAACACCGCTAAACTCAACTTTCAAGATGGAATGGAAGCCGTCGCTAGATGGATGAAAAACAGCTGCCTTCAATTCAACACGAACATCACAGAGATACTCATCATGGGCCCACACCCTGACGCCTGGAACAACACATGGTGGCCCCCTGCCAGTGCCTAATTTCTGCCGGTGCTTAGCACCGGCACTTAATTATCAGGGCCAGGTCTACACGCATTTAGTGAACATCAGTAATTGACTTCTAATTAGTGGCACAGAGTGTGTGCTGTGATGCTGTACCATAAGTGCAGCTGTCAGTGATGGGTTACTAGTTAAGAGGTCCTGGTTGTGTGATGACTGGTTATGTTGAAGAACTTGTTTCACTTTGTGACTCCGATTCTGTCTTCACGACGTTCAAGTTCTCAATCAGGCACTGGCGGCCCAGGGGCAGCGGATCAGTGCTGCCGGCCCAGTGGGCGGGACACTGAGTTGGGCAGGGCTTTCCCTGGTCTTCTGCGAGGGTTGGGGCTGTACGCGCATTCTCTCCTTTTTGCCATGCCCCCCAGCATATACCCGCATGGCCGCACCTAACCGCATCGAGTATCGTGGTTCAACGGCCGCCGCTGTTTAAAGTAGCGCGACCTGGACGATGTTGGCCGCAATGAGTTGGACTCGGTGGAGTAGACTTGTCTGGACAGTACCTAGAGTTAAGCACCAGGTGAGGCAGTACCTGGTAGGCCTAATCATCGATTCATGAGTTAAAAAAATAAAGCTGCGCAACAGCCTAAGCAGCACCAGGTGAGGCAGGGCCTGGTAGGCGCTGGGGCCTAATGAGTTAATGTCATGACGCTGCGTGGGCCTCGGCAGCCTAATAGTGAAAGAGGACCAAGTGGAGTGAGTCATGTTGAGCACAGCCACGTCTGACCTCGACGGCCATTGGAAAACTATGAAGTTGCAGCCAAAAAATGCCAGAACACTGATCAGCCTTAATCACTTTCACTAAGTTCTTCAGTTCTGGTCATGACTAAATCAATAATGCTGTGCAAACAAGCGTGTCAAACACACACAAAAATTCTGAGGGTTTTATGCAATCATTTGAAACGGATTGATTGTGGAGTGTACTGGCACCCGTGTGTAGTTCTAGTGTGTTGGTGGAGACCTCATTAGTGTGTTCACTGGTTAATGTAGGCAGACGTGCATTTCCTGCTGTGTGTGGTAAGGATGCCACTGTGAGGGTGTTTGTGAAGTGGGCATGCCCATCAGGGGGTTGCCTGCATGGACCATTTCATCTTGCCATTCAGTGCAGAGCGGGATGCAGAAGGGGTCTTTGTTTTTTTCTTTAAATTGCCTTGTCTACAGTGCAAACATTAACTCTGAAAATCTGAGTTAATGTGTAAGCTATAGACAGCACAGTGCTGCAACAAAAACGGGCAATTCCTGCTCTATGTTAAGCTGTGCAGTCGGAAGCAAATTCACTTACTAAGCGACAGGCAATTTTGGGAAAAAAAAGTCACAGACCCCATATGTGCATGGCCTACGCGCTGAACAGCATCTTGATATGTTGTGTGCTCAGGAGTGCAGAGGTGCCCAAAGTGTACACAGCTGTGTGGACCACTAGTATGTGCAGAGCTGTTCAACTGTTAGTATGTGCACAAGTGTGCACTAGCAAATGAAGTATGGAGCGTGCACAAGGTATAGGCAGGCAGATTTGTTCTGTGGCGGGTGTATCCTGAGATGACACTAAAAGGTGTGTGGAGATGTGTGCCCCCACTGTGCAAGGCAAGCAGCGTGCAACGATTTTTTCACATTGCAATGCATGCGCATTTGCTGCTTTCAGTGCTTTGCCAATTGCCACACCCCAGCATACCCGCGCACTGCCAGGCTCACTACCACCACCGTCCAACAGTCCGAGTCATCGTGGGGTGGAAGTGGGCGGAGCCAATGGAGGATGTGGGTGGAGACAGGAAAGTGGGTGGTGGCCTCCTATGAATACATTTGAGCACCGGCACTTCTATTTTACAAATTAAGCACTGCCCCCTGCCCTCGGGGACCAACCATGCATGCAAACTCAGGACCATCCTTGACTCAAACTCAAAATTGACCGCCAGGTCATTGCCATCACCTCCTCCTGCTACCACACCCTCTGCCTACTACGCAAGACTTTCACGTGGATCCCCCCGAACACAGGAAAAAGATGACGCACGCCCTCATCATCAGCAGACTGGACTATGGCAACGCACTCGATGTCGGGATCAACAAGAACCTCACCCGTAAACACTAGAAGATCCAGAACACCGGCGCCAGACTAGTCCTCAACCTACCACACAGTTGCCATGGTAAACATCGGTCACCCGCGCATATGTCACTACGCGGTTGTTACAACGTCCGCGTTATAACAATGCAATACCATTACCCCGCAAGTCGTTACAACGACTTGTGGAGGGGGAGAAGGTGTTGGATTTAAAATCCAAAACCTTCCCTACTGTCTGCACAGACTAGAGTTGGAATAGTAAATTATACTATTCCAACATCCAGCGCCCCCCTCCGCAAGTCGTTGCAACAACTTGCGGGGTATTGGTATTGCGTTGTTTCAAAGCAGTTGTTGTAATGACTGCGTTGTAACAACATGCGGGTGAGGGAAAGTGGGAAAAGGAGGCATATTCCACTGCCACATCAGCCAATATCTACGGACCCTGCATTAGCTCCCCGTCGAGAAGAGAATGACGTTCAAGCTTCTCAGTCATGCACACAAGGCCCTACTCAACACCGCAACCGCCAACCTGAACCACTGCCTCATGTTCCACGCACCCCTGTGCTCTCTACGCTTGGTCCAGCTCTCCCTCGCAACTGTACCAAGGATCAAGAAAAGCAGAACAGCAGGGGTGCTTCTTTTCCCTCCTCGTGGCCAAGGCATGGAACTCCCTCCCTCTCCACCTCCAACAGGCTACATCGCTCCCCAAGTTCCTAAAGGACCTCAAGACCTGGCTCTTCGATGATATGTAGTGAACTTGTAGGATCTGCGGAACTCCGCCCTGCCCTCCTCTCCCTTGGCGCTTTGAGACCCGTTCCGGGTGAGTAGCCTGCACTATACCAACCCCCAAATTGATTGATTAAGTGACATGACAGTCCACCAAAAGCCATTACTGGACTAGGGCAAAGAAATCGACTGGCCACCAAAATAAAGTGGACCCCATTAGCAAATCAGGTAGCTAAAATGTGTAAATTGGGGCCATTTTGGAGGTGTAAAGACACACTGCAAAAGTGTTTTGCAAGGTATGAGATACTGCATGTATTTGTGCTTTCTGCATGCAAAGATTGTGGTAAAACCAGGGAAATTAAGAGAAACAGGCCCACGAGACCATACCCTGGCGCACAAACAGCAAATAAACTGCCCGAACACTCACTTGTAACAGCAGCCCTTCTGGCACTACCAGATTGCCCTATCAGCCAGTGCGTCCCTGTTCTTAGCAGAGACCATCATACTGTGCTCTGTGTGACATTCTCCTTCTGCTACTATTCTTGCTATGTTAAGCAAATTATTGGCAGTGATTTCTTCCCTTAAAGTTGTCTAATTTAGGCTGGGCGCAATATACTTGTGAGACCTTCGCCCCCAAATAACATGGACGTTCAGCCTCAGCCTAAAATATAATTGGAGGTCAGTTTATGTGGATTTATGAGCGGTGTATCCCTTTCATTGAGTGCAAAATCGTGGTACAGCTTCAGCCAGAAATGGAGGAACACTTGTTTAGTTACAATGTTACCTGTGGATAGAAATGTTATATATGTGATATTTTAATATGGGATTCTAACGTCATAGTTTTATTGTGCAACTGTAAAACTTCTATGCGAAGACAGACAGCATTTCTGTTTGAAAGCAAAGCCTTAGTTAGCCCTTCCGGACTGCTAATCCCAACCACAACCCATGCAGTTTCTCTCTAGAAAGGTGTGTGCAAAGGAACATGGGCCATCCCCAATCTGGGACTAACCCACTTCAAGAGCTTCCAGAGCACTGGTCTCTGGTGAGGCTAATGGGCCTCTTTTAATGCATGAAAGTGGAATTTGCAAGTAGCAAATGTCTTGAGTCTCTTTCCAATGCAGGTCATAGCAACATCCCCAATGGGTGAATTCAGGGAACAACGTTTATCTATGTCATGCAAGAAAAAGCTTAAATACTTAAATGTGATGTAAGCCTGGTGGATTCAGTGAGGATCCTTTTTTATTATGTATTTATTTCGTTTTTATGTTTACAGCCATGCACTATTCTCAAAGTAATTCAAATAGCACTAACTTTGAGACCAGTGTTAATAATTTCCCAGAGCCTGGTCAAGGCATTCAGAATAAAAAAAAATCCAACAGATGACCTCTTTTAAGGTCCATTGTATTGATTTGAAGGTATTCGTTCCATTAGTTATTCACACACATATTATAACATTTACAACAATCTTCAGGAGGGCTAATTTGTATACGATAGGCTGGCTTTCAGAGTACAAGTATTGTGAGAACTTGGTAAACCCGATTATGAAGACAAGGTTTAAAGCAACTAAAATTAACTGAATAAAAGCAGCACAAAGTGTACTACAGGTGTGTAAATGGATTTATTTATTCATTCACACTTTTTGTTTTCTGCCGTATGCAACAAAGCACTTGTATTGGGAGGTATAAAGCAGCACATTATTAAAGCAGTGTTCTTGATGCTTACATCGTATGGTATTAAATGGATACTAAATTACCAGAAAGTTGTCAATAGTTCAGCAAATATGTTATAAATAATGCATTTTCTTGCAGTTTAGCTAATCTCACCTTCAGGCGCAGGGTCTTAACTGTTCACATAGTGCAGGAATTATTAAACGCTGGAGGTTAACTTAACTTTGCACCTCTTATAAATACGATATTAATTCTAAACAGTTTAAAGGCATCTTGGTGGTTATGTCCCTGTGAATGAATACACCTGCGAGACCCCTCTGTGTTTTCACCATTCATTCCCAGGATTGAAAATTCTGAGTGAGCACTGCGCCTTGAAGCCTTTCATTTGGGGAGAATGCCAGGAAACAGTGCTGCCGTGGGGGATGGGACGTCTGCCCGATCACTTTAGATATGCTAATGCCAGCCTTTGTCCAGGTGTGGGTGCTCGCGCCCTTGCAGGAGAAGGGCTCTCCAAAGCAGCGGCTGCCAGGTTACGAGCTCTGACTTTGGCTTTGTTATGGATAAGTGTTTCCTCTCGTGATAGAAGCACAGCCACACCTCGGCTCCCTGCTCTCAAACTCACTAACTAACATGAAGAGAAACAGAAGATTTCAAACAGAGCCTTGTGCGCGCTCACAAGACACCAGCAAAGCATTCAGTTGTACTTTTTTTCACCCGTAAATCTGTCAATCTTATTAATTACATTTGCGCACTCTAGACACTTACAGAATGGCAATACACACATGTTTACTTATGCAATATATTTAAAAAATTTAATCTAAACACTTGGTAAAAAGGCTTTCAACTCTTGCAGTTTTACTCTGTTGCATATTATACCTCTACGACTTTAATAGTTAGCATCCTATCATTAATAAATTGTATTTAAACTGGAGTAGGGGTGAATGTCTGCTGTTTTTCGTAAAGTTCAGCAGATTCTCAAGTGCGCTTAAAATTGTTTCAACGAGGGTCAGCTGGTATCAATTTCGTATTTTTTAATTTTTCACCTTCAGTGTTTAATACTCATTTACTGTTACAAAACGACTTTCATCTAAATAACTAATTCATAGAACTGAAACAAACGAAAAATGGTTTGTATTATATTCCGATTGCGTATAGTCAGGGAAATTTCAGATCTGGCAAACGAATATATTATTAACAAGTGAGATACCCTGAATTATTAATGTGTTGAACAATATTAATTACAATTAAGTAATTTGCCATTTTCAGCTCTGTGTCGATGGTATTAAATCGTAAGTGGATTTATATCACGTTTACTACTTGAAAGAGGTTTTGAGGAACACATCTAGTAGATTCAATATCACTGTACAGGGGCATAACACAAGTACCAGCAGCCACCATGGCACAGAGGAAACCATGCTCTTTTAGGGGCCCCATATACTCTTCGGGGGTGGGGGCCCTTATTCTTGCCAAGGTCAACAATATCAATAAGATTTGGGAGGCTTATGGGCCTCTCCTTACATTCTGCGGGGAGGGGGACATCATTGTGCTTTGCACAACTGTCAGCCTAGACTTTCTTTTCAAGTACCCATTATCTGAAATAGTAATGAAAACCTTTCACACCCCTAACCAGCCCAAAATGAACTTGTGGCATGAAATATCAATGTATGTTGATTAGAACAAGGATCTGGTTCAGTAGGTATACAAAATATGATTCATATAAATTTAGCAAATATAAAAATATGTTAATAGGAGGTTTTCCAACAACCACCCCCTAGGCCTAGCTTTAATACAGGGTTGTGCTGGTGCTAGCGGTGTGCAAAGCAGTGGAAACTGTAGCAACAATCTAGCACTATAACCTATTTTGCTCCAGAAGTTCAAACTCTCACAACACAATAATCCTTTTATGTCAACCCATAGGTAATATAGTCTAAGGGATATTAGAATATTAATATTAGATTATAGAATATTGCACAAATCAGAGGTGTTGGTGCAGAGCCTAATCTGACTTTGCCCCCAAGAGACTCCAGACAATGGAAAAAGGGTCAAAAAGTATATCATCTAATATACTTACGTGTAGTGTGTGTATTATACTAAAGCACTAATATTACACAATTGGCCCTTATGCAGTTGTCTACACATTGGAATTTCCACTGAAGTCTTACCTTTGCACATTGCACAAGGCTGAGCGCCATTGTAATGTCCAATTTTAGCATTAGCACTTTCAAAGACATCGGTGGGCGACTGTTTCTAAATCTGGGATACGCTATTTTCTGTCATTTGGGCAGCACAGCACTCTGTTACATGAAGGGTAGGAAATGTGGATCTTATTGTGCCCAGTTTATATGTGTACTAATTAATGTCTGAAATTAAGGTAAATGTGCTGTAGTAGGGTTTCTGCGGGCTGGGACCTAGTCACAGACATGCTAAACACAAGGGACATTAAACTTTCGGTATAATGTGTTCAAATTCAGCCCCAATGGTATTAGACTTACTATTTGAGGTGTCCAAGATGGTGCAAGCATTACAATGTAACAATAGGCATAGGTTATTTGCAAAAAAAATCGATTTGTTTATATTGCATTGCAGTGCGATGTACCTCAGGGCAGATTTACAAGCCACGCACACCACTTTTACGCCGTCGTTGTGTCACTTCTGTGACGCAGCGGCGGCGTAAAGCCAGTGCCATGCTGCAGGGTATTTACAATGTGACACATCTAGGGAGATGTGTCACGTTGTAAAGCCCTGTGCCACATTAAACCTGCGTCAGGTTTCATGTGGGCGTTCTGGTGCGGGGGGCGTTCCGGCACAGGAACGCCTCGGAAAAGTGGCTGAGTGAAATCTACAAGATTTCACTGAGTCACTCTTCCGACCCTGCTGTGTTAAAACCTTGCACCTGCTTGAAGCAGGCGTAAGGCTTGACGCACCATGTTAGACATGGGCAGGGTTGGCACAGTGCTGGAGTTGTCGTGCCCGCGACACAACTCCTGCACTGTGCCAACGTTACAGCAGCAGATGCAACATGCGCTGCATTGTAAATGCGGTGCATCCATGGTGGCGCAAGGATTGAGATGCGTGTCGCAAGTTTCCTGGCGCATCCCTGAGGATTTGCAGGGATGCGCCAGGAAACATAAATCTGCCCCCTTATTCTTAAACTGAAGATCAGGTCAAACAGAAATAGTGAAATATTCTGGGATTAAAAAGTGACCTAAATTGCTTTTAGAAATGGTTATAAAGCCACCAACAATTTCAGATACAAAAAAACCTTAATTCATTAGTTTCATGTAAATAAAAATGTTGTTTAATAAATAGAGTAAAACATTATTTGCATAAAAAATATTTGGATAAAGAGACATTTATGCAGCTTTTCCTTCAAAATGTAGGTCTTTTCTGCTGCTAGGGCGTTTTCTGGTGAGCAAAGTGTGTTTAAATGCAAAGTGTGTTTAAGGCTGCAGTACCACCTCCTGTCTCTGGGGACAGAGGGAGCAAAAATATAAACACACTTGATGAAACACAGGTCCCCACAAGGCAATTTTTTAGAAAGTTGTAAAAATTGACACAGATGTTCCTAAAGTCATTTTATATCATTTAGAAGACAGTGCCTTGTGGGGACCTGGGTTCAGGTCCCCACAGTGCAATCAAGTCCCCACAGTGTGAGTGTGTTATCACACCCAAGTCCCCACAAGGATAGTAACACACACACACACACACACACACACACACACACACACACACACACACACACACACACACACACACACACACACACACACACACACACACACACACACACACACACACACACACACACACACACACACACACACACACACACACACACACACACACACACACACACACACACACACACACACACACACACACACACACACACACACACACACACACACACACACACACACACACACACACACACACACACACACACACACACACACACACACACACACACACACACACACACACACACACACACACACACACACACACACACACACACACACACACACACACACACACACACACACACACACACACACACACACACACACACACACACACACACACACACACACACATACACGTGTTACCATCCTTGTGGGGACTATGTGTGAATACCAGCCTTGTGGGGACTAACCTTTCCCAATGTTTTTAAAACACACTAATAACACAAAAATGTTAAGAAAAAATTCATGATAGAGGATCCTGCTTCAAATCTGCAAATATATTGTTATTTAATCGCGCGCACAGCACCATCCTTGTGGGGACTTGAACACGTGCTACCATCCTTGTGGGGACCTAGTCGGTAACACTATTTCTGATTGAATACAGACGATGGAACATGGCTAAATGTTTATTTTATCAACAATATACACAAACATAATAATCTATTCATATATGAATTGCTGCAGATATACTAGGGGTATGCATTAAAGACAGATTATGTTAATGTGCCGGAACATATCATATCATGCTTAGAGAAAGAGACTTAAAGCTGTATTTAACCTTTTTATTAGTGCTTAAACTCTTAGGAGATAAGGGAACTAACACATAAGGAAATTAACATATGGAACCAAGGAATATGATCAAGTGGAACCCAGAGCTTGATTAGCTGCTTACATTTTTGTCAACATAGAATGTCGAGTCCCCACAGAGATAGTGGGTGAAGATCATTGTGTTTAAGTCTCCATAGAAATAGTGTGTACATTCAAAGCTTAAATCCCATTATAAAGAGTGTGAAGCTAATGATGTTCAAGTCCCCACAAAGATAGTGTGTTATCATAGTGATGTTCAAGTCCCCACAAAGATAGTGTGTTATTACAGTGTGGTTCAAGTCCCCACAAAGATAGTGTGTTATTACAGTGTGGTTCAAGTCCCCACAAAGATAGTGTGTTATTATAGTGATGTTTAAGTCCCCACAGAGATGGTATAATATTAAAGCTATGTTCAAGTCCCCACAGAGATGGTGTGTTATTATAGTGATGTTCAAGTCCCCACAGAGATAGTGTGTTATTATAGCGATGTTTAAGTCCCCACAGAGATGGTATATTATTATAGCTATGTTTAAGTCCCCACAGAGATGGTGTGTTATTATAGTGATGTTCAAGTCCCCACAAAGATAGTGTGTTATTATAGCGATGTTTAAGTCCCTACAGAGATAGTGCATGAAGATGATTGTGTTTAAATCCTCAATAAAATAGGGCCCGATTCACAAAGGTAAACTTAGACCAAAAGTCTAACTTTACTACTTTTCAATATTCACAAAGCCCCATATAGAGAATGTGATGATGAAACCTTTCAGTCACTCACCCCAGTCACCGATCTGGGTTGAATCCATCATCATTCTTTAGCTCACTTCGCCACCAACTATATGCAAATCAGTCTTGACCCTGTGCCTCAGGGAAACAGTGCAGCCCAAACTGCCAAGCTAGGTCTTGCCTGCACCAGAAACAGGAATCCTGGGACAGGTTTCAGGTAACACCCCCTAATCAGCCAGGCTAGCTTGAATAAAGTGGCAAAGTGAGCAAGGGACCCAGGTCTGGGCATACCATGCCAACTTAGGGTGAACAAAGCACTCACAAGGAGATTATGGATGGAGTGTTGAAACTTTTCAGCCACTCACCCCTAGTCACAGATCTGGGTTGAATACATCATTGTTCTTTAGCTCACTTTGCCACCCCAGTTCAGACCCAGCTACATGCAAATCAGTGTTAACGCTGTGCCTCGTGGCACCTCTGATGTTTCAAGTGTAAACAGAGCTTGCGTTTATTACAGGAATGCCTAAGTCCCCACAGATGTGATATGTTTTTATAGTGATGTTCAAGTCCTCACAAAGATAGTAATTTATTATAGTTTTTTTCAGCCCCCACAAATATAGTGTCTTATTATAGCGATGTTTAAGTCCCATAGATATAGTGCATGAAGATGATTTTGCTTAAGTCCTCATTAAAATAGGGTTCGATTCATAATGGTAAACTTAGACCAAAAAAATGAACTTTTCTACTTTTCTGTCTCAACAATGTAAACTGAGACCAAATGTTTAACTTTACTACTTATCAGTATTCACAACGCCCCATAAAGAGAATGCGAATCTGATGATGCTCAAGCCAAAACAGAGCTTGCGTGTAATTACAGGAAGGTTTAAGTCACCATAGAGATAGTGTGTGACTATAATATTACCAAGGTTGCCAAAGAGAATGTGTGCGATTATAGACATTCCCAGGTCCCCACAGAGATAGTGTGTGAATATAGAGATGTCCAGGTCCCCACAGAGATAGTGTGTGATTATAGACATGCCGAGGTCCCCACAGAGTTGGTGTGTGATTATAGAGATGTCCAGGTCCCCAGAGAGATAGTGTCTGATTATAAACATGTCCAGTTCCCCACTGTACAGTATAACTAAATAAAACGTGTTTTTATATGGGTATTTTAGTATCTAAATTAGGTAAATGCCCCTCCGTTATCCCAAAATGTCCCTACTGTTGCACTCACTGGAGTGGGAACAGTCATTTTAACCCCTCCGCTATCCAACACTTTCCCTACTGTTGCACTCAGTGGAGTCGGAATCAGAATTTTTACCTCTCCGCTATCCAACACTTTCCCTACTGTTGCATTGACTGGAGTGGGAATAGTAATTTTAACCCTCCGCTATCCAACACTTTTCCTAGTGTTGCACTCATTGGAGTGGGAATAGTAATTTTCACCCCTCCGCTATCGAACACTTTACCTACTGTTGCACTCATTGAAGTGGTAATTGTAATTTGTACCCGTCCGCTATTCAACACTTTCCCTCTTGTTGCATTGACTGGAGTGGGAATAGTACATTTTATCCCTCCTCTATCCAACACTTTCCCTACTGTTGCACTCACTGGAGTGGAAATAGTAGTTTTTACCCCTCTGCTATACAACACTTTCCCTAATGTTGCACTGACTGGAGTGGGAAATTTTAGTTTAAAGTTTTAAATAGTTTAATATTTTAATTTATAATTGAATGTTTTTTAATAGATTTTATATAATTGGTATTTATATATAAATCTATAATAGTTTAATTGTTTTAAAGTAAATATATATATATAAATTATGTATATATGTTTTAATTTTTTAAGCATGTTTCTGTTATATTTGTTAAAATGTATATTACATCTATTTTTTTAAAATAAATATAATTATTTTATATATATTTTATATTTAATATTTTATTTTATGTACAAATAAAAAGCGATATTTTGTACAACTATATACACACCATTATATTAAACAAAAATCTGGGTATTTCGGGCAGACTTATGAGCCTCCACTGATCTCTTCACTTATCTGATGCAGTTCCTTATTGTATTCAGGGACTACATTACCCAGTTCATTTCAATAAGCTTTATTCGGTTTGCGACAGCAACCATATAAGCACAGATAAAACAAATCAGTAACAGCCACAGTAACATTCTCAAGATAATCGATACTTAACAAGAACAACTATTTGGTCAAGGTAAATATTATACATTTGTGCAAAATACAAATATATGTCCAATATTGTGCAAATGCATACATTTCATAAAAGTCCAATGGATATTATACAGCATGTACAAATTACACAATAAAGTGGTAAGTGCTTAATATACCCTATATTTCCTAGTGTAGAAATTCCACATTAAGGTATCTACTATACTTATCTTCCTAATGTACAAACTTTGCAAAAAGTGGCAAGTGCAAGCATTGTACAATATGTGCAAATTACGCTATAAAGTGTCACATGCCAACAGTATTCCTTCTTGTGCAATTTATGCAAAAGTGCAGAGTGCCCTAGTTTCCAACAATACTATACACATTTTTAAAATATGATGGATTTTCTAATAGCAATGCATTTTAGAATATAGGATGCCACATAATAGCAAACGTCCGAGCTTTCCAAGGCGGATACCATCCTCATAGCATTCTTAGTGGATCGAACATTATATTTTAAAAACAGAGGTTTCAGATAAAATTTCCTAGTAAAAAGGTAAAATTTACAAAAACAGTAAGAAATGGCAGCAACTTTGTTTAGACATATTGTCGCATGGGCAAATAGAATTGGCACTTTTTTTCATAATCGGGAAAGCCACGAGATGAACAATCCCTAACTTCAGGCGTGTCAGGACAAACAGATGGGAAATTTCTGTCACATTGGTCAAATATGCCTGAAAACCAACTTTGAGATTTAGTTGTTGGTAGTATACAAGGGTACGTTGTTCACCAGTACGTCTCCCTCGTGTCTCCCTTTTGTGGGCCAAAAAAGGTATCTTTGAGTTCTTTTTTAGGAATTAGAGCTGCATGATCCGGATCTGTATGGATATTACATTTAAACAGAAAATTAAAACAGTAGTGGATCAAATTTAACCAGGGGATACGCATACACTAATCAAGCTTTAGACAATCTTTAATAATGTGTTGAGTGAGTAGAGTTTCCTCTTTAGACCAAATAGAGCACCATAATAACAAAGGTCGTAGGGCGGCTAAATCAGAAATGTAATTAAGACCCACTTCCTGGTGGATCAATTCTATAGAGGCCGATGGTGGGACACTCAATAAACGTTTGCCCTTGTAGAGCTCCTCGGGGCTCCGTAAATGTCTCTGTAAAGGTCAACAACTGACGCGGCAGCACAAACAAAAAAATACAAGGCTAAGAAACAGAGACTGACCAGCTGAGGAGGTGAACAGAAAAACAGTGGAGAACAAGTGGGCCAACACGTGAGCATAATGGGTGAACTGAGACTTAGCGGAGCTCACCTGGGCATCCCACAACCCGCACCCACTCCTAGCTGGGTCATCTCCGTGGGAGAGGCTGGGCTTTGCTCTACACAGAGGGACACTACACCCTCCACACTCAGCCTCCTCAGCTCTTCTACTTACAGGCTGATGCTATGATACTTTGATCCTTTGGTCCCTTGGCCAGGAATCTTAGAGGTGATAAGTGCTCTGCATTTAAATATTTTATTTCTGGCACTACTGAAAGTGTGGCATAGTCTACCTCCCATGAACAAATGTGTTCTCGGCCTAAAAAGAATGATCTGGTTTTCCATTGCGCTTCATACCAAGCTTGAGCTTGTGTACAGATATGGATTATTGTCAAGCTTTTCCGCACTGGGAGGCCATGTCCAAGGCAGCAATGCACACTATAAACTCTATTAACATTACAAACCTCAGTTCTGTCATATCTATGCAACATACATAACCAGTTTTATTACATCACATTTAATTGTACTCATTTCACCATTCATATACATCATAGTACTAAGCCGTCTGCACTGAAGTCTACTCGCCACCGGTTTTGTTTTAACTGCATTTCCAATGCCCACGTCACTGAATTTTCAGGAACGTTTGAGCTAGAAACCGTATTGTTTTATCTGCAGATTATGTATCTGACCATGGATTATATGATAAATGTGGCAAATCCATGATTGTGTGGAATAGGCTGTTACCGATCATACTACCTTTCTCAATAAACAAGTCATAACTTTTACGAAGTTTCAGTAATTTATATGGCACAGCTGCTCACCAAGCAAAAATATACGTCCAAAAAAAAAACTATTAGTAATCACATAGGCAAAATCTAATGCATTTACCAAAGCTTGTTTAAAATAGAGAGGCTTAAAATAGTAGAGGATGTTGATTAATTTCAGAAATGCATCCCTCCTCAAAAATACCGAAAAAGGAGAAGGTTGTTATGATTTCGAAATGTTCAAAGAAAAATAATACATAGAAGCTACAATATGAATTTAAAGTGATTTTTCTTGTGAAAACGAAAGAAGCATTGGTGTTTAACTTTGTGCGTGCTTGCAGGTGAAGTCCTGTATAGCTCTTATTATACCGTGAGGGTGCCTTTGATACTGACAATTTTGTTAATGTAGCATGACCTTGATTAATCCAAGGACATTACAGCGCTTGTCTGATTTTTTTCTAAGGCACAGACAGATGAAGTAATTTGTCCATAATCACAGGAGGTTGAGCAAACGCCAGGACTTGAACCATTTCAAATTCGAATGTCGGCTGCTTCAGTCTTTATAAGTATAATGCTGCTCAGCATTTACTTTATTTGAAAACGATACTTATAAAGTTTTTGCTGTGAGCACAGACACAAAAGCGCCTTGTCCAGATTTCAGCCTTTCAAGCAATTGCACCTACTTCTCCTTGCTCCCGGCCTCGTGCTCTGTCTGCTCAGGTGTGTATTATGTTGCAGGAGGCCCCATCCCCCAATGTCTGACAGGCACGGCCTGGAGGTGCTTTCAGCAACGTTGGCTACTTGGCCCTTTGTTATGCAGATGTGCGCATTTGCACATCTTTGGCTGACCATGGAAACGCCGTGACGCCCTTTCTTTCTCTTTGCACAGGAACACTGGCCAGAGCCTCTAGGATCTTTTTCACAAGAATCGAGGGAACCAAGTAACTTGAATGTCGGCACATATCAGAAAAGACTTGGCGATTGACAGCAGGAATAGTTGTAGTTTTAGAAATACCCATTAGCTGGAAATAGGTATGCGTATACTATGGTGCATCCTGCTTCAGCTATTAACCTTTCATTAACCTTCTTCTTAGAACATCTACTGACATTTCTAAAATATTATTTTAAGAAATGTGAAGCTGCATTGAATATGACCGAAATTCTAACTTAAGCCTCTCATCAGTACATACACTGAAAGAAAGTATTTATTGATGTGTAAACTGCCCACAGTTTTTAGGTGCAGTGTGCTGCGAGATGTTGCTGTGTTATAGCGCTGCATGGCTGCTTATCTCAATGCAGCTTATTTATGCCACCTCGAAAAGGAAGAAAGCCCGCACTGTCCTGCCAAGTAAGTTTCAATAGGGTGGCAGGAGTGAATACTTAACCCGCTGACCTGTCTCTCTCGCAAGCTTTCAGTGTGTATTCAATACACTGTTTTCTTCTGTAACAAAGTACAAGCCCATATGTATACTGGTTACCTATGCTTATTCTAAACTAAAAACACATTTAAAAAAACCAACAGTTATGGCTTTTGTAGGGTGAAAATAATTGTTCTCTCTTTATAAACTGAAAGATACGAGTGGGTGGAGGGGAAACAAGAAGAGCGGAGGCATATAGAGGGTCTTGGAAGAGTGGCATAATGGCACTGGAGCAGGGGCCTCCAACCCTCATTCTAATAAGAGCTACTTATGTCCAATTAAACTCATCGAGAGGTTTTATTATTATTTGTGTTGTAAAAGTGACCACATCTGACAAAATTACATTAAGAGCAGCCATATGCAAAATAAAGACCAGTCGTAATCACTTCAGGTCATCATGCATGGTTGCCAAGTGTAATATAAAAGGCTTTGCTAGTATGCTTGCCTCTATTTGGCTTATACATAATAGTTATAGCACTAACAACTCTGGTACCAAGGTGATAACATTCGTAGAAAGTCTACCCAATGCCACATGATTTATCACTGGAATATCAGATTTAAAACATATTTTTCTAGAAAAACCAGCCTATGAGTTCTGATAAAAAACATATTTTTGTCTACAACATATACTCTCAATTTTGAAACAAGTATGCAGCATGCCTCTTATCGAAGTGGCATGTTAGTGCACTGCGTAAACGAAACAAATCAAAGTATTTTCTCTCAGTTTTGCATTCACATTAAAATAAGAGCAATAGGCAGGACTTTAAGGGGGCCGGGTCTCAACGGTGCTCAGTTTTTTAAAGGAGGCCTCGAAATGGGTCTCTCTCGGGCTCTGTCTTGTGCCCTGGCACAGGCGGTTCTTTTTTTCCAACCACAGTGACAGCAGGCACATCGATGTGCGCGTGCTCACACTGCTCACTTCTCACTAGTGAATAAGTTATGGCATAACGTGCCAAGTGTGCGTTGTAGGGGAAGGGAAATCCTTTAAAGAGTAATTTTCTCTCTGGATTTCTCTTCTCTTTTTGAAACTCAGGAGCAGCAACATTGTTGTGGTGTCCCCAGGGCTTTAAGTGGAAACTTTTTCAATATTATATACAAGCTATAGTTGCTGCTTATTTATCTTATGCAACTAACAACCATTGACAAAGCCAATAGTCCTGACTTGTTGTAGGTATGATGTTACTTGTTGTATCGTATATCTGGATGCAATAACAGAAACAGCAAAATACAAGTCGAGCGGCACACACAGATTGTTAGTTTACGTGTTTTAAGCCACGCCCTTAATTATATTGACCACGCCCTTTTGAGAGAACCCCCATTTTTTTCATCTCACTTAAAGCCCTGGCAATAGGTTAAACAATGAGTTAACTTGATATGATTTTAAAATTAGTGTGTTTCTGATTGTCCAAAGGGTGAAGGGTGTATGTAAGTAATATGCAGGGATGAGGGGACAAGGGGCCACAAAGTTTGCAACAGCTTTCCAGCCTGACATCCAGCACCGCAGCTCCATGGTGTCTGCTGTGTCTTACCATGCACCACCAAGTATCCATGTGGCAATGCAGAGTGCAACCCTAGAGCAATTGAGCTTTCAACAAGGGTGATGATCCTTGATCACTTACCCTGAATCAGGAGGTTTGTGGATGGTGCATCCCATCATGTGTAGAAGTGGTGTTCTCTGAAGAGATGTCAGGGGTGTGTGCTCCACAGAAGGGCACCAGTAACACCCTTAAATACCCAGTGATTACTGTGTTTCTCCAGTCAAAGCAGGCAATAGGAACAGTACTCTTAGGTGATTTTCCATTGTTGATGCCTTCAACACTAATGGATGCAGTGAGACACCTGGCTAGAAAATACAGATCGGTGTTCTTTGAGCGCTCCTGAAATTTTAAGAGTGGCTTGAAATGCAGAAAAAGAATGGTCTGAAGTGATGTAAGTCAGAGGATTTGTTTGAGACACAGCACAGTTGGCCATGTACTTACAGTCTAGTGAACCCTAGGCTATTACGGAGACTAGATAATACCACTTGAACATGAAAGAAGCCCCATGCTGGGATGAAAAGCCTGAGGGTGGGATGCTATCTACAGGACGGCTTTAGAGCGGTGCAGCTGGTGAAGCTGCACTTGGCACTGAGCTCAGGGGTGGGCTGTGTTTAGAAGTAACGTATGAGCTTAAAAGTACCTGCTGCAGAGTTCTTTGTGTGTACATCAGTTTTCAGACAACAATACAAATGTCAAGACAACTCTGGTGATTAATCTTCCTGCTGGAGAGAGTTCAGAGTTTTTGCTAGTGGTAGTTTTGATCCAACTGAAAGTAGAGCAGAGGGTTAATAATGGGATGGGCGTAACTCGCTTAATTACTGTAGGGTAATCAAGTGGAATTATGCATAATTACGCAAAAAGAGTAATTCTAGGTTTAGTGCTATTTCATAATGCAAAAAATACACCCTTGCGTCCAAAGATGAGCATAAGAAATCTTTTTATGTTAAGAAATAGTGCTAAATGCAACAGAACACGAATAGCAGGGCAAGGAGCCGATCATGATTGCGAAATGTGCTCCTGGGGTAGGTTTTTCAAAAAATGTACCTCCCCCGTATTTAGCACTATTTTCTTATTGCCAAATGCCCCCCAAACAGCCATAATGGGCTTGAGAAGGCATTTTGTGCTAAGCAGTAGCCCTAAATGTGCTGTTGCAGTTGATTTTTTCCTCCAACTTACTCCCAGCCTCTAGCGCTAAATTTCATTTTGGACGCAAGGATGCATTTTACATTGAGAAATAACACTAAATGCAGCAGAACACAAATATCAAGCTCAATTAGCCACATACACTCACTAAGTTTGTCTCCTGATAAGGTTGTTTTTCCCCAAATTACTCTTAGTTACGCGAGCAGGTGTAATTGCGTTATTATCAGTATTTCTACGTCAAAGAGTACCTACCGAAAAGGAATAAAAAAAATTACTCTGATTAGCGTGGTCAAAATTATCCCCAAGTTGTTAATATGCCTACTGCAAATAAAGTGCACCATGCAGACAAAAGGACTGTATTTTATGTGAGTTGCTCAGGGGATAACTGCTCTTGTTGCAGAGATCTTTCCCTTACTTGCAGTTCATAAATTGCAATCTTAAATAGAACAGTGACCAAAGAACTTTCATCAGAGCTGCATGCAAACTGTATGGTATAGGTTAGAATGTTATGTTTCCCCCCCAGATTTTCATTATCCTAATATTGTTAAAAACTGTTTGTTTGGATAGTAGTACATTTGGATTAGAAAATCGTATCCCAACCACTGTGGTATGTTTTAAATCCTGAGTTTGTGCGTCTCCAGAAAAAACATTCAATGGATGACATGCGATTACTACACCTCGTAATCCTTAGTGTCTTTTGCAGCATTACCTACAGACTAATTTAGCATTGTATGATTCATTGTCTCTGTAGGATGTATGATGTTAGCACGCATACATTTACCACGCATACCATTACCACGCATTTTTTACAAAGCAGGACCCATTACAACGAATGGCTTTACAACACATTACACAACGCAGATACTATTACAACGCATACCATTACAACAAAAGTATAGGTAAGTATATAATATTTTAAAATAATGTAACTATTATTTAAATATTTTAATGAATTATATTAATTTTTATTTAAGAATTTGTAAATATATATGTTAAAAATACCCCTATACCCCAAATAACAAACCTAGCCCTGAACCCTAAAAATACCCCTGTACCCCATAACCCAAACCCAGCCCTGAACCCTAAAAATACCCCTGTACCCCATAACCCAAACCCAGCCCTGAACCCTAAAATACCCCTGTACCCCATAACCCAAACCCAGCCCTGAACCCTAAAATACCCCTGTACCCCATAACCCAAACCTAGCCCTGAACCCTAAAATACCCCTGTACCCCATAACCCAAACCTAGCCCTAGCCCTGAACCCTAAAATACCCCTGTACCCCATAACCCAAACCTAGCCCTGAACCCTAAAATACCCCTGTACCCCATAACCCAAACCCAGCCCTGAACCCTAAAATACCCCTGTACCTCATAACCCAAACCTAGCCCTGAACCCTAAAATACCCCTGTACCCCATAACCCAAACCTAGCCCTGAACCCTAAAATACCCCTGTACCCCATAACCCAAACCCAGCCCTGAACCCTAAAATACCCCTGTACCCCATAACCCAAACCCAGCCCTGAACCCTAAAAATACCCCTGTACCCCATAACCCAAACCCAGCCCTGAACCCTAAAATGCCCTTGTACCCCATAACCCAAACCCAGCCCTGAACCCTAAAAATACCCCTGTACCCCATAACCCAAACCAAGCCCTGAACCCTAAAATACCCATGTACCCCATAACCCAAACCCAGCCCTGAACCCTAAAATACCCCTCTACCCCATAACCCAAACCCAGCCCTGAACCCTAAAATACCCCTGTACCCCATAACCCAAACCTAGCCCTGAACCCTAAAATACCCCTGTACCCCATAACCCAAACCTAGCCCTGAACCCTAAAATACCCCTCTACCCCATAACCCAAACCTAGCCCTGAACCCTAAAATACCCCTGTACCCCATAACCCAAACCTAGCCCTGAACCCTAAAATACCCCTGTACCCCATAACCCAATACTCCTAATAAATGTTTTAAAAAAAAGATAAACTTAGATATACTTACGTTGTAATGGTATGCGTTGTAATAGTATCTGCGTTGTAGTGTAATGCGTAGCATGTGTGTGATGTATACTGCTCTGACAACCTACACTGGTGTGAGTAGCGCAACAAAAAAATGCATGTGAGAGAGGGGCTATGAAGAGATGAGGGGCACATTTAAAGGGTTGTAGTGTGGTCATCCATGCAGAAGGAGGTCATGGGGTGCACCAAAAAATACTGTTGCACCAGGCACCACCAGCACTTAAGTCGACTCTGGCTGGCTAGTCCACCAAAGGACGGTCAGAGTCTTGGAGTGAATTGACTTTGCAATAGCGAAAAAAGACAAGGGCTCTGAAAACTGGGCCTGAATAGTCCTCTAAGTTATTTACAAAACATGATCAGAATCATTTACTTTATATCACAGTGCAGTGCACCATCATTCTTTAATTGAAGATAAAGATCACATGGCAATACTGAAGTGTTCCAACTCCATTAGATTTTAAAAATGCTCATAAAACCACACTTTTCAGACACAAAAAGACTAAATTCAATAGCAGCATCATCTAAATAAGTTTTTATCTAGAGAAAAGGTTAATTTACATTCAAAATATTTGGATAAATAAAGGGATATGGAGCATTCCCTTCGAAATGTGCATCCTTTCTGCTGCTAGTATTTGTTTCTGTGAGCAATGTGTGTTTAAAATGCAAAGTGTGTTTAGGACTGCAGTACCACCTCCTGCCTACGGGGACAGAGCGAGCAAAAATATAAACACACTTTATGAAACACAGGTCCCCACAAGGCAATTTTTTCAAAAGTTGTAAAAATTGACACAGATGTTCCTGAAGTCATTTTTAATCATTTAGAAGACATTACCTTGTGGGGACCTGGGTTCAGGTCCCCACAGTGCAATCAAGTCCCCACAGCGTGAGTGTGTTATCATGCCCAAGTCCCCACAAGGATAGTAACACAAACCCACACACACACACACACACACACACACACACACACACACACACACACACACACACACACACACACACACACACACACACACACACACACACACACACACACACACACACACACCCCCCCCCCCCCCCCCCCCCTTACACGTGTTACCATCCTTGTGGGGACTATGTGTTTTCACCAGCCTTGTGGGGACTAACCCTTCCCAATGTTTTAAAAATATACCAATAACAGAAAAATGTTAAGAAAAAATTCATATTACAGGATCCTGCTTCAATTTTACAAATATGTTGTTATTTAGTCACGCGCACAGAACCATCATTGTGGGGACTTGGACATGTGTTACCATCCTTGTGGGGACCTACTCCATAATTCTCATTTCTGATTGAATACACTCATTATCTAATAGATAAGTGCTATTTTTCAGTGCCATACATACATAACATGATACTTTAGTCAAATTTGAATAGGTCACTATGTCTTAGGTGCACCTAGTACAGAGATTTGTCTAATAATGCATTTTACAGTAGAAAATGATCATATATATAAAGTGCATTGACAGGGATTCACGGATGTTTAGCCTATTACTGAGTGCACACAAACATTAAGGAATATGAAAACTACACATAGTTAAATTAATCTAGAGGCTTAAGATCCTGCAATGGGTCAGATGGCAAAACCAAGTTGCCATCTGACCACCTAGTTGTTTTTCATCAACCTCACCAATTGGCACCATGTACGTATGGCTGTGCATTAATAGTCCCCAAAGAGATGGCATGATATTATAATAATATTCTAGAGCTGACAGAGTAAGTGCATGATGATGATAATTTTCAAGCCCCCACAGAGATATTGCATGATTAGATTGATGCCCAAGTCCCTACAGATATTGTGGTTTTGGTGTACGATGATAGTCATGCTGCAGTTCATGCAGAAATAACACCATTACAGTAATGCACAGGTACCACAGAGATAGTTTGTGATTATAGGAATGCCCAGGTCTCCACAGAGATAGTGTGGTATTATAGCCATGTTCAAGTCCCCACAGAGATATTGTGTGATCATATTCAAGTTCAAGTCCCCACAGAGATAGTGTGTGATCATAGTAATGTTCAAGTCCCCACAGAGATAGTGTGTGATCATAGTAATGTTCAAGTCCCCACAGAGATAGTGTGTGATCATAGTAATGTTCAAGTCCCCGCAGAGATAGTGTGTGATCATAGTAATGTTCAAGTCCCCACAGAGATAGTGTGTGGTCATAGTAATGTTCAAGTCCCCACAGAGATAGTGTGTGATAATAGTCATGTTCCAGTCCCCACAGAGATAGTGTGTGATAATAGTCATGTTCCAGTCCCCACTGAGATAGTGTGTTACTAAAGGAATGCCCGGACCCCCACAGAGATAGTGTGTGATTATAACCATATTAAAGTCCCACATAGAGAGTATTATGATAGTGTTGTTCAAGTGTTGTAGAGAAAGTGTACGATGAGTCATTCTGATATTCATTCAGAATTCGTATAGCACTTAATTATAGTCACTCTCAAGACCCCGTTGACAAAATGTGTGATTATATTCATGTTCAAGTCCCCTCAGAGATAGTGTATGATTATTGTTATGGTACATCTCCGCAGAGATAGTATGTGATTACAGTCATGTTCAGGGCCCCACATAGAGAGTGTTATAACAATGATGCTGAGGTGCTTGCTGTTATAACAGTCATGCCGAGGCTCCTGCAGAGGTAGTATGTGATTATAATGATGCCTAGGTGCCTGCTCAGGTAGTGTGTAGTTACAGTCATGTTCAAGTGATGTTGAGATATGTTGTGATTATACTGAAGCTTAGGTCCCCAAAGCGATAGTGCATGATTAGGGAGGCCCACTAAGATGGTGATTATTGACCTATAGAGAAAGTGTGTGATACATGTAAAGTTCCAGTCCCTCTAAAGACAGTCTGTTATGTATACATGTTGATGTCCCTGAAGAGATAGTATGTGATGACAGTCATATTCAAGTCCCACAAAGTTAAAGTATATTGAACCCACGTCCCCACAGAGGTAGAGTGTAATTATAGACATGCCAGGTCCCCATAGAGATATGTGTGATGAAATTCATGTTCAATTACTAAAAGATAGCGCTTGATTGATTATATTGATGCCCAGGTCCCCACAGATATAGTGTGTGATTATAGTGATGTCCAGGTCCCCACAGAGATAGTGTGTGATTATAGGGATGCCCAGGTCCTCACAGAGATAGTGTGTGACTACAGGGAAACCGGGTCCCCACAGAGATAGTGTGTGTTTATATGGATGGCAGGTCCCCACAGAGATAGTGTCTGTTTATGGGGATGACAGGTCCCCATAGAAATACTGTGTGTTTATAGGGATGGCATATCCCCATAAAGATATGTTTGATGATAGTTATGTTCAATTACTCAAAGATAGCGTTTGATTGGTTATATTGATGCCCAGGTCCCCACAGAGATAGTGTGTGTTTATGGGGATGGCAGGTCCCCACAGAGATAGTGTGTGATTATAGGGGTGCTAGGTCCCCACAGAGATAGTCTATAATTATAGAGATGTCAAGCTCCCTACAGTGATAGTGTGCAATTATAGAAATATCCAGGTCCTCACAGAGTTGGTGTGTGATTATAGCGTTGCCACAGTCCCCGCAGAAATAGTGTGTGATGACAGTCTTGTTCAATTCCCCACAAAGGTAGTGTTTGATTGATTATATCGATATCCATGACCCCACTGAGATAGTGTGTGATTATAGACTTGTTAAAGTCCCCACAGAGATAGTATGTCTCCACAGTGATGTCTGTGATTATAGGTTTTATGAAGACTTAAACAGATAGTCATAATCTAGTGGTTTAGCAAACTAATGTAGCCACTTCAACAGTGGCAGCTGCTCCACTAAGGTGGAAGAGCGTCGCCCCACTGCTTTAAAGCAGGGCAATGGAAAAAAGGAAATGATAATAATGGACCGTATTATCATTTTATTTTTAGTATTCCAGTTGACATGGTGTTTCTGGTTGGCTAGGGTATGCAGGTATGGTAGGGCAGAACCCATCAGTCTAGTAAGGGTAAGATAGTAACACATCAAAGACAACCCCTGGCAGAGCAGTCAGGCTTATCCCAGAGGCAATGTCTAAAGCGTTTGCACAACGCACTCACACAACAGTGACACTTTAGGCACACCATAAAAGCGACTCCACACAAGGTTACATAAAAATATCTTTTGTATTATTTATTTTAAAAAAGTTAGACGACAATCACATAAATCACTGTGCCACTAGGCACTTTGTCATGACATCACATAAAGTCATACGTCACTTTTGCCAATTGGATAATTGTCATAATTAACAATGTTAGTGAACTTTAGTAAATACTTATAAGTGAACACCACACTGAAAACATAAGGCCTAACATTACAGTTAGTGTAATCAAGACAATAACGATTAGTTGAACATGTTTCCGCTTGAGCCGGTGTCACCAGTCTGACAGGGCAATCTTTTAAGATAGTTGCTTCCAGCTTTGTTAACACCCAACTACATCCCCTCTACATCCCCTGCCTCCTTCTACATGAAAATGCTCCACTGGTTCCCGTAGAAACAGGGATAATGCCAGGAATTACAGAGACGGCCTACGGGGCAAGAAAACGCCAAAAGATCTCCTGCCTGCACAACGGGGGGAGAGCACAGTATGGGTGCTTGTGCTCTCCAGCGTGATAGGGCCACTGGCCTGCACTCTCTGCAGGGAAACACTACCGGTTTCCATGGAAGCAGGGGAATGACGGAAGTACAGGGGTGATCTGCGGGGTAAGGAAACACCAGAGGATCTTACTCCTGGAGATCAGCCCAGTGGGAGGTCTGTTTGTTGGTGCGAGCACACTATCCCTGGGTGCTCGCACTATCTAGCGTGATGGGTCCACCTGCCCCCACCATTCACAACGGGGCCAGAAGCCAAGGGGAGCCAAATGCCTCCGGTACAGCTCCGTAGTGTGGCATGGGTACGAATCTCCATGTTTCGCTGCAAGCGGCCTGGTGCAGCTGGGAGGCTCTTGCCTGCCTTAGTAATGCCCGCACCCAGGGGCTCATGTCGGCCACCTAGGGTCTCACATCGGCTGCGTGTGGAAGCCTCTGAATGGACACGTGAGGCTCTGGTCACTTCCGGGTGCGGCTGGGCCACATCTTCTGACATCCAAGGGAACTCCCGGGCCGATATTCCATGCTGCTTGGGCATGGCCTCGCAGCCATGTAGCAGAGCCCCAGCTGCTGGCCCACATAAACAAAGGCAAGCAATACGAGAGGGAGAGCGTTTTGTTCCGTTCACCTCCTCCTTCTCAATGTTCAGGCCCTAGATGAGGGAGCTGTGCTGCCCATGCTGCAGGGTAAAAGCGCTCCTGTATGGGGTTAGCACAAATTGAGCCAACTCCTTGGGCAACAGAATGGAAAACGCTTACCACGCGCTATTATCAAACAGGGAGGCAAGCGCTACCTCATCCCTGGAGACACTGGGGCAGAGAACAGGGCACAGGCTGGCTAGCACGGAAGGTCCCTTAGCAGAAAGGCAGTCACTTCAGCCACCCAGCAGGCAGCAGGTTAGTTTCACAAGAAGGTATTCACAAACGGCGGTTCCTCCTGGCACACAGCAGTCATTGGGTACGTGACCCACATAGTGTCTTTTTATTTTCATGGGGTCAAAGCCCCTGTATTTATAGTGCCAACGTCTTTGTTCTGAGGGAACTTCAACCACATATTAGAAGTGCACAACACTGCCGTTCATATGTCCTGGCAAAAGAACCACAATGATAAGAGTATTACTATAGACCATGGGTACTCACAAACTTTCTCTCAGGGGCCAAATTTACAGTGTGGTGTGTGTCCGAGGGCCGCACCGGTGGGGGCGGGGTCAGTATGGGAGGGGGCGGGGCTAGAGCAACAAAAAAAACTGTGAGCATGAGGTTGAACACAGGTCCCTGCAACGGACGCTTTCATCCACTGAGCCACCAGACCCGATATATATATATATATATATATATATATATATATATATATATATATATATATATATATATATATATATATATATATATATATATATATATATATATATATATATCTGCCTCCCTCCATCCCTCTATCTCCCTCTCTCCCTCCCTGTCTTCCTCACTCTGACTGTCTCACTCCCTCTCCCTCTCTCCTTCCCTCTTCATCCCTCTCCTTCCTTCTCCCTCCCTCTCTCTCCTTCCCTCTATTTCCTCTCCTTCCCTCCCTCACCCTCACTCTCCTTCCCTCACCCTCACTCCCCTTCCCCCTCTTCCCCTCTCCCTCCCTCACTCCTCTTCCCTCCCTCACTCCCCTTCCCTCACTCCCTCCCTCCCCTCCCCTTCCCTCACTCCGCTTCCCTCCCTCCCACCCTCACTCCCCTTTCCTCACTTCCCTTCCCTCACTCCCTCCCCTCACTCCCTTCCCTCACTCCCTTCCCCCTCTCCCTCCCTCACTCCCCTTCCCTCACCCTCACTCCCCTTCACTCACTCACTCCCACACTCCCCTTCCCCCACTCTGCTTCCCTCACTCCCTCCCTCACTCCCCTTTCCTCATTTCCCTTCCCTCATTCCCTCTACTCACTCCCTTCCCTCACTCCCTTCCCCCTCTCCCTCCCTCACTCCCCTTCCCTCACCCCTTCAGTCTCCCCTTCCCTCCCTCCCTCCCTCTCCTTTCCTCACTTCCCTTCCCTCACTCCCTCACTCCCTTTCCCTCACTCCTCTTCGCTCCCTCACTCCCCTTCCCTCACTTCCTCCCTCACTCCCCTTCCCTCCCTCCCTCCCTCACTCCCCTTCCCTCACTTCCCTTCCCCCCTCCCCTCACTCCCTTCCCTCACTCCCTTCCCTCACTCCCTTCCCCCTCTCCCTCCCTCACTCCCCTTCCCTCACCCTCACTCCCCTTCACTCACTCCTTCCCTCACTCTGCTTCCCTCACTCTGCTTCCCTCACACTCTCCCTCAATCCCCTTTCCTCACTTCCCTTCCCTCATTCCCTCTACTCACCCCTTCCTCCTCTCCCTCCCTCCCTCACTCCCCTTCCCTCCTCACTCCTTCACTTTCCCCTTCCCTTCCTCCCTCCCTCCCTCTCCTTTCCTCACTTCCCTTCCCTTACTCCCTCCCTCACTCCTCTTCCCTCACCCTCTCTCCCCTTCACTCACTCCCTCCCCTTCTATCACTCCGCTTCCCTCACTCCCTCCCTCCCCTTTCCTCACTTCCCTTCCCTCACTCCCTCCCTCCCCTCACTCCCTTCCCCCTCTCCCTCCCTCACTCCCCTTCCCTCGCCCTCACTCCCCTTCACTCTCTCCCGCCCTCACTCCCCTTTCCTCACTCCCTCCCTCACTCCCCTTCCCTCACTCCCTCTCTCACTCCCCTTCTCTCACTTCCTCCCTCACTCCCCCTCCCTCCCTCCCTCACTCCCTCCCCTCACTCCTTCACACCCCTTCCTTACTCCCACCTCACTCCCCTCCCTGACCCCTTCTCTCACTCCCCTCCCTCACTCCCCTTCCCTCCCTCACTCCCCTCCCTCATTCCCTCACTCCCCTTCCCTCCCTCCCTCACTCCCTTCCCTCATTCCCCTTCCCTCACTCCCTCTCTCACTCCCTCTCCTTCCCTCACCCCCTTCCTTCACTCCCCTGCCCTTCCTTCCCTCACTTCCTCCCTCACTCCCCTTCCCTCCCTCCCTCACTCCCCTCCCTCATTCCCTCACTCCACTTCCCTCCCTCACTCCCCTTCCCTCCCTCCCTCACTCCCCTTCCCTCCCTCCCGTTCCCTCACTCCCTCTCCTTCCCTCACTCACTCCCTCCCTCCCTAACTCCCTCCCCTCACTCCTTCACACCCCTTCCTTACTCCCACCTCACTCCCCTCCCTGACCCCTTCTCTCACTCCCCTCCCTCACTCCCCTTCCCTCCCTCACTCCCCTCCCTCATTCCCTCACTCGGCTTCCCTCCCTCACTCCCCTTCCCTCCCTCCCTCACTCCCTTCCCTCATTCCCCTACCCTCACTCTCTCTCTCACTCCCTCTCCTTCCCTCACCCCCTTCCTTCACTCCCCTTCCCTCACTTCCTCCCTCACTCCCCTTCCCTCCCTCCCCCCCCTCATTCCCTCACTCCACTTCCCTCCCTCACTCCCCTTCCCTCCCTCCCTCACTCCCCTTCCCTCCCTCCCGTTCCCTCACTCCCTCTCCTTCCCTCCCTCCCTCCCTCCCTCCCTCACTCCCTTCCCTCACCCCCTCCCTCACTCCCTTCCCTCACTCCGTCTCCCTCCCTCTGTCGCCCTCCTCCCTCTGTCTCTCTCCCTTTCTCTGTCTCCAGGTCTCGGTCTCCCTTTCCCTCCCTCTCCCTCGGTCTCTGTCCCTCTACCTCACTCTGTAATCTCACCCTGCCTGTGTGTCACTGGGCTGAGAAAGACGGATTCCCCAGCGCGCACAGACACACAGCCCCACCCGAGCACTTATCAGGTCTTTAAAAAGACCATTTGCATGTGAATGGGACTTTGTTCACCTCTTAGCGCCCCTTCTGCCCCACTCTGGCCTCCTGGAATGAATCGCCCTGCCCCACAGAGCAGCAGTCTCTCTCAGAGTGTCTCTGCAACTGGCAGTGTTTGCAGACACTCTTGGATTTATTTATTTTTTAACACGGGTACTATGTCTCATGGTCCGCGGGCCGCCACGGAAGGCTTGCCGGGCCGCTGCCGGCCCGCGGGCCGTACTATGAGTACCCGTACTATAGACAATCAAGAGCCCTCAGCGAAGAGTAAACTATGCGTAAGAGCTCCAACTAATGTTCAAGCTTGGGCCCTTCATCGGTCAGGGGCAATAGCGCAGAGAGAAAAAGCACAGAATGCAACAGAAATGTTCACAAAGTGAATCAGGTAGTTGACCTAGAGAATGCAAAAGGCTACGTAAAAGAAGGAATGGTCAGCCTAGAACAGCTGCCCAACTACTTGGGCCATCAAAAAACAGCTATTCACAATATCCACTAAGAACCAGGTGTGGCAAGATAGGACAGGCAAGCTCGGAACAATTTCTCTCCAAATAAATCCGGAGAAAGGCTGGACGTAGTGGGTTACTAAGGCTTACCAGACCACTTAGTTTTTGGTGGCAGTCACCCAACACTGTCAAACAGCTCACTCACCCATGGACTGCAAAAGTGGTAAAGATAGAGCTTTTCTGAACTGCAAAATGGGTTTAAGGTCTCGCAAAAAAGAGTGGGTACAAAATGAGCGTTACTACATATTTTCTATTTGCTTTGTTGTTAAGGCATTAATGGCTTGCAATTACAATGTACAGCCACTTTATGGCATTTAATTATTCTCATTCTCCTGGCCTTGTAGACATAGTGTATGATTATATTGATGTTCAAGTACCTGCAGAGATAGTGTGTGATTATTGTAATTTTACAGTTATTGCATACATTGTGTGTGATGATAGTTACATTGGATCCATGTGTGATAGTATGTCTTGAGAATGATGCTGTTTGCCCCCCATTTTAGTGTGTTATTATAGTCATGTTCAACGTCTCTAAGAGATAGTGACTTAAAGTCATGCAAAGGTCCCCACAGATAAATTGTTTGATATTAGTCATGTCCAAGACCCCTATGAAATAGAGTATTATGATAGTCATGTTAAATTCCAGGTAGAAATAGTGTGTTAGTACACTAAGGGCCAGATGTAGGTAGCCCTTTACCGATCGGAATCGGCCGAAAATACCGATTTTCGGCCGTTTCCGATCGGTAAAGGGCTATTGAGATGTAGGGGCACATTTTCGGTAATTTTACCGAATCGGTATCATTACCGAATCGGTAAATTTACTGATTCGGTAATATGTACCGAATCGGTAAAATAATTACCGATTCGGTAATATTTACCGATTCGGTAAAATTACCAAAAATGCAATGTAGGTAGGCAATGTACCTCCTGCACATGGCTTACAGAATCGGTATTTTACCATGGAAAACAAATCCATGGTAAAATACCGATTCCGGTGTGCATGCACATGTGTGCATGCACACCTATGCCATGTGACAGGCAGACCTGCCCTTAGGGCAGGTATGCCTGCCACATGGCACCCACGCCTGTTTAGGGGGTGCCAGGGGGTGTCAAAGTGACACCCCCTGCACCCTTGTGAAATTCGGTATTTACCGATTCGGTAAATACCGAATCGGTAAAGCCTATTGATTCCTATGGGCTTTGAAGCCCATAGGAATCAATAGACTTTACCGATTCGGTATTTACCGAATCGGTAAATACCGAATTTTACCGATTCGGTAAAAGGGAACATCTGGATTCCCTACATACCAACCCCTCACATTTACCGAATCTTAATTACCGAATCGGTAAAATTCGGTAATTTTCAGTAATTAAGATTCGGTAAATGTTACTTACCTACATCTGGCCCTAAGGGCCCGATGTAGGTCGGTCGGTAACGGCCGAAAATCGGTATTTTCGGCCGTTACCGATCGGTATACATGATTTGACATGTAGGTGCACTATTTTACCGAATCGGTAACTTTACCGATTCGGTAAAGTTACCGAATCGGTAAAATACCGATTCGGTAATTTTACCGATTCGGAGCCACCCATATGTAGGTGGGACTCTTCAGAGTCCCAGGAGCCTTAACGAATCGGTATTTTACCATCAAATCCTATTTGATGGTAAAATACCGATTCCGGTGTGCATGCACATGTGTGCATGCACACCTATGCCATGTGACAGGCAGACCTGCCCTTTGGGCAGGTATGCCTGCCACATTGCACCCGTGCCTGTTTTGGGGGTGCCAGAGGGTGTCAAAGTGACACCCCCTGCACCCTTGAGAAATTCGGTATTTACCGATTCGGTAAATACCGAATCGGTAATGCCCATTCATTCCTATGGGCTTCAAAGCCCATAGGAATGAATGGGCATTACCGATTCGGTATTTACCAAATCGGTAAATACCGAATTCATCCGATTCGGTATTCCAGCACATCTGGAATACCTACATATCGGACCCATTTATTTACCGATTTTAAATTACCGAATCGGTAAAATTCGGTAATTTGAAATCGGTAAATCAATTTTACCTACATCGGGCCCTTAGTCCACACAAATATACCATTAAGTAAAGTTACTCTCAGGTCCCACTAGAGATCGTGTGGGGTTATATTCATGATCAAGTACCCCGAGAGGTAGTATGTGATTATAATTATGTTCAAATGCCCACAGAGATGGTGTGTGATTATAGGCTGGTTCAAGTCCTCACATAGAGAGTGTTGTGCTAGTCGTATTCAAGTCCTCGTAGAGACACTGTATTAAAATAGTTAAACTCAAGTCCCTGCAGAGATACTACGTTTTTATAATGATGGCCAGATCTCAGCACAGATAGTGTGTCATTATATTCATGCGTAGGTCCTGTAGAGATATTGTGTGATTATAGTGAAACTCAGGTTCCCATAGTGATAGTGAGGATTAGAAGGATGTCACATCCTCATAGAATTAATTATTATAGACCTCTGGAGAATTAGTGTGATGACTGTCAAATTCAAGCCTGTGTTTGGATAATCTTTTTTGAATGACATGTTGAAGACCTTGTAGAGATGGTGCATGATGATAGCCATGCTTAAGTCCCCACAAAGATAGTGTGTGATTATATTGATGCCAAGGTCCCACAGAGATAGTGTGGGATTATAGGGAGGCCCATTTCCCCACAGAGAGAGTGTGTGATTATAGGGATGCCAGGCCCCCACAGAGACAGCGATCTGATTATAGGGATATCCAGGTCCCACAAAGATGGTAGATGCAAGTCCAAACTTGCTGAACAATCTTTGGCCATCATACGGCAAATCAAACAATTGCTAATGAACATGTTCTGAAAAACAAGCCATCAGAGAATGTCTAGGCAAACTTACAGCAGATCTAGTCTTATCTTGTCACATTTGCGCTGCATTCAAAGACAGAGGTCAAATTTCATTCTCTGTCTTACGAGGGAGCTTGGTGTTTACTTTTCTTTTTCTGACATAAAAGTCGTAGGATTTATGTGACAATCATGCTGGATACTAGATGTAAGAAAGTTTTTTTCTAGCACACAACAACATTTAAACTAAAGTTGCAAGTATTACTGACTATTGCAGAATTAACTACATACAAATGAAGGACATTTTATGTTAATTCTAAAGTGTTTTGGAAACAAATACTTTAATATGACCAAAACAAATCAATACACTAGGTCAGGGGTACTCATAGTACGGCCCGCGGGCCGCCCGCGGGCCGGCAAGCCTTCCTTGGAGGCCCGCGGACCTTACAGACATGTACCAGTTTAAAAAAAAAAAAATCTCGAGTGTCAGTAAACACCACCGGCTGCAGCAGCCTGGACTCGGAGAGGCTCTGCTCTCTGAGGGCCGAGAGATTCCAGCCATAGAGTGGAGCTGCAGGGGCCTCAGAAGAGGTGAAACAGAACAAAGCCTCATTAAAAAGTTAATGGTCTTTAAAGACCTGTGAAATGCTCCGGCGCGGCTGTGCGCGCGCCAGGCAAGCTGTCTCATCACGGGCTGACAAGGGGGTGGGGGCGATTTTAAACTCAATGGGTGTTGCACGCCTGTATGTGACACATATATTTCCTTCAGGGCTTTGACCTGGCACGCAGGTTTCTGGTGGTCACATACATAAGCTTGCTTGCCCCTGGCTGATGGCAGGGCTGTCCTTCACAACCTACTTTTAACAGTGTGCAAAGGGGAGGAAGAGGGAGGGAAAGTCAGGGGAGGGAGAGAGAGGGAGTGTCAGGGGAGGCCGATGGAGGGAGAGAGAGGGAGAGTCAGGGGAGGGAGAGAGAGGGAGTGTCAGGGGAGGGCGATGGAGGGAGAGAGAGGGAGTGTCAGGGGAGGGCGATGGAGGGAGAGAGAGGGAGAGTCAGGGGAGGGAGAGAGAGGGACAGTCAGGGGAGGGCGATGTAGGGAGAGAGAGGGAGTTTCAGGGGAGGGAGAGAGAGGGAGTGTCAGGGGAGGGAGAGAGAGGGAGAGACAGAGGGAGTGTCAGGGGAGGGAGAGAGAGGGAGTGTCAGGGGAGGGCGATGGAGGGAGAGAGGGGGTGTCAGGGGAGGGCGATGGAGGGAGAGAGAGGGAGAGTCAGGGGAGGGAGAGAGGGATAGTCAGGGGAGGGCGATGGAGGCGGAGAGGGAGTGTCAGGGGAGGGAGAGAGAGGGAGTGTCAGGGGAGGGAGAGAGAGGGAGTGTCAGGGGAGGGAGAGAGTGTGTCAGGGGAGGGAGAGAGAGGGAGTGTCAGGGGAAGGTGATGGAGGGAGAGAGAGGGAGAGTCAGGGGACGGAGAGAGAGGGAGTGTCATGGGAGGGAGACAGAGGGAGAGGAAGGGCGACAGAGGGAGGGAGGGCAACAGAGGGCGGGAGGGTGCCCTAGGGAGGGAGGAAGAGAAAGAGAGAGAGGGAGGGAGACAGAGAGAGGGAGGGAGACAGAGAGAGGGAGGGAGACAGAGAGAGGGAGGGAGACAGAGAGGGAGGGAAACCGAGAGGGAGGGAGACGGAGAGGGAGGGAGACGGAATGGGAGGGAATCAGAGAGGGAGGGAATCAGAGAGGGAGGGAGGGAAACAGAGAGGGAGGGAAACAGAGAGGGAGGGAAACAGGGAGGGAAACAGAGAGGGAGGGAAACAGAGGGAGGGAGACAGGGAGGGAGGTATGGAGGGAGGGAGGTATGGAGGGAGGGAGACGGGGAGGGAGACAGGGAGGGAGACAGAGAGGGAGGGAGACGGGGAGGGAGGGAGACAGAGAGGGAGGGAGACAGAGAGAGGGAGGGAGACAGAGAGAGGGAGGGAGACAGAGAGAGAGGGAGGGAGACAGAGGGAGGGAGAGGGAGGGAGGGAGAGGGGGGGGAGAGGGGGAGGGAGACAGAGAGAGGGAGGGAGACAGAGAGAGGGAGGGAGACAGAGAGAGGGAGGGAGACAGAGAGAGGGAGGGAGACAGAGGGAGGGAGGGAGTGAGACAGAGGGAGGGAGACAGAGAGAGGGAGGGAGACAGAGGGAGGGAGGGAGACAGAGGGAGGGAGACAGAGGGAGGGAGACAGAGAGGGGGGAGGCAGAGAGGGAGGGAGACAGAGAGAGGGAGGGAGACAGAGAGTAAGGGAGGGAGGGAGACAGAGAGGGAGGGAGACAGACAGAGAGAGGGAGGGAGACAGAGAGAGGGAGGGAGACAGAGAGAGGGAGACAGAGAGAGGGAGACAGAGAGTGGGGGGAGACAGAGAGAGAGGGAGACAGAGAGAGGGAGGGAGACAGACAGAGGGAGGGAGACAGGGAGGGAGGAAGACAGAGAGAGGGAGGGAGACAGAGGGAGGGAGACAGAGAGAGGGAGAGAGGGGGAGGGAGGGAAAGATAGGGAGGGAGGGAGAGGAAGAGAGAGGAAGAGAGAGAGAGAGAGAGAGAGAGAGGGAGAGGGAGAGAGAGATATGTGTGTATGCTGGATCTGGTGGGTCAGTGGACAAAGACGTCCGCTGCAGGGGCCTTTGTTCAACCTCATGGTAACAGGTTTTTTTTGGGCTCTAGCCCTGCCCCCTCTCTCACTGACCCCGCCCCCACCAGTGCAGCCCTCGGCCACAAACCACACTGCGAATTAGGCCCCTGAGAGAAAGTTTGTGAGTACCCATGCACTAGGTGATGGCATTTCCAAACAACATTGTTTGTGCACTGCCTAGCTCTATTTGTAAAATGTCTGTGAAAATGTAATGGACATTTCAATAGAAATTTTGTTGTCTGTAATGGCAGGGCGCTACCATACCATGCAGTCTCCATTCTGTTCTTTACCACTCCATGTCAATGCACTTTACTGTGCACCACTCCACTTTACACAACTCCATGCCTCTGCACTCTGTGCCACTGCACTCTACTCCACTTTGCACCCCTTCACTTAATGCCACTGCACTCAATGCCACTTCACTCTACGCCTCTCTACACTATTATGCACAACTGTTCTCTATACAGATGCACTCAACGCCACTCTGCTCAACACCACTGCAGTCTTCACCACTGCCCTCTACACCACTCCAGTCTAGCTCACTCCAATCTACTCTTCACAGCTCCACTCTATGCCACTCCACTCTACACCACTCTGCTATAATGCACTGTGCCACTGCACATAATGCTAATATAATTCATGCCAATGCACTTTACTCTGTAACACTCAACTCAACGCTCTATGCACTCTACACCAGTCCACTACACTTTACGCTGCTGCACTTTACCCTGCACCACTTCACTCTACGCAACTTTACTCTGAAATAATCTATTCTATGCCACTGCACTCTAGTACTCTACTCCAGGCCACTACACTATGCCACTCTACTCAAAGCCATTGCACTCTACACCACTGCACTCTTTGCCAATGTACTCCATGCTGCACCACTGTACTCTATGCCAATGCACTGTACGCCACTCTACACCACTGCACTCTATGACACTACTCTGCACTACGGCACTCTATGCCAATGAACTCTATGACACTTTACTTTGCATGTCAGGAATTTATGCCACTGCACTCTACGCCACTGCACTTTGCACCACTCTATGCAACTGCACTCTCTGCCACTCTACTCTACTCTTCACCACTACATTACACTCTGCTCTGCACCACTGCACTCTACTATGCACCACTCTAATGTACGCTACTGCATTGTATGATGTTGCATTGCACTCCAGTAAATTCTATGCTGCTGCACTCTATGCCACTGCACCGTACCCTACACAACTCCACTCTATATATCTTCAATCTGCTCTACCCCGCTGCCCGATATGCCACTGCACTATACGCCACTCAACTTCACTCTGTGCCTCTACACTCTATGGCACTTCACTTTACTCTGAAACAATCTAGTCGACATCACTTTACTCTATGCCACTGCACTTTACATCACCCTACTCCACTCTTTCCCACTGCACTCTATGCCAATGCACTCTATGTCACTGCAGTCTAAACCACTGCACTATATTCTACCCCATTGTACTCTATGCCACTCTACTCTATGCCACTGCACTATATGCCACTCTACACCACTGCACTCTACGACTTTCTACCCTGCACCACTCCACTCAATGTCACTTCACTCTATTCTGAAACAATCTACTCTATGCCACTGCAATCTATGCCACTTAACTCCACTCTGCACCACTATACTCTATGCCACTTCACTTTACTAAATAAATCTACTCTATGCCACTGAACTCTATACCACTGCAATCTATGCCTCTTTACTCCACTCAGTGCCACTCTGCCACTGCACCACTTCACTCAATGTCACTTCACTCTATTCTGAAACAAACTACTCTACGCCACTGGACTATATGCCACTGCAATCTATGCCACTTTACTCCACTCTGCACCACTATACTCTATGCCACTTCACTTTACTCAAAAAAACTACTCTATGCCACTGAACTCTATACCACTGCAATCTATGCCACTTTACTCCACTCATTGCCACTCTGCCACTGCACATTATGCCATTCTACTCTAAACCATTGAACTCTATGCTACTATATTCTATGCCAATGAACTCTACATCACTGTAGACTAAACCACTGCACTCTACTCTGCCCCACTGTACTCTATGCCACTCTACTCTATGTCACTGCACTCTATGCAAATGCACTCTGAGACACTCTGCACCATTGCACTCTACGGCAGTCTACTCTGCAACACTGCACTCTCTGCCACTAAACTCAACTACAATCTACTCTGCACTACTGAACAACTGCCAATGCACTCTACATTTCTCTTCTCTGCATCCCTGAATTCTGCACCACTGAACTCTGCATCACTACACTGCACAGCACTTTCTGCCACTCTAATCTATGTCACTCTAATCTACACCACTGCACTCTATGCCATTGCACTCCATGCCACATTGGTCCACTCCTCCATGCACCAATAGATGCTTCTATGCATCAGTCTAATCTATGCCACTGCATTGCATGACACTGCATTGTATGCCACTAAATTATAAACTGGTGAAGTCTACACCACTGCACTATATGTCACTGCATTCGAGGCCCCTCCACACTCCTCTGCACCACTCGGCTGTGCGCCACTGTGCTCAATGCCACTGCACTATTCACCACTCTACTCAACATTCTTTGCCACTGCATTCTCCACCATTCTACACCACCGCACTCTACTCCACTGAACTCTATGCCTCTATTCTACACTACTGCATTTTAGGCCAATGCACTATACACCACTCAATTCTAACATAACGTAATGTATATTTGTAAAGCGCACATTCACCCAGAAGGGCCTCTTGGTGCTGAATAACAGATGTTTATTGTTACCCAACTCAATGGTACTCATTTTATCGACCTAAGGATGAAAGTCTGAATAGACCTGCAAGGATTTGAACCTGTGACCATGTGGTCAAACACAAGCCCCTACAGTAGACGCATCAGTCAGACACGGTCACTCCATTTTACTCCACTCTATGCCACTGCACTCTGCAACACTCGACTCTACGCTACTGCACTCTATGCCACTGCACTCTACAGCCCTATATTGTACTCTGCAACACTCCACCCTGCACCACTCCACCATGCACCACTGCATTCTACTGTTCAACACTCTACTGAAAACCATGCCTCTGCACTCTATGCCACTATACCCTGCAACATTCTATACCTATGCATTCCAGACCACCTCACTCTACGCTACTCCTCTAGTGTACACCACTCTGTGACTCCACTCTGCTGCTCCAATTCATGACACTATGCCACAACCCTCTACTCCACTGTTAACCATTCCACTCTACGACCCTTCAGTCCACTCTTTCTATATCACTAACTTTTAGCCATGATAAACAACAGCCACGCTTGTGTACAACATGGTTAAAATACATAGGCAAATCCAATCACTCTTGCATAGGTAAGACCTATTGGCTTTGCTAATGCTTGGTTTGTGCTGTCTTACTTTTCCCACATATGTCTTTCCATGTCAACCTTCCCTTATCTCCTTCTCGGGACTCCTCATGTTTTTTCCAGTGTTTGAATGCAACTAATCAGAAAAAAGTTCTGTTGCTTTTTTTAAATTTGTAGTTGCATATAGCGCAAACTCTACCCAAAAGCATTTAAATGCTTTGTTTGAGCACCAATTCTATTACACAAAGTCACGTTCGCACAGGGAGTTTTAGGTTATTTGCCCAGAATCATAAGAAGCTGAGCCGATACCAAGAGACCTCTAACATGGTTTCCCAGCTCCAAAGTCAGTAGATTTGCTAATAATAACACCACCGCCAATCTCCTTATACTTTCCTCTCCCCTTATCATGTTGCCACATAATTATTTTGCATTTGCTGAAGCTCGGACATATAATTCCAGAAATAGTGTTAAGGTGTTTAAAGAATGATTTTATGTGATAGGGACTTGGAGAGTAGAACAGTCAGGAAGGGAGATAAAGAGACTGCGCAAAATATTGTTGTCTTGTGCTGAATGCACGAATAGAACCCATGTTTTCAGGAGCAAAAGTGTTAGCAATCTAAACTTTCCTGTCACAATTTATTAGGGTCCCCAATTATTTTTCAATTTTAAATTAGCTAGTGTAAAATAAAAATGATGCTAGCAGCATTTTACAAGAAGCCAAAAAGGTCCTAACCTGAGAAAGATATTTCTTGTCATGAGACAGTCTTGCCATAGTCTTATAAAAAAGATGCACTTGATATCCTTGTGTTGATCTCCGAAGTATACTTTCACATAATGCAAAATTGGGAAGTTAAAGTGATGCGTTTCAAATGTTCGTTTTTCAGCGTCAGCTTTTATGGTTTGCCCATTGAATCCACTCCTCCAGACTACAGTCTGGGATGCAGGGTTGCCCCGGGATGTCTTGCTGCTGCTGTGCACGCCCTGGCTCAGGGTGTGAAGTGGCCAGGTCGGAATGCAGCTGAGAGCCTCCAGCTCTCAGCCCTTTGTTATGCTGAACCTGGGAGCGCGCCCATTCACACCTGATCCACGGCCGTAGTCAGGACAAAGGCAGAGGAAGAGGAGGCTCTGGCCTCTATATCAACCTGCCTGTGGGGGAGGGCTACCAGGAAGGATGGGGCCCTTCAGAAGAAGGACGCGCCTCTCGTCCTCAGTCATGAATGATTCACACATTCTCTGCATGTTCTCTAGTTGGCAGAAATTACAGGGACAGAGGCACAGGAACTTTCATTTCCCGGTTCTTGAAAGCGTGCATTTGAGCCTTAATATTTTTACTTTGGAATATATTGTGAAAATCCATTTGTTAATCTAAGGTACATTTAAGAATAAAATTAAAAATCAAATCGCTAAATTATATTCACATTCCTAGTAAATGCAATAAGTGTAATTTCGAATCGCATTTAGAATAATATTTTGTCTATCCGTATTAGTGAGAAAGAATTTTTGAAACTTGAACTAGTCTGTATATGTGTGGGCTTTTCCCCCCCCATTTAAAATTTTATAGCTAGAAGTTTGTGAATATTTTTTATGTGGTGCTGGCATCGTTTCTCAGCATTGTATTGTTTTATTTTTCACATTCTGAAACTTGTAGTTTTATTTTTACCCTGACAGATATAGTATTACGACATCACAGTGACAAAAGCAGATGAGATGAGAGCTGAATGTAGAATTACTTGATAACTATATGCACGTATGTTTGTTTATATGGATGTATGTATGTATGCGTTGGTATGCATGTGTCCATGTATGTATACTTGTATGTATGTATGTCTGTATGTTTGTATATATGTAGCACAAATCGTGCCAGAGGCAACAGGGTCAAATATGAAAGGTCACAGACACAGTAAGGGCCGAAATGTTAGTATGATTTTAGGGCGGGCTGCTTGGCATAGGGAGGCAAAGGGGACTTTCCAAAAGCATTTTGTTGAAGTATAATCCACGTGCTGTCAAATATTTACACATTTCTCAGTGAAAAAGAGGATGATAGCATTGCACTTGTCTATTGAATGTGGTATTTATCTGCCTGGTCGGGGTTTGGTGAAATGGTTAATTGCCTTGAAGAGCATTCTACTTTTGTTTGCTGCATATTTATTACTATTGATGCGAATGTGTGGATTTTAGCAGAGTGAGTTAATTGAAAGGCCAGATTTTCAACCAATTTTTCTTGTTAATAAATGCTGATTGATGTCGATCTACATGGAGTACCAGGGTGTTTATGATTTGGTTACATACGTATGTGCATTCATTCGTCCATGGATGTCTGCATAGTTTTGTAGTGAAGTCTTCAAGAAGGGTCTTAATGTGGTAAACTGAGGGCTTAGGTTTTAATGGCCCAAGAGATATGTTCAAACTGTAGCTTGACAAGAGGCCGCATTACCCTGCAGGTGCTTGGTGCTGTTCAGGTAGAAGAACAGGATTTGGACCTAGGGCCTACCATGATCCCCGGTAGAGAACAAACCAGGGAGCGCTTTAAAGCAATGCCTTGCTCTGTCCAATTTACTGGAACCAGGTCAAAAGATGCTGTTTGCTAGGAATGTGGCTCTAAGCCTAATGGAGAGCTATGGCTTTGTTAGCAGACTTTTGCAGAGTCTGATTGGTGGGAAACAATTTAAATAATGCAGGGTTTGTAGACTTTGTGGTCTTGAGCCAGGGTTGGACCGGAACGAAAAATTGGTCTGGGTACAAAAATACAAGTGTCCCCTATCAGTGAACCAGATAACCCCCACACTTGCAAATCAGGCCAGTCTGAACTTGCAAAGACATGCTGTTTGGGTATTTGGCGAAATATGGGAGACTGCATGCATTTGTGTTTGCTGCAGCCACTGCTTGCTGTGATATCAGGGAAATCAACAGTAAAAACGAGCCCAGCTTGCCATAAAACAGGCTCATATACCAAATTGTCAGGCAAGTCCATAGGGCGGCATTGCCTGATTGCCATCCATAATTGAGAAGGCTATTCCACAGGAGGGGCATTACAACTGAGAAGCAACTGTCTCCTGTAAACTGCAATTGGATTTGGGAGTATGGAGGAGGTTGAAGTTGATGAAATGCAAGGGCCTGGCTGGGGCATACTTTTGCATTATGAGCTGCTGATGAAAGGCAGCCAAACCATTTTTACATTTGAAGGTAAGGACACTTCCTTAAACATTTTAACGACATCTCTCAGGGACAGGTCGATGCATTTTAGATTTGCCCAAATAAAATTCATGTTTGGTTTTGAAGCTGGTTATATAAGTGGTTCTGGCATGTTTGAGGGAAGTGCAGGAAAACAGACGGATTCCCGTTAATGGATTTTCTTTTTTAGCAGTTCCAGCACTTTTGAGTGCTACATATTGTGTATATTACTTTTAGATTCCTTTAGGCGGCGGAACATGAATCAGCAGTAAGGGAAATTGTGGAGTCTATGGGGTTCTTGATGAATTGAAGGGAATTAGTGGCGATGACTGGCGAGAAACTTTTCTCCAGAATGTATTTGAATCAATCTGACTTGATTTCTTTCTTGGAGCAGAAATAGGAGGTGGGTTGTTTATTAGTGATTGTGCTGGTACATGGAGGACTATATTGAAGAAAATAGTTGTCAAAGATAGTGCGATGGTCATACCAAATGGCAGGGGTGATATTATGTACATGGTGAACTATGATGTCAAACAATGGCCTTTGGTTTAAAGCAATGCAGTGATTGCTATTTCTAGGCTATTGAGATGGCATTTGCCAAATAACTCTTTGAAGGATGGGATTATTTGGTCTGTGGCCTGAAGTTGAATCCTCTATGGATAGCAGGTGACTGGAAGTGAGGAATAAGTTGATTAAGAGAGAAGTCTTCAAATAAGTATTGTGCAGGACTAGGTGGGTAAGAGCAAGTTCGTATTTTGATGGAAACGTTGGGAAGGTCTTTCCAAGGGTTCAAAAGAGTTTGTCACAGATAGTAAGCTTGAGAATTTGAATATTACTCTTATGGATAGCGAGTGAGACATGCACTCTACCTTTAGTTCTGTTGGTGAGTTTGAGGGAGTAATTCTGTGGGCTAATGTGGTAAAATGTTGGAAGGGAGAAGGTAGTGACTCAGGTTTGAGTGGCAATGGGATAGTCTAAAGCCAGGCTGATAATCAAGTTGAGTTGGTGAAGTTCTAGGAATGTCTGGTGATATTTCTAGCATTAATAGGGCAATACTGTACATTCTATAAGTTTCGCGCACATTTAGTAGAGAAATGGTGAGAGTTAGGAATCCCTTGATTTTTTTTTAGGGAGATTATAATGATTTCAGGGCTGGTGAAGCTGTAATAATAAAATGGTGCAGCTGTTCTGGCGAGTATTTCATAATCAAAGATATACTATTCAGATATGGTAGTTGTACATATAGGTGATCAATGGACTCTATATGTCTATGGCACTGGAGAAGGGTGCTGGTTGCAGACCTTTCTAGGCCAAAACATTTAGTGGCAGGAGAAGGTAGTCATGTGACCAGCTAGGATTTGCTCTTTCCATCAGTCTGCTTAGAGACTGCTGATCCCAGCCCTTGCAGTTAATTGGCAGTCTTGGTATGTATTTTTAATGGGACAATTAGACCCAACTTGCTTTTCTTTCATACTTTGCTTTCTAGGGCTGAAGGCTGCTCAAGCTATGCCTTCCAAAAGCACTGCCTCTTCTGCTTCTTTTCAATGGCCCAAGGCTCTCCAGGATACCTACATGGCTGTTCAGGCACTGTTGGACTGCAGGTTTCACAACCAAAAAATGATTTGCCAACCCCAACTGACAACTGCAGCAAGTCTCCATACCTTTCGCAATTCAAACAAGTTTCATCCACAGAAATCTAAGACTTCATTCTCACCATCAATTCAGGTTCCCCTACAGATCCTTGCCCAGCCTCGGTATAAAAACTTTTTTCCCGACTAACTATCCCCTAAACTCACAGACATCTGTAATGCCATGTTCAACACTGGTATCTACCCAGCTACCTGGAAAAAGGCAACCATCAAACCTCTGCTGAAGAAACAGTGGACTATGCGTAAAACTTTATTGTTCAGTTAATTAAAACCATAACAAATTTTCTTTACACTTGTGTCGTAATGTTAAAATCTTTTAAATTAGTTAAGAATACTTGTTCAAAATTTACATCAAGATAAAATTCTTAACTGCTGAAGAAACAGCATCTCGACCCACCAGACACAAAAAATTACAGACCCATCACAAGCCTCCCCTTTCAAGCAAAAACTTTTGAAAAAATAATAAACAATCTCCTGGATGAAACACAGTTTGGCTTCAGGAAAGGCCACGGCACAGAAACCGCCCTTATCAAAGCTGCAGACGAGATTAGAGCCACCCGAGACCAAGGTTCTGAAATTGCTGAATTTGTCAGCAGCTCTCGACACGGTTGATCACGTCACGTCACCCTGAATGACTGTGTCTCAAATATGGGCATTAAACTCAAAGCCAAAGATTTACTGGAGTCGTTCTTGGCCAACCGCACTCAGCTAGTGAGTCTCGGCGAATATAACTTTCCATCTTTTACGCTCCCATGTGGTGTGCCACAAGGTTCATCCTTGAGTTCGCCACTGTTTAATATCTATGTGTCGGACCTGGCCAAGGTCTTCAAATCCCATGGGATGGGGTTGCCATCTTACGCTGATGACAAACAGCTGGTGCTCGGAATTAACGATGGAGGAGCAATGGCGGCCAGTTTTCAATTTGGTGTCCTCGTCATCAGTTCCTGGATGGCCAAAAACTGCCTAAAGGTAAACTCAGAAAAAACGTAGATTATGATCTTTGGCAATCTACAGCCAACATGGTCCCCCACTTGGTGGCCTTCTGCCCTGGGCCCTCCACCCCCCCCTCTCCTGTACCGAAAGTAAGAAACTTGGGCGTCATGTTTGATGATAAACTAACTTTCTCAGCTCATGCCAATGCAATTGACTCGTCCTCCTTCTACACTCTTAGAATGATCGAGAAACTGCTACCCTTCCTTCCACCAAGCTCAGGAAAAACCCTGATTAGCACCCTTGTTATGTCCAAAATTGATTATTGCAATTGCCTGCTCCTGAATGTCCAGAAAAAGATCACTAACTAACTAACTACAGATGGTACAGAATGCCGCTGCGAGGTTAATTACAGGTGCCCCAAGTACAAATCCATCTCCTTGGTGGTGCAAAACTTGCACTGGCTTCCAATCACAAGTCGCATAAAATTCAAGGCCCTATGCATGGTCTTCAAGGCCATTCTTAACACAGGTCTGGACTTTCTAAAGAAAGCCTTTTGCGCTCACTTACCTAGCAGAAACCTACCATCCTCAACCGCCATCTCATCATGATCCCACGCACAAACAAGGTCTCCTGGGGAGACAAAACGATTGACTGTTGCCACGGCCAGACTGTGGAACACCCTCCCTCAGCAAATTAAATCCTGTCCATCGCTGCCAGCTTTCAGGAAGCTAATAAATAGCAATGAGCAGCACACCACTTCACTACTGCCTCTCCCGTCTACAGCGCCAAGACACCCACGGGTATTTGCGCGCTCTACACATTGCTTAAATAAATAAATATACAACTTTATAAATAAATGGTGAAGCAACAGATGCCACTTCTCACATACTTCTGCTAATGCCTCATTCCCACTAGTGCTGTGCTTGTGTCACTCCACTTTGAAGCACTTTACATGAGCACCAGTTAAGTCATGTACTATTTCTTTAGGCACAGGGAAATTAAGTGATTTGACTAGAATCACAGGATGTCAAGCTAACGTCAAGAAATGAGTTTGAAGTTTGCAGCTCTAGCATAACGCCACATCCTCTCCACCCTTCCGACTTGAAGACCTTCTCACTCATAAGGCAGGTGGTTGAGCACAGCCTATGCTACAGCAGTATGTTGTAGTTAAACTAGTATCATCTTGGAAGGTAAACTATATTTAAATGCACAGGAAGGGCAAATTGAAGTGGACATCAACATGAGGGTGCCCATTTTACAGCAGAACTTTGCACCTTAGCTGAAGCACTATGTCCAACAGTAATACGTGTGGGTGCCAATGCAGTAGAAAGGGCACAGTGAGCCCAAACGCAAGCTAGGGATTTGGTCTCCTATACACCTCCCCTTTTTTGGCTTTTAAAACATACCCACTAATTAGGGTGAACTAGGACTCTGTGCCTCTGCACCTACTTCACTATGGTTAATATATATCAGAGTCTGCATTTTATAATTGAATAAGGCCAAGGAGGCTCTGAAAACTTCTTTATATACTGTGGTCACTAGTGGCAGCGTATATGATTTTTCTTCCCCCCCCCTCCGTTGATAGTGTTGACCCCTCACACGCCCCCACCCTACTGCCAGCAATAAAAATAAATGTCATTATGTGGTCTGTTTTGGTTGCATCACATTGCTTTAAAAAATGTTTTTATTTACATTTCATCCATGAGGCAGAGCAGGCATGCTGCTGTACAGCAGGGCAAAAAAACCCTGTCAAAGCCAGTAGCTGTCTCGTAGGTGATACCTGTTGGCTTTGCCAATGCTTGTTATATGACTGTTCTTCACCCCTCTATGGGAATGAAGCTGATTTAATTTGTAAAGCAATAGGAACAGTTTGAATATTAAGCAATTCAATTAAATGTAATTTCAACTTATGGCAATATTTGAATATATTTTTTAGGAATGTCACTAATGTTCTAAGAACATGCTTTTTCGGTTAAAATTCAACTTCCCATTGCTGTGGGCATGACATTACTGCAGTTCGGCATCTGAGAGAGCATAGCTGTTAGCACAATGCAACTCTAGGCACTCACTCATCTAGCCATCATCTTAAGAACGTATTCCAAAGTGCATATTAATATGTAATCAAATTTGTAATAAACGATCAGATCAGTTTATATTGTATCATGTTTTAATGTACCATCATTCTTTAATTGCAGCTGAGGATCATACCACAATAGTGATGTAATCTGGGATTCAAATCGTATCCAAATTGCTTGTAACAATATTTTTAAACTCAAATAGTCTGAATGCAAAACTTTCATGTAAATAAAGTTTTACTTTATTAAATGGGGAAAATGTTACTTTGCATGAAAAAAATGTTTTAACCCCGGGTTTTGCAGCTTTTCCTTTGAAATATCTGTGCTTTCTGCTGCTAACTTGTGTTCCTGGTGAACAAAGTGTGTTTAAATGCAAAGTGTGTTTAAGACTGCAGTACCGCCTCCTGTCTATGGGGGCAGAGGGAGCAAAAATATAAACACACTTTCTGAAACACAGGTCCCCACAAGACAATTTTTTTAAAAGTTGTAAAAATTGACACAGATGTTCCTGAAGCCATTTTTTATCATTTAAAGGACATTACCTTGTGGGGACCTGGGTTCAGGTCCCCACAGTGCAATCAAGTCCCCACAGCGTGAGTGTGTTATCACACCCAAGTCCCCACAAGGATAGTAACACAAACCCACACACACACACACACACACACACACACACACACACACACACACACACACACACACACACGCACACGCACACGCACACGCACACACACACACACACACACACACACACACACACACACACACACACACACACTGAATGAATGAATGAAAAAAGATTTCTATAGCGCCTAACTACCCGGAGGCCTCATAGCGCTTGTGAGCAGACAGGACAAGTAATAGCAGGATTGTTATATAACGTTAAAAAGGTGAGTTTTAACTTAAGCAACTTACGAAAGATTTCGACCGCCCCATCTCGCTCTGCGAACTCTTCTAGTAGAAGCCAGAAAGGCATCACTAGAGCGGAGGTTCCTGGCCGGAGAGTAGGGAGCCACCAGTGAATGTATAATAGCTGGACCGGTTTTCCAAATATCTCCATGGTTAAGGCACATGGCCTTAAAACGTATTCTGGACTGAACGGGAAGCCAGTGGAGCGTTTTCAGAGCGGGACTCGCAGACTGCCTTACGGGGGATCTGAAGGAATAGACGGGCTGCGCAGTTCTGGATTACCTGGAGTTTTTTTATAGTAGCACAGGGAGCGCCCAAATAGAGGGCGTTCCCGTAGTCCAGTCGAGACAGGACGAGGGCCTGCACCATGATCCTACGCGCATGAGAAGGAAGTAAGGGTAATATTTTCCGTAGCATCCTCATCAAACCAAAACTGGTGGCCGAGAGCTTGGCAGCTTGATGATTGAAACACAGAGCCACACACAGACACACACACAGAGCCACACACACACACACAGAGCCTCACACACAGAGCCACACACCTTCACCCCGGGGAGTCTCCTTATTTACAAATGGGTTATTCGAGGCCCCCACCAACTCCCAGAGCTCACCCGTTGCTCAGTCTAGGTCAGCCACACGCCCATCTCTGCCCAGTAACGCCCCAGGGAACAGAGGCAAGAAAAAACGATCACAAGCAGGGAACAGAAGAGGCAAGAAAAATAGATCACAAGCAGGGAACAGAAGAGGCAAGAAAAAAACCGATCACAAGCAGGGAACAGAAGAGGCAAGAAAAATCGATCACAAGCAGGGAACAGAAGAGGCAAGAAAAAAACGATCACAAACAGGGAACAGAGGCAAGAAAATCGAACACTATCCCTCAAAGTAAGTTTACAGTAATGGTATTCAGTCTCTGCTAATTCTTGCATGCATTTTCTAGATGTCAATAATTGTAAAAGGTGTTTGATCAAGTTAATTCCCCTGCCTCAATCAGTGAATTTCTGCTCAGGATGCCTCTAAAAGTCACTGACTCCCACCCTGAGCACTAAAACACCAGAGGTGCATTGGATTTGCAGGAGCTTTCCACAAACATCTATAGTAGATCTCCAGCTTCTCTGTTCACACTCACTCATTCTAGGGCTCCCTCCGTGCACTGTAAACGTAGATTGATCCCAGACAACCAACAACTGGTATATCCACAAACATTCAAGCAGGAGTACAATTTTGCAATAATAACACAATAAGTCACTTTGGGTACTTTGGGTACTTACATAAACGTTATCAGAGAATACCATCTGTGTTAATTATATTGTTGCTAACTAGTTTAATACGCCACTCATGAACACCTGCAAACGGGTGCAAACCCATCGATTGAGGAGAGGAGGGGGACATTGGCAAGTTGTGAAAGGAACCAAAAACGTCAAATATAGTCACACACTGGAGGAGCTACGACAGCAAGCAAGATGGCCGCATAGCTTCCCGGCTCCGCTGACCCCCGTCTTTCGCTCGAAGATCCTGTCGTATATCCTGATTTCTCGCCCCATATCTGGATGCATGAACTACTCTGCGGACTGATGGTGCAATCCCGAGATTTTTCCGACATGGTGGAGTGGAGTTATGTCGAGGTTTAATTTGAGGCCTAGCCCAGTCTGGAAGCCCGGGTCTCAAGTGTTGGTCTAGCCGGGTCCTAATTGAACAACAGCGGACCGGAGAGAGCGGCAGGGTCCGGTCCATGGAACTTCCGACATCTCTATGATTGCTTGGCTGCCGATCTGCTGCCTGGAACTGTACCGGAGGTGAGGAGACGAGTGACGCCCGAGGTGGTGTGTGTGGGGGTCTGAGACCCGGGGGCCTGGCGTTCGTAGCGCCGGTGCCGTTGGATCGGAGACTTGGTGCGCACTAACGCCTATTGACGATCGGTCCCTCACGGTTCATTCCTGCTCCGCCTAATCTTACCCCGGGGAAGGCGCCTCTCCGTGGGGGTCAATATGCTTGATGCTATGGAAAACCGGCGGAGCGGATTCAATGCGGCCCGTCATTGCGGTCAGTGATGGCGGCCCTTGAGGCACTTCAGGCGGCTATGAAGACCCAGGCCTGGAATCTGATGTTGGCGGCGGACGGAATTAGAGGATCGGAACCGGACTCTGATTTGCTGCTCGTGACCTGGCGGCCAGTTCCTTTTCCTATTGCTACCCCAGCGATTCAATTTGACCCGGTGCTTGGAGCTTTCCATGCCCCTACAGAAGTGGAACGGATCGAACATGTGGAGATTGGCGATGCACCTACAAAATCGGAATCTTTGGAACTGCCATTGGCGGAACATTTCACTGCTTTTCCCGATTTGGAGACGTTTGCTCGCAATTGTGATCTGTGTGGGACTGTGTCGCACCCCCTTTCCAGCTGGTCCATTAAGATGGCGAATGGGATAGTGCCTGGTCTTAGAGCCGGGAAGGGGCATTGTTGGACTCGAGCGTCAGCTTTGGGACTTGCCATCCTTTCTTCGGCTTATGGACTATGTTTCGACAACTTCTGTTTGACCTTTGACAATTTTACGGTGGGGCTCTCTTTATCGGAGGGGATCAGCAAATTTGATCGACTGGGCCAAGGCTGAGACTGTTGTTTGAGGTTTCTCAATATTGATTTATCGGTAACGGGACTGCTTTATTTGGTTAACGGAGTCCGGGGCGGGATTTCTAGTCTCCTCTGATGTACTGTTTTATTGTGGTCTGTTTGATCGTGTTAGCATTGCGGGGGATTCTTCGTTAAGACGGGGGGGAGAGTCCGGGAATGCGTATGACATAGCCCTCCTCCATTTCTCCCTTTTGGGCGGGGTTTTAGTCCCCTCTTTCTTTCCCTTTCCTTTTTTTTTCCCTTTGTTCTTCGATATTTCCGGTTCAGTTACGGGGCGACAGGCACGCTGCTAGGGGGGTAGGCCGTAGTCATCTGCAGGGGTGCAGGTTGGGGGGTTGGAGGGGGGGAATTTTGTTTTCACTATTTGTTTCTATGGCCTTTTTTCTTCTTATCTTTCTTCGCCTTTTCTTTTGTTTCTTCTTTTTCGGGTCAGTGTAGTGGGTCTATTCTTTTGTCAATTGTCGACTTTTTATCTGTGCCTATACTTTCACGGTACTTCAGTACCTTCGGACGGGCGCTCCATTGGTGCGAACATTAATTGTATGCTTGTTTATCCTAAATCGTATGCCTCAGCGCCACTGTTTTGAATGATATTGAACTAACTGTGGACCTCCTACTGTTTTGCCCGCCCTTTATGCACCTTTGTGATATTGTATGGCACCTGATCCTTCTATCTTTCTATCATAAAATGGAACCTTTATTATCCTGATATTCGTATAGTATGCTATGCTGCCAGTTTTAATTGAAGTTGTGCTGTATTCGCCTCCCGGGAGGCCGAGTCTGGTTCTAATTGCTTGTTTGAAATGATATTGATTAGCGGCCAGCCCTGGTGGTTGTAGGCCCATACTTGTAACTGGTTGAAGTATCAATAAAGGTTTTCCAAAAAAAAAAATATATATATATATATACATATATATATATATAGTCACACAAGGTCACAGCTCAGTCACAGACCTTGCATAGCTAGATCTTAGCGTAGAGGCACTGCCAGGTCATAGAAGCAATGGCACCACCAAAGTCTTATGCGGCCAGGGGCTCACACACGTTAAGGTCTGTTTTGACCTAGGGCACATGTACCACATAAGCGTTAGCAGCCACCAGGAACACATGAACTACCCCTGGAGAGATGACATCACCAGGGCCTTTTGATGCTCCATGGGCAAAACCGCAGACAACCTGGGACTGTTCCTGCCACAGGTCTACGTGCACTAGTCAAGCCTAACACTACAATGGTGAACAGGCATCCTTGAGCTTGAAACTGCCCTGAGGGCACAGGAGCCATGAGGGATAACACTCAACTTGGAAGCACAACATTAACCTCAAGGCTTCCTCGCTTCCCTGGAGGTGCAGGTATAGCCATCAACCAGCTCACCCTCATTTGGAGGGTATCACCCTCTTTTCAGTGATATTTGCCTGGAGCTCTTTCCAATTTTACCGGGACTACTGCATTTTAATTTTTCACTTCACACAAACCCCTGCCACAGGTCCTGGTCTCCCCCCGCCACCGCAGCTGCCACCGGACATTGCAGCGCGGCTGCCGGAAGGGGGGGGGGACTACATCCCCCAAGAGCCTTTGCGGCTGACGTCACGTCATCCAGCAAACGCCTGCAGGCGCTTAAAAAGCCCTGAGAGTCCCGCGTCGCGTGACGCACGCGGGATTGCGCCGGGACAAGGACGGAACCGTCTGAGGCCGTCGTAGGCTGGAGAAGGCTGGGCTGGGCCACACCTCTAACGAGACAATAATCCAAAGTGAGACTTCTACTTATTGTTTGCTGCATGTCTGTATTAAAGTCTGCGAGTCCCTATTAGTCCCAGGTAACTCTGATAGTACAAGGCCTACTAGGGCTTGGGGCTATGGCACTACGAACAGGAAAGGGGAAGAAGGGAGCGTTTTGTTCCATTGGGGGAGTATTACTGGGACCTTAGATAATTCATAACAAGAGCTGCAGTGGTTCTTGAGCATGAAATAGCTCTCACTGAAAAACGTCTGTCACTGGAATCTTTACATTCAAAGCGATCCTCACTGGGCACTATTATGGCTGCAAAAACACAGCAGCCTCAGCCTGGGGGAGCAGGAGCGAGCGGCATATGGCAAACAAGCGCTTGCTGTGCTCTGTAAGCCCTGTCCTTTTCGGATTGAGGGGCGTGTTTTTCGAGGACAGAAAGAAACTAAAAAAACACGCCTCTCAATCCGAAAAGGACGGGGCTTACAGCGAGACCATGATGTCACTCAGACCTCTTCTCCAATGGCTGGCCGCCGTTTAGGAGGCCAGCCAAGGGAGTAGAGGTGCAGGGTTTACCCTCGCTACTCTGAGATATGAAGTCTCGAAGCGAGACTGCGCAAGCGCTCCTACGCTAGTCTCAACCTAAAAAGTATTACTCTGCACTTTGTAAAGCCTCATCAAATTATACTGTACTCAGTCCAGCACACTCATGCAGTACCCACGTAGAATCCACAAGTAATACAATCTTTCGGTAAACTTTTAACACAGCTGTTAAAGATCTGCAGCCTTTGCAAAACGGATAGTTTTTTGTTCATCATCATTTAGTATCCGTTATCATTTTCATCTTTCTTAAGCAGTTCTCATCATTATTATATATTTTTTGAGCAATTCACACTTTATTTGCATATGAAATAAAACAGATGCATCCAGGATCAGATTCTTACAAGAAATTATTGTCTTCTTTCTATGGTCTCTAGAGGTGAGGTTTTTAAGGAAAACAACCAGGTGACCACTACAAATGTCATCGGAGCAATACCAATTGAGAAACCAGGAAATTAGGAACAAGGATATCATGTGGACATGAACTGACATCCGACAGTAATAACTATGTGTTAACAATATGCATGGTACAAAAATATACATTTATTTTATTTGGTTATGGTCTAAAATACATACGTTTTTGTCTCCTATATATTTGTGATATATAATCTACATATACATAATGCTGTACAGGTTTATTCTTTTTAGTTTACAGTACATTACATTACAATTCATTGTACGGAGACTTTATTTTGGGTATTTATCCAACTAGCATTTTAATCTAAAAACATGGCTAAAGATTACTACGCGCGTTTCGGCTAGTAGCCTTCATCAGGAAGCCATGATGAATTTTTCCAAGTGTACCAAAAACTGCGGCTGCAGTATCCTCTAGTATAGTATTGAGGTATAATGATGTAGCACTTTTATAGCTTCATAGGGAGGTTCTACACTGTATATGGGGTGGATGGTTGTCAACAAATGGCCGGTTGGGACAGGTTGCCAGCAATGGAGTAAAGAAACACTGAAGGGCGAGACGTTGGATTCTATTGAAAATAGTCTTCTGAAGGGTTAACCGTTGCTGCGCCTCTGTGCAATGAAGGCTTATTTAGTGTTGTTAAATGTCTCAGGGACCGTAAGTGTAGATATTCCAAAAGCGATAGACTCAAGATTATTTCTCTTTTCTGTTCACGGGGTCCGCCGCGTCTTCCGATTATGGGATCTATTTATCTATTTAACTTCAATCTATGTGTTGAGTAAAGTTGAAGTCCCTGTAGCAGGATTATCTGATTAAAAGGTCCCGCGTGTGTTCCGATGGTGGGGTCTGCTCATCTGGTGTCTCGATTGACAGTCCGGGCGAATACCACACATTGTAATTAGATTTTTTTTCAGTGAGTCAGATCTTGGTGTTCCTCCTATCAGTATATCCAACCCTTTCTAATGGTAGTGTGCTTGTGTGATCCCATAACCGAATGAGCAGGTTTTTCATTCTGTTTCGTTGCTTCGTTATTCTCAGTTCAAGTTTTTGCTTTTAGAAGTTCTGAGAAAGTGCTCTCTTTTTGCATGGTCACCTTGCTTTTTGCCAAACTGATGATGTACTGAAGACTAGGTGTGCCCTGGGTTCCTGCCAACCAGGTACACAGGGCCTATGTTCTTTCCTATGTTCTTTCCCTAAATTGCATTAAGACAAAACCCAATTGGCACTCTTTGTCCACATGTAAGTCCCTTGTAACTGGTACCATAGGTACCAAGGGCACTGTGGCCAGGGAAAGCCTCTAAGTCCTGCAACCCTTATTGGGCCTCTCTTAGAGACCCTGTACATTTACATACACACACTGCCCTTGCAGGTTACGTGTTTTGGTGCAGTGAAGTGTCGACATGACACACATCCCTGTGTGCCATGCCTACAACCCACTGCCCTGGCATAGGTAAGCCACCCCTCTAGCTGGGTGCACATACCATGCGTGAGGGTACAGGTGCATGAGCTTTGTACCCCAATAGTGACTAAGCCAAGTCTTAGACATTGTAAGTGAAGTAATGCCATTAAGAGTATATGGTACTGGTAGTTTGTCATTACAAACTCCACAGCACCACAATGGCTTTACTGAAAACTGGGAAGTTTGGTATCAAACTTCTCAGCACATTAAACCCACACTGATACCAGTGTGGGATTTAATGAAAAATGCACTCAGAGGGCTTCTCAGAGATGCCCCCTGAAAAACGACCTAACTTTAGTGTCCTGGCTGAGTTGCTGCTCGCCAGTTGCGACCACCAGAAATGTTTTTGAACCCCTGTGGCAAGAGCCTTCTGCTCTCGGGCGTCTGGACCAATGCACATCCTGGGACGCGATGCCAAGCCTTCTCCACCAGGATGGGCAGGGTCCATGAAGGAGAAGCTTCAAAGGCTTGCCGCCTTTGTGAGCTACCCCAGCCATTTGCTGCTCCCAGCAACTGCTCCCCATCGGTACTGACCCCCACTTTGAGCGGGAGAATCAGCTGGAAAACCTAGTGAGGAAGGGAGGTGTGCTCACCTTTGCCAGCCCCACCCCTCAGGTGGGGGAGGCGAGGTGAAGCATAACTCTCAGTCCCATCATCTTGCAAATGGGGGGACTCAGCCAACCATAGAGAGGCATATGCCCCACTGGAGGGTGGCATAATAGGGGGTGTACAAACCCCAAGAAAGGGACCCATTGCTCCTGACCTTTACCTACCTGTAACTTCTCTAAATCTGGTATTTAGGAGCAACCCTCAACCTTGCCTCCTCAGACAAGAACCAACCAGAAGAAGAGAAGAAGGACTGAAGAAGCTGTGCTGAACTAAGAAGCGGAGGACTCCCACTGGCTTGGCCCCAGCCTTACCGGCCTTGCCCCACCTCGAACCTACTCCAGCGAAATCCCGGTGTGTCCTGCAGTCAGCAGCCCTCAAGAACCCGAATGACCTGCCCTGCCATCCAAAACCAAAACTTTGTCTCCTGTGAACACCGGATTTGCTCAACAACAGACTCTGGCTCTGACCAAATCTGCGAGTCTGCACCACCCTGCACCTGACGCCCATGGCCCGAGTTCGAGTGGCCCAATACCACAAGGAGGTCTCCCCAGCAATACTGACCTGAGATCTGGTGACCTCTGACCTGCCTCGTATCTCCAATTGACGCCTGTAGCCCCTTTGTGGAGGATCCCCCTGACTGCGATCGGAACTGGTAAGAAAACCGAACGCCTAAAGACACCCCTGCACCCGACGCCTCACGGCCTAGGGTGGCCCAACCAATGGTGTTTCAGCATCCCCAGGCATCCCAACGTACCTCTCCAAATGGTGGTCACCTCCAGAAGATATTAGTCCCCGAGCCTGTAGTGTTTGTTGCAACTGGAGAATCCCCATTTAAATCAATAGGGCACCTGACGCCAAAACCACACCCAGCACCCAACTGCCCCTGCCCCGCTGCGGGTGCACCTTGTGTGCTAACTCAGATCCCACTTTACTCTGAGGCTAACTCTGGGAGCTTTGCTCCCTCAACCTTGTGGCCTGCTCAATGGCAGCCACCAGCGGAGGCCCCCTGTCCGCCATTGGATAAGATTGGGCCTCAGCACTATGCACCCAGCCGCCCTAGTGCCACTTAGGGTGTTCTGAGAGTGCATCCTCAACCCTGGGGGAAGCCTGGTTCTAACCTCAAAATACCTACTCCCACAAATAAGTACTTAACTGCAAACAGTTAACTTAATTCCCTTCCATAGGATTGCATTGACTGTTTTTCCTTGAAATTTCTTGTGTGGAGTTGGTTTGAAAAACTGCAACTGTACTAAAAGTGAATTACTTACCTTTTGTCTAAGAAATGTCTCAGTGTGATATCTAGGCATATAACACTGATTAGCAAAAGTAATCTAAAAAGTAATCTACAAGTAGCATGCACAGTAATCTGTAAACTAACTGAAAAGTAATTTCGAACTGTTGACCAACTGTATTTGAACTTGCAGTCAACTGTAAATCACTGCATAAGATTTTGCAAAGTATTATTTCACTCCCCTGCACCAGGCTTTGCTTGGTTCCAGAAATAAAATAACTACATTATATTTTTTATGCAAACAAATTGGGCTGAGATCAGTCTTTGAATGTGTGATATAATTTCTTCCCTGAGTGTGTACAATAAATGCTTAACACTACCCTCTGATAAAGCCCTACTACTCACTCACACTACCACAAATAGAGAGTAAGTAAGGTATTATCTACTTTTACCTCTGCCTACCAATGGGGTTCCACTGGACTCTGTGCACACTATACCTTACTTTGGTATAGTATATACAGAGCAAGCTTCCTACAGAAGTTAACATGAGAGCCCCAGCATGTACTATATATATATATATATATATATATATATATATATATATATATATACATATATATATATATATATATATATATATATATATATATATATATATATATATATATATATATATATATATATATACCTATGCGCTCCGAGATCACATTGTTTGTTGGCATTAAATAACTTGACCATCACTTTCCAGATGTGCAGTTTCCCAAAGGTGAAGTTTTCCCATTTTAACAGACAAACTACATTTATAACGTTCGAGTTGCCCAGGGGCCAATATTAGCATATCAACAGATGAGTTTCACTTGCAGTGTGTTCCCGACACGGGACAGCAAAAACAGATTTTTTGATCATTCACACCCAAACAATAATATCCCAGCAGTAGCATAAGCAATGCAATAAAATCCACAAAGCACAGCAAAGAGTGCAGTACCACATGCTGTTACTAGGTGTCCCTGTGGAATTAGAAAGGGACCTCTATTAGCCACTGAAGGTACTGTACCCTGACTTATGATACTGCTGGGATATTTTTAACAAAAAAAAGAAATCTAACAAACCTTATTATTTGCATGCCATTTGCTCAAACGTTCAGTAATGCGAGACCTATTGGATTGCAAATGCTTGTTTTTAATGTGAATAGTAGTGAACTGATTTTTATATATTTTTGGAACAAATATCTAACTTCTTTTTGGTGTGTTTAATTTTGCACTAGTGATTCTACTTTTATTCCTAATGTTTGCAAACATGCTACTTCTGATTTGTAAGTCGCTCTGTATGCAGATGACTTGATGATATTTACTGGCAATTTAAACAGCTCATTCCCAAAGATAGAGGAGATTATAGACCAATTTGGGGCAGCTTCAGGCTATCTGGGTAATCGATCGAAATCGGAAATTCTGGAGTGGAACGCATTATCCGGAAACCCACTAGTAAAGGACAAAATAAAATACCTAGGAATAGAATATATAAAAGACAGACGGGATCGCCAGCTTAAATTTCACCAGAATCCACAAAGATACAAGGGAACTCCTCAAGGCCTGGTCAGGCTTACAATTATCCTTCTTAGGGAAGTCCAACCTAATCAAAATGACAATATTGCCAAAATGTACATACTTATTTAGTTCTATCCCGCTGGATTTTAAGACAGAGCAGATTAACACGCTGCAAGGGGAGATATCTAGTTTCATCTGGGCAGCCAAGAGGGTAAGTATTGGTTGGAAAAAGCTAAGAAGGAATGAAGCACAGGGAGTGATTGCTAGCCCGGATATACTTGAGTATTGCAGAGCTTTTCAGTTCAAGAACACAAGCAGACTTTTGGACAAACTGGAAGCATGGCCTACATACTTGAAAGCCCTTACTGGCCCTGACGGTGACCATTATCTCTATAAATTTGGTCATACCAAATTTTTCAAAAAGATCAAATTAAAGACATTGAAGGCAGCAGCAAGAACCTGGTATGGAATAAGGATGACTTTAAAAATACCATACTACAGTAAGTATGCACCAATCTGGGATTCGCCAGGTACCCCCAAATGTCTAAAAGATGGCCTAGTGACCCCATTGAGGGAAGGAAACCTAAACTACTGGGGGCAGTTGATAGAAAACAACAAAATCATAGAATGGGAGACCCTAAACAAGGAGACCCAAGGGTCGCTATCCAGATTCAAATACTATCAATTAAATAGCTGGATAAAAGACATAAAGGAAAACCTACAAAGGGACGATGACATCGAGCAAAAACTACTGAATACAGAAGTTTTTAAAAAGGAAATATCATATTGGTACTGGGCTCTTATAAGAGCAGGCGAAACAGAATATAAAGCCCCTCACGAAATCTGGGGGAAAGTTATGCCCGGGCTAGACATCTCCCATTACTGGCAAACCTCAAATGCAATTGTGGGCGTGTAGTAAAATCTGCCCCACTGAAGAAAAAACACCTCCTTATGATACATAGATTTTATTGGACCCCAAAAAGACTGTCAAAGATCAACAGCAATAAGGTAAAAAAGTGTCCTAAATGTGGAGAAGAAAGAGCAGACGACCTACACATGTTCTGGGACTGCATTCGGTTGGAGGAATATTGGGAGTAGATTGGTAAGACTCTTTCTGATGTAATGGAGCAACTCATTGAGGTAAGCATGGAAATGGTTATTTTTGGGATTCGTTATAATACAAACCTTCCTACAATGTCTAAGGATCAGGAAAACATCCTTTTCTTACTAACACTGTTAACCAAAAGGGAAATATGTATCAACTCGGTAAAACAAACACCACCAAACCACACTGACTGTCTAAACTCCGTACTAAGGGTGTATAAACTGAATAAGCAGGGGAAGGATAGTAAGAAAAATAAATTCTGGAATATTCAGGAAAGATACAATAAACCAAACAACAGGGGGCCCAATGATTAAGGCAAAGGTAACAACGATTTCAAGCTGGATCTTGAAGTGAGTAGACATCATGACTAGCTCCTTTCCCCCAAAAATTGTGTGCCTGGGGATTGACAAAAAGGGGCCTCAGGGGACAAGGTTAATCGTATCCCTTACGGGACACAGTATGGTCATAGCGAATTAGGTACAGAATGGCTAAAGGGGCCTCCGAATCCAAAAAATCTTGCTTAATGAGGACAAACATTTTTTTTTTAAAGAGCAACCCTCCAAGGATTTAAGTGGTTTGTGGAAAAGTGATGGTGTGGCGATGAATTATAAGGAATAAAGTTCCCACTTCCACACATTATAAGGATATTGCAAATCACCTTGGAGTTCCATGTCCTGTAAAGGAACTCAGCCTTTGGCCCCATTTCTCTATACGGTCGCAGAACTCTTCGGTGATTGTAATATCCTTATCATATATTTCAAGGGGGAATTTGTTTACCCATGTATCATTAGTGGGAACTTCAGAAAGGTAAAGACATGGCACACCGTCCAGGAGGTCTTCGATAGACATGAAAGGCATTGTCTATAGTAGCAATCTCTGAAATGAGAAGAGCCTCTGTTGAATGAGAAGCCTCTTCTCGTCAACATGATCTTAGACTGGGACTTTTGCAATGGGCAGGCCATTCTGCCACTATGAGCATTTTCCACATTGGTCTGCATACTGAATCTTTTCAGGATAGCTCTGCAACCCTCTAGGCTACTGCCCAGTTGGCTCAGTTTTTATCAGCTTGAGAAATCCAGGGAATTCAATCCAAGTGGCACTTTGAAGTTATGCCATTGGCTTCAGCATCTATGTAGAAGTCTAAACCAGCTTTGGCGTTGTCCCCAATTTGCTCGGGCCCTTCTTTTCACCGGTTTCAAAGCCAGTAGTTATCCTACCTGTGTAGCATATTGCTAGCCCGCATATATAGTCACACCCTGCAAGATCATAATTTACGATCTACATTAGGGGAGCCCAAGTATGTTTAATACAGGACATGTCATTTGGGGACGCGCGTAAAGTTTGTGTTGGGCAATCTAGACTGCACCAGAGAGAATGGTTTCCTTTTGGTTGGAAAGAAAAGCAATTTAATGCATTTCTTAAGTGTTTACCGTATTTAATATGCAACAAACATTGCAAGAACTGCCTCACCTGACAATGTACAAAAAAAAAAAAAACAGTATAAATATAGAAAAAGTATTTGAAATGCAATAGGTCTCGCATTTTCGGGAGTTTTGTAAATGCGACACCTATTACATTACAAATGCTAGTTTGTAAAAACGCCCATACGGTGCTTTAACTTTAACTTTAATGTCGGCCAGGCCCTTTTCTTTAGAGGAGCCGTGTCTAAAGAAAGGGACGTGACCGCCATTACAGTGAAAGCACAGTAAGGGGTGCTTTTACAAAAAAAAGCATTTGTTTGTCAAGTTAACCAACTTTTTTTTTTGTAAAAGCGGCCCATACAGCGCTTTCACCTTAATGGCGATGGCACCCCTTTCCTTAGACTTAGCTCGTTTAAGGAAAGGGGCACAGCCGACATTAAAGTGTAAGTGAGGGGTGGGCAATTAAAAAAAAGAAGAAGCAAATAAATAGTAAAAAAAAAACAATCAATACAGGTGCATTTGACGCAGCAAGTAAAGCAAAGGCATGACCGCCGCTATCAGCACGGCATGTTGTGCTATGTTAAAAATAAAATAAAGCGTTGCGAGAAAGTGTGTCCTATCTGCAACAACAGGCATGTGAAAACCATTTAACGAAATAGTGCTTGGAGTTTGTAATTAAAGCCTTCCGAGCCACAACATATGTGAAAGGGGGTGTCCTCATGGAAGGTTACAAATTAAGACAAGGCTGTACTAAGGAGGGACTAACAAGCCTATTAACTAATCAGAAGTCAGCGTTTAAGAAGGACAGTGACACAAACCAATGAAAAATATGGGTCGAGAGTGGGCAGGGTTTAAGTCCATACTTGAATACAGCATGCCTCGCAAAGCAGCGCATGCGCTGCCCAGGCTCGACCGAAAAACATAGCTGACACCTAAAAAAAAAATCTAAAACAAAATCCACTGGAGTGTCATGAAAATAAGTTCATAAGATGTGGATGGTGCCGAGTATTAGCGCTGATTGGCAGGCATAGCGCTCTAGTCGCCAGGAGGACGCTAGGCGTGTACTTAAGTGAGGTAAACTGTATGCTCTCCCTTTGTAGCTGCCAGTTGACCTGTGCATGCGCTTTATGCACTTCAGGAATCGAGCTGCTGCTCGTTTTAATATAACCTTGTTTTATATTTCATTTAAAGTTTAGTTAATTATCCCTTGTTTTTAATTGCGCTGACAGCGCCTGGCCCTCACTTGCACTCTAACTTAAGGGAAACCCACCGCTGTTTGGCGGGTCCGCTTCCCGGCGCAGGTCCGTTTTTTTTAGCGCCATCTTGGATGTGGATGGTGCCGAGTATTAGCGCTGATTGGCAGGCATAGCGTTCTAGTCGCCAGGAGGACGCTAGGCGTACACTTAAGTGAGTCATGCTGACGCGCAGCGGATACGCGCAGCGGGGTTCACCAGACTGACGCCGGAGTTACGCCAGAGTTCAGCCCGTCTGCGCCCGTCCGCGCTGAGGACGCGCTGCAGGACGGGCTGGACCCTGGGACTCCTGACCTATCCTTTTCTTCCACCAAGGATGATTTGTTTCGCAACCTGATATCACTGAGACCCCCTACGCACCCTTGTCATCATCGGCTCAGACCGGAGGTATTGCTTCAGGCGCATGCATGTTCTTCCTGCAAAATATCTTTTAATTCTTTCAGTCTGGCCTGTAGGCATCCTGCTCCTCCGGCGTCTGTTAGTCTCTGTTCCCAATCTAAACAGGGCTTTTTAATCAACGCACGTTCTTTGATCAGACATGGGATTGAATTTCATGACTTTGTCAGCACGAGGCATCCCGACTGGGTCTTTGTTACCGAGACTTGGGCCTCTGACTCCTCTGGTCACGACCTTCTTCTGGCCATACCTGAAGGATATACCCTCTTGAGGTTCGATAGAGAACGTTGTAGAGGTGGTGGAATCGCTATTCTTTTTAAATCCACACTTTCTTGCACCATAAAACCTCTATCGGTTCCTACTGACCCCTTCGAGGCCCTATATTTTTGTATTGTGCTTGCTCCTTCGAGCTCTTTTTCTGGCATTTTACTTTATAGGCCTCCTGGTTCCAGAGCCAATTTCTGCCCAGAACTCTTCAGAATCCTGGAACCCTACTTTGGCAGACCACATTTTACCATTCTGGGTGATATCAATTTTCACTTAGAGGATCTGGCCTCTAAAGATACTTCCTCCTTGCTTAATTCATTGGAGGCGTGCGACTTTGTCCAAAGAGTTCTCCACCCGACCCATAAGGCGGGGCATACCCTTGATGGGATCTTTTCTAACGACTCCAGACTAACTGTTGGTACGCCGGTACCGATTACTTGGTCCGACCACCTAGCAGTCCCATTGGCCCTAGACATCCCCTGCTCTGATGTTGATTTAGACACTGGAAAAAAACATTCTAAAAGGAGTTTCAGAAATGTTACAAATGAGGCCCTCGCGCCTTTTATTCGTAACATTAATATCACATCTCAGCGGAAGGTAGAGGAGTCGGCTCAAGAGCTCTCCGATGCTATCACCAGAGCCGCAGATGAATTAGCCCCCCCTTCTTTGAAATCTGCAACCCGACAGAAGCCAACTGCCCCCTGGTTTTCATCGGACCTGAGGTCTCTTAGGCAAAAATGCAGACAGAAGGAACGAGGATGGAGTAAATCCTGGGATCCCAAAGATCGTGAAGTCTATAAGAGCCTATTACGAGAGTATAAAAACAAAGTGATTAAGGAAAAACAGGACTATTTTACTAACTTAACCTGTTCTTTAACATCTTCTAAAGAACTCTTCAAAATTGTGCATTCACTTTGCTCTCTCCAGGTTCCAGATCCTGTGGTTGCTTCACAGGAGCTATGCAATAACATATCAGATTTCTTCTATAAAAAATAGATGATATCTACATAGCTCTACAATCACAGAGGAACTCTCTGAGTTCTGAAGGCATCTCTCGAATCAAACTGCTGGAGGCTTGGAACAGAGAAACTCCCCTGTCCCTTGAACAGTTCCCTGCTCTTTCTTTGGAGGGACTTAATAGCCTGTTGGACAAAACGAAATCATCTTCCCCATTGGACCCAGTTCCTTTGAAACAACTGAAGAACTGTAGGGAAATCATTCTTCCTCCGATGTTGGAAGTAATGAATGGAGCCTTGGAACAAGGCATCTTTCCATCACCTTGGAAGAAAGCCATTGTAAAGCCGCTGCTAAAAAAGACCACCTTAGACCCAGGAGTGCTGAAGAACTTTAGACCCATTTCCCTGCTGCCGGCCCCTGCCAAGATGTTGGAGACCCACTTGAACCTCCACCTCTCTAACTTCCTTGATGCCTCAGGTTTCTTGGATGGGTCCCAACATGGCTTTAGAAAGCTGCATAGCACGGAGTCTGCCTTGACTAAGGTCATGGATAACATCCGCAGGAAAGTTGACTTAGGTCAAACCACCGTGCTGGTGCTGCTGGACCTTACAGCAGCATTCGACACCCTGTCTCCCCTTACCTTAACATCCAGGTTAAGGGAGGCAGGGGTAGAAGGACCGGCCCTCAGCCTCCTGAGCTCCTTCTTACATCAACGAGAGCAGCGTGTCATGCTAGGTGAGTACCTCTCCCCTGCTAAGTCTCTGCAATGTGGGGTGCCACAGGGGTCGGCATTGAGCCCGACCCTGTTCAATATCTACGTGGCCCCCCTTGCAAGACTAGTAAGATCTCAGGGGATGGAGGTAGTGTCGTATGCCGACGACACGCAGATTATGGTATCCCTGACCCACGCTGTGAATGAAACCGCGTCAAACTTTAGGGCCTGCATGCAACTAGTTGCAGAGTGGATGATTTCCAACTCCCTAAAGCTGAACGGGGACAAGACAGAGGTCCTGGTCTTTGGCAAAAACCAGGGCTTGTGGTCAGGTGAATGGTGGCCTCCTTCCCTTGGCATCTGCCCCACACCTACTCAATCTGCCAGGAACCTTGGTGTCATCTTTGACACTCAGCTCTCTATGGAGCTTCAGGTCAACCGAACGGTTGCTACCTGTTGGGGCGTCATCAGGACCCTGAAAAGGATTGTCCATTATCTTTCCCCACAGGCACGGAAACAGGTGGTGATCGCCCTTGTTGGCTCAAGGCTCGACTATTGTAATTCACTCTACGCCGGGGCCAACAAGGGCCTTCTGCAGCGCTTGCAGGTCATACAAAATGCGGCAGCACGTTTCGCCCTTGCCCTGCCTTGGCTGTCATCTATGACCTTGGCGAGGAAGAATCTCCATTGGCTCCCCATTCCCGCAAGGATCACGTTCAAGCTTCTTTGTCTAACATATAAGGCTTTAAGTGCAGGCTCGGCGGATGCCCTCGGATCACTACTTACCAGATATGTCCCGAATAGATGCCTTCGCTCCAGTGAGCTCAATCAATTGGTAATTCCTCGAGCCAAGAAGGCTAGATGGGGGAGCAAAGCTTTTTCCATTCTGGCACCCCAGATGTGGAATTCACTCCCCCTTGAGATTAAGTCACTTCCATCTCTTGACCTTTTCAGGAAGTCACTGAAAACTTGGCTCTTTATTAAGGCATACCAGTAAGCTATATTTCTGACTTTTGACAGCTAGCTATTTTATTTAGGCGCCTTGACGCCCATTGGGCATAGCTGCGCATTATAAATGCCATTTCATTCATTCATTCATTAGTTTAATAAAACCACTAGCCCCGACTAATCCAAATAATTACATTTGGGAGTGCCAGCCTGTAAAGTACCACACCTAGAAATCAGAAGGTGAAAAGGGATTTCAGTTAACCCCTTCGCTGCAGGGGTAATTCCCCCGCTGTGCTGGGGGGCGGGGGCGTGCACAGCGCCCCCATGCTCATGAGGAGCTCAGCTCGTCAAGAGGCACGTCGCTCCAGTCCTCATGACGAGCTCAGCTCGTCACAGCTTCACCCGTTCCCATGGAACGCTCAGCACAGCAGGGGAATTATCCCCACGTGTGAGCGTTCCGTGGCTCATGACGAGCTGAGCTCGTCATGAGCACCAGAGCACGTGTCTCATGACAAGCTCAGCTTGCATGGAAGGTGTTAAACACTAACTGATGAAGGAAGTTATTTAACTCCTTTTTGGGTGGCAAAGAAAAAGTTGGGAAACACTTAACAGTGCACATGGCACAAATGGCAAAGACAGACTTCATGACCACTAGAGTTTCGGACTGTAATAACTTCTAGTTACTGCTGCATGACCCCGGCTATTACCTCTTTTGCTACAAGACAGATTCATCACAAGTTAGTTTTGTGTGTGTGTGTCTGCTTGAGGCATGTCTAGCCCTCAGGGCGGGGTTTATTATCCCTATGCTGCTGTTAATTCTGAGACAGACAAAAAGCATCTGTGGGAAGTTGGAATGTTCTGGATGAGATGAGATCAGAATCTCTTACACCTGGAGGCCAGCCCTGGTATAAAGTAGGGATTCCTGGCATAAGATGGCCTTGGCATCTGGTAATTCTGACAAAAGACAGGTATTCCTGGCTTAAGGTGTGTATCTCTAATAGGAGGTATCCCCTCCAAGTATCTAAAGGCCCCTCTTACATAACTTAGGGGCATATGTATCAAATACCGTTATTGCGATTCTCAAATATTTATTTTTAGAGAATCGCTATTTGAGAATTTCAAAACGCGATGTAATAAAAAATTCGCAAATATTTTGCGATTCCTTGGCATTCCTAAATTGCAAATTGCAATTAAGGAGTACCTTCCCATTCATTCCTATGGGCACGGGACAGCAAAAACACTAGGAGGCCCATAGGAATGAATGGGAAGACATTCTCAATTTGCAATTCGGAATTAGAAAATCGCAAATTGAGAATGCAATTTCAAGGGTGCCAAGGTGTCAAAAGGACACCCTGTTGCACCCTTGAAATATGTATGCGTGCACATGTGGTGCACATACATGCCCTAAGGGCATGTAAGTGCACCACATGGCACTTTGAAAAATGCAAAAAAGTGCATTTTTCAAAGAAATCTCAAATTACCACCAACTTGAAGTTGGTGGTAATTTGCTATTTCTTAAGGTCAAATTACACTTTTTCTGTACTTCATACATTGCATTTAAGGAATTGCAATGTGCGATTCCTTAAATGCAATCGCAAAATAGAGAATCGCAAATTTTGCGATTCTTCAATTTGCGATGCCATTTTGGGATGATACATCCCAAAAGGCCTTTTCCCGTTTGCAAATAGGCCGATTCTGAGAATCGGCCTGTTTCCGAACGGGAAAAAGGTTTGTTACATATGCCCCTTAGTCATTTCTGGTGTGATGTTGTTATGGTAGACATCTGTATGTCATAAAGTGCAAACATAGCTGGACAGTAATAGAGGTGATGGGAGACAGTACAAGATCTTATACATCAAGTGGGGATGTACACCTATTTCAATTACACAATTACATTTCCCATATTTACATTTTCATTTCATGTAGTTACATTTTAGATCCAGGAAATAAGCCATTTGCCAAGAATCGATTGATTTTAGGTCAAATGTTAAGTCTTGGTTTCAAGCAATGTTACACAGTTTTGAGCTTAAACAGATATTCTCCATGTGAATGCCTTTGGGATATGCTGGCAACCCTTGGTATATTGTAAGGATTCCTACCATAACCTCACACTCTCTGGCAAACGTAGGGACCCCTGACATCAGCTGACCACCCCCGGCAGATGGTCAGTACAGCTGACATTATGTGGTCACCCCTAAAATATGGTGGGCATACATACTATATTAAGGGACGCTCCTGAGGTTTGGGGGACAATTTGTGTAGCTCCACTCTTGCTGCAGACACCCTGGGGGGACTCCTGCTACCAGGGTGCACTGCATGCAAAAGACTGCCGCAGCTGCAACCAGGGGAGGTTCTAGGCTCATGGTGGGCCTGGGCAGGGAGCCTAGGTAGGGGGCCCCGGAAGAGGGGATCCGGGCAGGGCAGAGCGCGGAGGCCAGTGAAGCGGGGGGGTCAGGGTGTTTGGAAGTGGAACAGAGCCAGAGGCCACCAAATCCCTGCCAGGGGCCGCCACACAAATATGTATCCATCCTCAGAGGATTATTATATTAAGGATATATATTGGCGTGGTGGCCCCTGGGATTTGGTGGCACTGTGCAGGTGCACAGCTTGCACATGCCCAAGGCCGCCCCTGCTGCAACAGAGGGAATTGTGGCCATCGTGCTTATAGCGCTGCCTCTCCTCTCGTGGGATGCTCTTGAGGTTTGGGGTCAACTTGTGTAGCTCCACTCATGCTGCAAACCCTCAGAGTTGGTTGAGTGTAGACTGGAACAAACCGTCAAGTTAGCCCTAACACATTGTTCTATCAGGGGGGTGCTCTTTAGCGCCAATGGTTCATAATATAATATAATTGAGTGGGAAACTAAGTTCAACAGGGTGATCGGCTCACTTTTTAGTTCACTGTCCCCATCAGGGGGTCGAGCGTTTGCCCCCCATAGTACAAATTTATTCCAGGCAATGTGTCCCAGTTGCTACTTATGGTGCGGGAGTTTGCAGAGTTAGAGATGCATCAGCTATTCAAACAGAAGAAAAAAGTTTTTCTCACAAGCTCTTATCTGTTTCCCTCTCCTCACCCCACTTCATTTGCCATAGCGAGGTGGGACTAAGTTACATATGTGATCTAGTACAAATCTGCCCCGCTTTGCTATGGCTGTCGTTATGGAAAAATGATGAGGCGTCCCTTACAAGAGATGTAATAAAAGATTGTCTAGCCTGTGACAAACCCTTGATATTCTGTGGCTGGCCTTTGTACAAAAATCGTTTGCAGCTATTGATCTCCCTCAAGCATTCACTAATGTTGAAAATTGTGTCCAACTGGGCAGGAAGCAACTTCGGTCTTCTTTATTAACTCACCCTAAGGAGAAAAGGCTACGTATCAAAAACTCTATTTTGCTTTATCTCTCTGTGGATTATGATTAGGGCTCCCTCTTTTATGGTATCTATTTTCTTGACATTTCCGTCTGTATTTAGCCATATTTATTTTCTGTCAACTTTATCTGTATTTATCCATATTTATTATGAGTTTTGTGAAAAAAATAAAGCTGAAACCGATATATTTCCACATTTATTTAATCAATAAATATGCAGTCATGCTTGAATGCCTGCAGGTTTCAGTGATAAAACTGCAAAAGATAAATCAATGCACGCATATGAAAATATGCACATTTCAGTATCAGGCCTGTGCACATCCACTGCTGTTTAGGCCTCTTTAGTAAAATTCCTTTTTTTCAAACCACTTAACTATTAATCTACACAGTTATTGGCCTGGCATCATGGCAAAGTCTATTTAGAATCAGGCAAAAAGCACCCAATTTCCGTTTTTATCCACATTTAAAAATAAATACAGACACGAAAATAAATGGCTTTCTGTCTATATTTAACTGTAAAAATCGTAAAAACCGAAAACTGGGAGCCTTAGTTATGATAATATCCTTCGCAATTATCGGTGCTTAGGGAGAGGAAGATGGGAATATTCTGTACTGTTCCGTTTTCGGGGAGAAGCAATAAAATACCTACTTTGCTTTCCCTTTGGCTTTCAGTGCAATTTAGAATCACTTGTTTGCCCATGTAATAATATTTTTAAAGAGTCCATGCTCCATTTGATCTTTTTCTGTGGTTTTTCTGTTTATAATGCCGCTCGTCAAATCTAGAAGTCTGAGGAAATGTACGCAGTCATTTCTTTTTCTGAAACAGATGCATGATGATGAACCATGTTTTTATGTAAGCCTATTTTTAAGGGCCGCTGTACGTTCCAGACATTCAATGCACCTTGATTAAGCACATAGCACTTTAATTCAGTAGTTTTATGTCTAGTGTCTGCTTTTTATATTGCTATATTGTTTTATTCTGTACTTTTATCGCTGCATGTTTAGCCGAATAAAGTTGAATTGACTTGACTTGAAAGGCATCCCTCCTATTTGATGGTGATGCAGAGGTATATGAGGCAATATTTGTCAAGTTGGGACAGAACTAAGGCGCCTATTAGGATGGTGGACGGATCTGCGTCCGCCCGCCACCCCCGAGGTGGAGGTACCGTCCGCAGAGGCAGCGGCAGTCCCTCCAGTGCAATTAGGATGTGACCGCCACCCTGGCGGTCACATCCCCTATATTTAACATTGTGGCGGGTGCTGCTTTAAGCAGCACCCACCGTAAACTTAAATATGCATGCTGTGCATTTGCATGCACAAAGCGGCAGGCACCGCGCAGTGCCTGCAGCAGTGTCCATGCAAATGCAGGGGGGTACCATAGGTACCCCTCATGTGCACCCCCACCCCCTCTTCACCCTGGCGGCCCGCAATGGGCCCCCCAAAAAAAGACCGTATGCCTTTCCGTGGCGGCATTGCCGCCAAGGAAAGGCATGTCTTGCATCACATCCTAATATGGCTGGCGGTGTCTGATAGACACCGCCACCATATTAGAGCTTTTCTGCCACGGTCGTAAGCCGACTGCAGCAGAAAAGCGGCGGACGGTCTTCCCACCAGCCATCCTAATGTGGGGGGGGGGGTCTTTGAAGGCAGCGCAGCGGTGAATCCACATCCTCCGGGCCGGCGGTGGTTTTCGACGGCCGGGAGGATGTGGATTCACCGCAATCCTAATCGGCCCCTAAATGTGGATGGTAATGGAAAATAACAAGTTGATATTTGATTACCCAAGCTATTGCATTTACTAAAAATAAACGTGAAAAGCTGTTATTTGGTGAACAAGATGTGTATTTTGTGAAAAAGACAATTTGATGTTCTGATGAAAATGTTTATTTGCCAAAAATGCAACAATGCTGTTGGTGCAGCCTCACTGTTATGAATCCACTACATTGACCTATCACTACATTGGATGCACTCCATCACAAATAACACTACAGAGAATACCACGAGTCCTAGAAGGGATAGATTACCTTAAGGGTAAGGGCTAGGTACATCTTTAGAGTTAGGCGTAGGTTTGAAGTTAGCAGTTATGGTTTTTTAGGATAGAGTAATGGGAAGGTTTAGGGTAAGGCTAGGATTAAAGTGAGATTTATGGTTTGAATCACATTAGTGTTATTGTGAGGGATAAATGTTAGGTCCAATGTACATGCATAGTCAATGTAGTGTTTAGTTAGCTTAAATAGGTATCTTTGTTAATGTAGCTGTAGTGCCTTTAGTTAGTTTAGGGGTACTCCAAGAGGTAGGTATTTCATATATATATATATATATATATATATATATATATATATATATATATATATATATATACAAATACATGATATTTGCGGAATAATTCATGCTGTGTTGTGGATGATGTTATTTCTTTGGTGACAGAGGCCACTTGATGCTATTATGGTATTATGGAGCACCTGGAAACTATTCTCATCTTATTGATAGCTTTTTCTGACATTCTTATCACTACTGCTGAGGACTGAGCCTACAAGATTGATGTAACCGAAGGTCTTTGCTCTCTGGACCTGCAAGGTCTCTGTACCTGTGTGGTTGCTTTGTTGCCTTCATCTGTAGTTTTTTATTGGTACAGATCATACAAACCATTAACTGGCCTCTTCAATATAGGAACAAGCATCCATGATCTTATTAAGGGCAAATTATTACAAAGTGATAAATAACCTCTATAATCATCAAAATAACCAAGCATTAATATACCAGGCAGACATTTCCCCCTTCTTTATTGGACAGTCAACTCTCTTCTGACAAAGCACACGTTGCGGCGCTAAAAGCACATACCAGAGACTGAAGTTGCAATTTACGCTTTTGTCCTGGTGTTTTATATGGTGTAGGATGTTTACAACAAATCTTTTACCCCGCATGGAATCATAACGCAGTCGTTACAACGACCGTGTTGTGATTCCGCATACCATTACTCCGCAAGTCGGAACAACGACTTGCAGAGGGAGGGGGGGAGGTGTTGGATTTGAAATCCATCACCTTCCCTAGTGTCCGCACAGACTGGAGTTATAATATTTAATTATACTACTCTAACTTCCAGCGCCCCCCCCCCCCTCCACAAGTCGTTGTTCCGACTTGCGGAATAATGGTATGCGGAATCACAACGCAGTTGTTGTAACGACCGCGTAGTGATTCCCTGCGGTGTAAAAGAATGCGGGATATTCAGGTATATTCGTTTTATATTATCATACAACACCCCTGAGATATGTAAAAATAAGAAATTTGTCTCAGATGTCTTCAATCTTTGCTCACCTTGCCTCTCAGAGTTTCCATAGCATGGATGGACCAATGTCTGGAGCATTAAATCTGTATCAGGGAAGGCATTGACGCCTCCCAAGCATGGGCTAAAAGCATTTGAAAGATAAACCTACCAGATGGCTTTGAGTAGGGGAAGTTATGTTGCTCCTTCACGACCCCAAATAATGTTATCAGAGGATCCCAATCAAATTTTATTCCCGTCATGTGTTTCATCAAGGACCAAATCTTATCCTGGGTCGATCTCCCCACCTCACAGGCCTGCCAAAGAAGTATCATCATGCCTCGTTGGCTACTCCCTTTTCAACATTCACTCGTGGAGCCAAACATAGCCTCAGGCTTACAGTGGCGCCATCATACCATCATTTCATATGCCCTCTCTCTTTGTTGTGAACAGATCAAGAACACGCTTGTCTAGATATTACACCACAATTATCCAGAGATGCCTGGTGAAAGGTCCTGTTTCTCTTTCATCACGCAAATATGAGTATGTTTGTGAGTTGGGCCCCTGAATGTACAGGGCCTACAGGGCCTCATTTATGAGACTCCTTGCTCCTCCAGAACATCACTTTTTGTGACATTCCGTGGCGCAGAAGCCTGCGTGATATTTATCAGGCAGCACTAAGCCACTTTTTTTGGCTTAGCGCTGCCTAATAAATACCCGTCCCTTTAACGCAGTGTTCTGTGTTACAGTAGCATGCACTGGGTGTTTTGCCGGGGGGCGTTTCCAGCATCACCTATGGCCTTTTGACACTGCCCCAGATTTACGAGAAATCGTAAATATGAGGCAGCGCCAAAAGCTTATTCTCCCCAGGGGAGGCGTAAGGGAGGCACAACGAGGAGAAATATCTTTTTTCTCTACGTTTTTTTCCTTTTTAGGGCTCGCCCCTTTCCTATTCCGCAGGAATAGGAAAAGAGCCCTAATGCAGCCAAACCATACTTTCTGCCAAGGGCTCTCCAGCGGATTTTGAGAAGTGCACGTCTCGTGCACCAGCTTGCCGCCTGCCTCCACATCAAAGCCATCTGCGGCTTTGCGCTCGGCCTCAGGCCGGCATTTCTCCTCCCCTAATTATTCACTGCATGGCCGGCCAGCACATCAAAGGCTGCTGCTCCCCATGCGTCTCGTCACCCTTCCTCCATTGTTTTCACTTCTTTCACGGCCGCTCTCTGCTTTGCGCTCTGCTTTCAGTTTACTTTCAGTTTTCCTCTCTTGATATAACTTAATACTGCAGCCTGCCTTTTTCTCACAGACAGACCAGTCTTAGTACGTGCGCTCTCACTCTCCAGCTCCGCTTTAGATTTCCCATTTACTTTCGCTTTCCTTGTTTCAGGACTGTTTCTCTCCTAGCTTTACTCTTTGCTATCTGCCTCAGTGTCACCCGTTGGTATTTCAATTCAATTCAAATAATCTTTATTTCGATCATTTCAGATCATAAAAGATAAACACATAAACATAGCATAAAACATTAAAAATGATTTCAGTATTTGCAAGTTTTTAAAAGGCCATAATTGGAGTCTAAAAAGATGTATGATTTAAGCTTAAAAGTTAATAGGGGGTGCCATATTGAAGTCTTTTATAATTCTTGCGCGTGCTCTCCACATTGCCGTCAAAAATTTCGCCATGGCAAAGACAGTTGTAGGTGATAAGTCTGTTTTTAGCACTCTATACGCTGGGGCATAAGTTCGGAAACCCAAGTTCTTTAAGTATGGGACCAGCCAGTAGCTCCTGATTTTACTGTAAGCTCTACAAAAGAATACCACATGTAGCTCACTTACCAGCTTGTAATTGCATGCTGGGCAGGTAGCCGACTCCAGGTTGCCATTCCAGGATTTGGTGAAGGCCCTCAGTGGTAGCGAGCCATATCTCCATTGCAGGAAAATCTTTCTTACATGCACAGGGGACATGGCGTCCAAAACATACTCAGGTCTATAGGAGTCTTTTGCTTTGATGAAAGTGTCACTTAGAGATCCTTCCCTGATTGAACCCAGAGCTCTCTGGAGCATAAAATTGTAAAACAGTCTGGAGAGTTCTTTCCTTGGAAGGCTTGTGGCAGTTACTTCAGGGTTACACCACAGCTCAGGGATTCCAAGTGTTGTGCACATGTCCCTGATATACTTCAACCAAGGGATTTTGGACACATGTATTAGCCTAAGAAGTTCCTGTAATTCGGTTCTGTAGTGACCCAGATCCTGACTGCTCCACAGACGTCTCCAGTAAGTCAGAGGTTTTAGGCCCATTTCTTCAGTGATTGGGCGCAGTGCCAAGTCCATTCTCAAGGGGAGAAGGGGGCTACTCGATGGAAGAGCCGCTAGCTGTCTTATAAAATTATTTTCTGCGACCTGTATAGTTTGTAGCGATGTGTGTCCCCATAACTCTGCCCCGTAGGCAATACCTCCTCTAGCTTGAGCTTTGTAAATGTGTATTGCCGGTGCCAGAGGTCGAAGATAGGATTTCTTGGCAATTCTAGAAATAGCTCCCGCCCTCTGAATTAATTTTATAGTGGCCTTTGATTTATGTTGCTGCCAGGTCAGAGACTGATTAAGTGTAATGCCCAGGTACTCGATTACTTGGACTCTTTCTAGAGATACAGCTCCCAGACGGGGATTTGGGGAATTTTTGTTTTTTTTGCTGAGAATCATGAATTTGGTCTTGGAGGGGTTTATTTCTAAGCCCCTTTCGTTGCAGAACTCCAAGAATCCGTCCAAGACTCTCTGCAGCCCCATTGGTGTTTTTGACAGCAGCAGGGTGTCATCCGCGAACATAATCGCTGGCACTCTGCTGTTGTTTAGTTGTGGAGCATCGACATTAGGGATCCTACTCAGGTGTTCTATTACCCCATTTGTAAAAAGACAGAAGAGGGTCGGCGCCAACACACATCCCTGTCTTACCCCACGTTGGACAGGGAACCTATCTGTTAGCCTACCGCACTTTCCATATCTTACACGGGCGTAATTATCTGTATGTAGCCTAATTAAAATGTGCAGTACATCACCGGGGACACCCAGATCCGCCAGTACCGCCCACAACCTGGCCCGTGGGACCAGGTCGAAGGCGGCACGGAGATCAACGAAAACCGCATACAGTGACCCCCCTTCTAAGTGTGTCGTCTTCTAGTACAGGATGTTAAGTCTAAGTAACTGATCGACTGTTGAGACTCCCCTCCTAAATCCCGCCTGGAGAGGGCTTAAAATGTCAGTCTCATCCATCCAGCTTTGGAGCCTATCAAGGATTAATCTGCCGAACAACTTTTGGGTCACATCGATGAGGCTAATTGGACGATAGTTGACTCGAAGCAGGGGCGACCCCTTTTTGAATATCGGGACCACCTCCGCTCCCAGCCAAGTGTCCGGTATTCTCATCCCCCCCAGCACTGCATTAAACAATATCATCAGATAGGGTGCCCAGATCTCAGGTTCTTGTTTGAAGAGGTCGCCCGGCACCCCATCAAGTCCCGGGGCCTATCCGGAGGACAGCCCTGCTATTGCCACCCTTATGTCTTTAATGGTAAAAGGGACAGGAATATGCGTGTTATGGGTAGAGGGTTTTATTTTTGCTAACTCCTCATTGTCCGAGGAATATAGCTGCTGGAAATGGTCCTGCCAGACGTTTGCAGCGATGTTTGGTTCCACAGCCGAGGGCAGATCCCCACTTCCATGGTTTATAATTCTCCAGAATCTACGGGAATCCCTTTCAGCTAGGGACTCCGATAGATTCTCCCAATGCTGAACGTCCCACTCTATTTTAGCGTTGGTTATGAGTGATTTATAGGTCCTCCTTTTGAGGCGAATTTCCTCCCTCGAGCCCCCCTCCTTTATAGTGGTTAAAAGGTCTCGCTTTGCCAGTCTACAGGTGCTATTATACCAGGTATTTTTGGCTAAGCCCTGCACTCTTGGTCGTCCTGTGCTTAGAAAATCAGCCTCAAGCTTCTTGGTTAGATTTAGGTGTAACTGAGCTATATCCTCGCTAATGTCTTTTATGGAGTCAAGGCGCCATAAGTCAAAAGCCTCGTCAAGAATGGGGATGATCCCAGTATAGAGGGCGGCTAACTTTTCACTACTGGAGGCAAGCTTTTCCCATCTTATCCGCCTTTGGTTGTTCTCCAGGAGGTGCCTCCTCTTGTTGTTGTTCTCCAAGAGGTGCATAATGCAGTCTCCCCCGGAGGAGGGATGGCGTACTCTAGCTCCAGGGCGTTGTGGTCACTGTCGTCTCTATCTATTATTTTAAAATCCAGTACCCTTTTCCACGCCTGCATTTGTACCAGAAAGTAATCCAGTCTACTTTGCCTACCTGCCTTGTTGAATGTGCATTTAGATGGAATGTCAGATCTGGTGCGGCCGTTGCAAGCTCTCAAACCAAAGGTGAGATTTAATGTGTTTATTTGAACGGCCAACGGTGTCCAAGCTCTGGGAGGGGGTGCTTCTGTCTGGGGAACCTGCCAACTTGAATCCTCCTCTAGGGAGGGTCCATCAAGTAGGCCAGGTAATGGCTCAAAATGTGAGTTGAAGTCGCCCCCTATTAGATAGGACATATCCCCAGGGATGGCTTCTAGAATGGACGACAATAACTCTATAGTTTTGGAAGTGGCCGCTGTTTGAACTGGTCTGGAATAAATGTTTATAACTAATAATTTAAAAGGGCCTGGCCATTCCAGTAGTACTGCCAGTATGTCTTCTGAGTCTACTGGGTATCTTGAGGCTATGCATCCTAGGTCTGAAGCAACCCAGGTTGCCAGTCCTCCGGATGGTCGTCCTCTCCCACCCCATAGAGCGGGGATTGAGAAAATCTGGAATCCTCTAGATGATGTCTCTTCCCTTGTCCAAGTCTCTTGAAAGAGACACACACTTTTTGGGTGTATTAGCTCAGCCCATGATTCCGATTCTATTTTGTTACTTAGACCTGCAACATTCCAGGAGAGAAATTTTAGGATTAGTGGGGCAATCTGTGTCCCAGCTTGGCTAGCCCTTAAGATAGTATGGGCTGAACATAGGGCGGAATCTATTTGAACTTCCTCAATTGACGGGGCTTCTTGAGTATTTTCCCTTTTGTTTGGTTCATAGTGACAGTCTTGAGTCCCAATACAGATTTCCTCCTCGCTGGTAGTGAGGGAAACTTGGTTACCTTGATCAGTGCCTAACGGACTCTCTTTTGCCCCTACTACAGAGGCCAGCTGTCAGTCCACCATTTCTAGGGAGTCATAACGGTTAGACAGCGGTAGGAAAGGTGGCTGATAAAATCTTGGGGGCCATGGCTCCTCTCTGTCATGATTTCCCCTTCCCATTCCTCTTCTCTGTACAGTTTCCCATCCCTGGGAATCACAGTATGTAGGAGGGTAGATAGGGGGTGGTCGTGCGTGGTCAAAGGGAATTCTCCTCCTTTCCTGATTTCCCTCCCAGTTTCCCCTTCGGTGCGGATGGTAACCTCTCCTCTGTGCCTTAGATGGATGATCACTAGGTGGATAAAAGAACGAAAGAGGGACTGGGTGTATAGTACTCCCTTCGTCCTCCAGAAAAGAACCACAAATAAATGGGACTGTACCTGGTTCTTTAAAACTCACCAGAATACAGTCACCACTAATTGTTTTGGGACTCTTGACCACCCATGAGACTCTTCTTGCCATGCGGATATCGCTGGTCTTGCCTCTAGGAAGCGGCCTATGTGTTGAGAGCCAGTTAATTACTTTGTTTTTCAACGACTCCCCTGTCTCATATGAGTCTGATTTCAATTCGGGAACCCCAATTAAAATAGCAGTGTATGGCGCTACCTCCGGTGGAAGATTAACAGTGACTGTTCTTGGTGGTTTAGTTAAAAGGTTTTTTGGGTCAGGTGGATTTTGATTAGTGTTCAACTGAGATTTTGGAGGACTTTTGTGTTGCGCATTTGCCTGAGTTGTGTTAATTGCTATTGGTGATTGATGTTGTATAGCACTAGTTTGTTTATTGGAAGCGCCTCCTGAAGTCGCTGGAATTGCCAAGTTAGGTTTTGGTTTTGGTGGTTGGATGCTGTATGATTTAGTGTTTTTAGCCCCCGCTAAAGTTGTTATTCCTGTCTCAGCAGCTTTTGCGATTTTAAGGGGGTCCAAAGTGTTCTTGTGTTTCGGGTCCATGGAGGGGGATATGGAGCAAGGAGCTCCCGATTTCCAGCCTTCCATAGCTTTTAGGGCAGTCTTCTCAATTTTGATTAGTCTCGCCTCCATTTTTATCAGGCGAGCTTCCAAAGGACTTATGATTGATTTCAGGAGGTGGCCAATGTCCGCTAGTGTTATGTCCTCTTCCGTAGACTCGGGGTGGTGTTCTACGGAAGGAGGTAGCGGATCAGTGAGAGTATCACTAGGCAGTTCCTGGGGCGGATCAATTATTATCCTAGGGGATGTTCTTTCCTGGATATTATAGTCTGTTCTAGTTGTGTTATGTGTTGCCCCCACATTTTGTTTCGTTTTCTTTCCCTTCCTTTCCTTACTACTCTGTTTCCCAGTTTTCCTCTTTTGTATGGCACCCTCCCTTCGCCCTCGGTCTACGCTAGATGACTTTAATAGCTTTGGGGTATTAGTGGTAGTTATAACAAGTTCTTCCCCCAAAGGTGGGGGGCTTGAAGTAGTTATTTCAATGTCCTCCCTCAGTTCTGTAGTGTTTGGAGGTTGGGTAATTTGCGTTAGGGGGAGGGACAAAAGGCTCATGTCATCTAAGTCACTTAATGTTCCTTCGGAAAGATCTATACTGGTGGTTCGATGTGCCCCCCCACATGCACCAAGCTGGGAGCTATCTGCAGTCCGCCTATCCTCGAGGTTTTCGACATTGCTATGACCCCCATCGACGATCTCCTCGCCCATTCTATTTCCTGCAAAATTCGTCTTCTCAGGAGGGTGATATCGTCTATCAAAAGGGAGCCTGCCTTCAAAAAATAATCATCAATTTTGCCTTGGTTTGGGGCAGTTGTAGTAGGGGCATTGGCTGCCAGGCTAGCTTTACTCCTAGTCTCCATATTGCTCATAATGAGCAATATAGCTCAAGGGGACCCAAGATGTAATAGAAGAGTGATGTGTTGAGAGGGAAATGTAAGTTAGTACCTGGAGTAAATAAGGAGGCCCAGCCCAGTCTCTCCGGTCCTCAAACGGCCTCAAACGGCCCGCTCTTTGCCCGGTCTTCGCCCCGAGCTGCGTCCCGCGCGCGTCCCGCGGTGCGGTATTGGCCAATCCTGGTTTATACGAGGAGGTTGGGGGCGTTGCCGCCGGGGGAAGAGGCACCAGCTGTGTGAAGCTGAGGCTGCTGGTCCTCGCAGTCCCCCGGTAGGCTCGACGCGCTGTGTGAATTCCAAAGGGCTCAACCTGGGAGCGTGTTTGCTCTCCACCGACTGTGGAGCCGCTCACACCAGGGAGGACTGGGTCAAGCTGCAGATGAGCGGCACCCGCGAAGCGGGTGTCGCGAAAGGTGGCAGAACTAGCGGGCAAGCAGGCAGCAGGAGTCTGTCTCTCTCACGGAAAAGGTAATGACCCAGGAGGCACCCGCTCAGCCAAAGAACCACGGCGTTGATATCACCGGAGGCTGGGGGCGTGGCCGCCGGGGGAAGAGGCACCAGGTGTGTGAAGCTGAGGCTGCTGGTCCTCGCAGTCCCCCGGTAGGCTCGACGCGCTGTGTGAATTCCAAAGGGCTCAACCTGGGAGCGTGTTTGCTCTCCACCGACTGTGGAGCCGCTCACACCAGGGAGGACGGGATCAAGCTGCAGATGAGCGGCACCCGCGAAGCGGGTGTCGCGAAAGGTGGCAGAACTAGCGGGCAAGCAGGCAGCAGGAGTCTGTCTCTCTCACGGCAAAGGTAATGACCCAGGAGGCACCCGCTCAGCCAAAGAACCACGGCGTTGATATCACCGGAGGCTGGGGGCGTGGCCGCCGGGGGAAGAGACACCAGCTGTGTGAAGCTAAGGCTGCTGGTCCTTGCAGTCCCCCGGTAGGCTCAACGCGCTGTGTGAATTCCAAAGGGCTCAACCTGGGAGCGTGTTTGCTCTCCAACGACTGTGGAGCCGCTCACACCAGGGAGGACGGGGTCAAGCTGCAGATGAGCGGCACCCGCGAAGCGGGTGTCGCGAAAGGTGGCAGAACTAGCGGGCAAGCAGGCAGCAGGAGTCTGTCTCTCTCACGGCAAAGGTAATGACCCAGGAGGCTACCAATACCTCCTCTGCTATTCCTTCTCTGTGAAGTGGCTCTGTGCACTTCTGTTAAACCTTCTGTCTGCAGTTTCTTTCCCAGCTCCTCTCTTGATATAACTTAATACTGCAGCCTGCCTTTCTCTCACAGACAGACCATCCTTAGTGCATTCACTCTCACTCTCCAGCTCGGCTTTAGATTTCCACACTTCTTAGTCTGTTTCCTCTGCCCCTTCTCTCATCTGCCTGTAACGCTGTCACAGATATTCAGAGCTGTTAGTGTCACAGGCATGGATTGTATCTGCGTGCACAATGATATATTTTTGGATTGTTACTAGTTGTGGCTGCATTCTCTCTGGGCTTAGTTGGTCACACTAGTCTTGCAGATTTCAGTGGTTAGTGTCTGGTATCCCCCCCCCCGTGCATATCGCGCACCACCATTTGTCTGCCTAGCCCTAGGCATCACTCTTCAAAGGCTGCAGCTCCCCCGCCTCCCCCCCCGCCACAGCAATGCCGAGAGCTTTTTTTTTAGTTACGAGCAGAAAAGTCCCAGCAATTGCTCCGTTTTTCACCGTACTTGCACCACTGCTGAATACACCATGACTTCCTAGACTTGCACGCAGAAGACAGCATTATACTGGCCTGGGTTCTCATCAAGTATTTTACCAGAAAAGTCCCAGCAATCGCTCCGTTTTTCACCCTACTCATCTCCTCTGTGCACAACCCTCACCCACCCTCAAACACCCTCACTCACCCTCAAACACCCTCACTCACCCTCACACCCTCACTCACCCTCACACCCTCACCCACCCTCACACATCCCACTCTCACACACCCTCACCCTCTCACCCTCACTCACCCTCACACACCCTCTCACCCTCACACACCCTCTCACCCTCACACACCCTCACCCTCACACCCCCTCACCCTCACACACCCTCACCCTCACACACCCTCACTTACCCTCACACACCCTCACTTACCCTCACACACCATCACACACCATCACACACCCTCTCACCCTCACACCCTCTCACCCTCTCACCATCATACCCCCTCACCACACCCTATCACCCTCACATACCCTCACATCCTCATTCACCCTCACACCTCACCCCCTCACCCTCACACATCATCACTCACCATCACTCCCTCACACCCACATTCTCACACACCCTCAGTCACCCTCACACCCTTACCCCTCTCACAACACTCACACCCTCAATCACCCTCACACCCTCACCCTCAGTCATCCTCACACACCCTCCCACCCCCTCACCCACACATCCCCACACCCTCACACACCATCACACCCTCATCCTTACACGCCCTCACTCACCCTCACACCCTCACAATACTCAAACTCCACCCTACAACTCCACCCTACAACTCAACCCTCCACCTCCACCTCCACCCTCCAAATACAACATCCAAATACACCCTCCAACTACAACATCCAAATCCACCCTACAAATCCACCCTACAAATCCAACCTCCAACTGCAACTCCAGCCTCCAAATCCACCCTCCAAATCCACACGCAAGACAACTACAGAACCCAAGTCCACCCTCAAAATCAAACTCCACCCTCCAACTCCACCCTCCAACTCCACCCTCCAACTCCACCCATCAACTAAACCCTCAAACTCCACCCTCCAACTCCACCCTCCAACTCCACCCTCCAACTCCACCCTCCAACTCCACCCTCCTACTCCACCCTCCTACTCCACCCTCCAACTCCACCCTCCAACTCCACCCTCCAACTACACATTCCAACTACACGCTCCAACTACACGCTCCAACTACACGCTCCAACTAAACGCTCCAAATCAACGCTCCAAATCAACGCTCCAAATCAACATTCCAAATCAACATTCCAACTCCACATTCCAACTCCACATTCCAACTCCACATTCCAACTCCACATTCCAACTCCACATTCCAACTCCATATTCCAACTCCATATTCCAACTCCATATTCCAACTCCACATTGCAACTCCACATTCCAACTCCGCATTCCAACTCCACCCTCCAACGCCACCCTCCAACTCCACCCTCCAACTCCACCCTCCAACTTCACCCTCAAACTCCACCCTCCAACTCCAACCTCCAACTCCAACCTCCAAATCCACCCCTCAATGCCACTTCACCAATCAATGCCACAACACCACTTAATGCCACAGCACCACTCAATGCCACAGCACCCCACAACACAACAGCACCACTCAACGCCACAGCACCACTCAACACCACAGCACCACTCAACGCCACAGCACCACTCAACGCCACAGCACCACTCAACACCACAGCACCACTCAACACCACACCACCACTCAAAGCCACAGCACCACTCAACGCCACAGCACCACTCAACGCCACACCACCACTCAACGCCACAGCTCCACTCAATGCCACAGCAACACTCAACACCACAGCACCACTCAACACCACTGCATCACTCAACGCCACCCCATCACTCAACGCCACTCAATGCCACAGCAACACTCAACACCACAGCACCACTCAACGCAACAGCACCACTTAATGCCACAGCATCACTCAGCACCACTGAAGGCCACAGCATCACTCAGCACCACTAAAGGCCACAGCATCACTCAGCACCACTGAGGGCCACAGCATCACTGAACGCCACAGCATCACTCTTTGCAACCAATCAACAACAACTGGTTCTAATATGTTCTCTCAATGTTTTAAGCTTTATTAGAAATGTTACAAAATAATGTTAATATTTCACTTCTGTTCTTGGATTTTCATCACAGTAAAATACACTGAACATAATCTTCCCATAAGTTATTTACAAAAGTTTAAGCTATTGCCATTATACATTACAATAACTTGTATTTAAGTATTAATGATTAAAAAATAATAATAATAATAAAACCACTTTTAGAGTGCCTGGTTACACTCAAGACAGTGTGTCCCCGCGCTTAGAAATGCTACTGCTCCCTGAAGAGGCTGAAGGTCCGGAACCAGTCTGGGTCCTAGGCTACAAAGAGTCAGTTATTGGCTTGGGAAAAGGTACGTTTTTAATTTTAGTCTGAATCTCATTTCTGAGGGCTCCATGTGCAAGTCAAGAGGGAGATTGTTCCAGTGCTTACTCACAAGAAAGCGGAAGGAGCTACCTCCCATCCTAGTCTTGCGTACGCGAGTAAGCTGAAACAGCATCGCTCCAGCAGATCTGAGGTTCCGGGTGGGGCGGTGGATAGTGAGAAGGTTACGCAGGTAACCTGGACCTTTTCCCTGGGCAATGCGATGGGCAAAACAAAGAGCTTTGAACTTGATGCGCTCTTCAATAGGGAGCCCGTGAAGTTTTAGTAATGCCGTTTTTCCCGATGCCCTGCATGGAAGGTTGAGTACCAGGCAGGCAGCAGCATTTTGGACGCACTGCAATTGGTGTAGGACTTTTCTGCTTAGGCCTAGGAGAAGAGCCATTGTTATTTGTAATATTAATATTTCAAAGTCATGTAAATACAACACATATTGTATTAGAATGCTAGAGGTGTCACGTTTGCAAAAGTTAAAAATATTGGCATTGTAAATGACAAAGCTAGTAATTTCCCTACTTTCAATACCAACACATAAATAAAATATTTGTAATTTGCAATACCAATACCTCAAATTTTCCTAATGCGAGACCGATTGCATTGCAAATGCTTGTTCTATGAGTGCTGCATTCTGCAGCATACATAGAAAGAGGTAAAAGCCTCTTGTGATTATTAAGGTTTCCCTTCCTGTACAAAAATAATCATCCCCACAAAGTATGCACACTTGCACCATAATGCAAAGGTGCCTGCGCTGGCGCACGGCAGCCCATTCTTATAGATACGCCCCATTCCTGCCCTTTTCTTTTGCCGCTGCCCTATTCATAAATTAGGCCTACAGTATTTTTAAATAGGTTCTCTCTACATCCTGAGATTGTGAGATACGTGTAACTTTTCATTTTCCCTTCCCCCCTATTCAGACTTGATTATCCATGATCTTACCTGGCTGACAATTTACTGCAAAAGAGTAGGATGGGAACATTGAAGTAAGCAGGAGGTCCATGGAAGGATGATATACACTTGATATACAGGCGTTTTAAAATACATTCTCTATTAACTGATCTGCCTATTATATGGAAGCTCCTTTTTTATACGAACCATCAAACTATGGAACAAATTACTACAAACATAAGGAAAGCCACCTATAACTCAGAGAAGCAATAAAAGTTGTGTATTCTCCAAAACATGACAAAGGTTCCTGAAGAATTCATGCTCTTTCATGACATAAAGCAATCCAGATGACACACCTTGGCAGACTAGCTGTGCCAGCAGTGGAGATGGGCACTGCCACGACTTGTCATTTGCATCTAAATGCTGGTAGAGGGTTCTCAATGTTTTACTGAGGTAAGCCCAGAACACCACTAGGTTGGCCAGAAATGAATGGAGTTTTCTTAATTCTTTCCCCAACTGTAACAAACCCTTATAGTGTTCTAACCTGTGAACAATATAGATCCATTCTCAATTTTTAAGAGTCTCTGCACAAAGATGGTAAGTACCAATATGTGCAACGCTGTCTATTCTTGAAAACAACCATGCACAGTGAAGCCCTAGGCACAACTTCTACCGTAACGTTAAGTCTCACACACTGCACCGAACATTTCCGAAATAGGACAAACTACAACCAACACCCTTTTAACCATTCAACTGGGATTCAATGGGGAGAGGATGTGGCATAACAACCAGAGCTGCCGACTTTGGAACCGAGGAAGCGGATTCGGCAACGGCTCAACATCCTGTGATTCCAGACAAATCACTTAATCTCCCCGTGCCTTAAAAAATGAATGTGCCCTTATGTAATGTAACTGGTGCTCATGTAAAGCACTCCAATACCTTCTGGTCGAGTTCGCGCTATGTAAAACTGCAAAAATAAATAAATGAATAAATAAATAAACTGACTGGCGCCTTGTAACCCGATGAAAATCTGAGCCAACATTGGGCTCTTCGGGAATATAAAGTACTACAAAACTGATTCATGCATTGTACCTGCCTACCTCAACAAACTTGAAAGCATTTTAGGCCCTGCAAGGTGTATGGAAAGCGGTATATAAATACCAGTGCAATACAAGTCTTTGCATGATGGTACAAAGGCACTCTGGCGCAGTAATTTGCTGCCACCCATACAGAAACCGCAGTTTGAATGTGAAGCTTGGGCATGTCTAACATTTATAAGTGATATGTTGATCAAAAATTGGCTCAAATTCTGTGAACAGTTGAGAAGCCAATGTCGCTTAATAAGTCTTTATGTTTTACTTTTCTACTTCTGTGATCATGCTGTAACTATTAATCATCAAGACCAACCTTCAACACCACTCTGAATTATTCAAATTTTACATTTTGTTTTGGCAGGCTAGGACAAGAGGATGCTGTAGCTATTGTGTGTGCAGGTACATCAAAGCCAACAGGTCTTGCCTATCAAAGGCGTTAGGCGAACTTTTGGCTTTGCCAGAGCTTATTGCCAATGCGGAACGGCATCAGCAAAAAAAAAAAAAAAGTGTTTGTTGCTGATGCCCTTCAGCAGACAGAATCCACGAAGACTCTTTTAGAGGTCGCTGCAGTGCTAAAAGCAACAGAAGAGAGGAGTGAACCAATAAAAAAAAGTCCAACTCTAACTGCTTCTTCCTTTCCTGGTTCCCGGTAGTTTCCACCTGGTGAGAAAACCAAGCTCATCAGTCATTACACTTTAAAAGTAGGGGAAATACTGTGGGGCAGATTTACTAAAATCATGCAACGTAGCAGGCAAAAAAGCTGCGCTTTGCAAGAAGAAAAGAGCAGTAGAACGCCATATTTACAGAAATATGGCACTCTCCTCCCCTCTCCCTGGCGCTGAAATTAGCTGCCGTGCACCATGCACACACCTTCGCACCATAGTGCAAGGTTGTCTGCCTAAGTATAGCATAGGTTTTGCATTGGAAGGATAGCTTACAGTACAAAATACTAAGCTCAGACTAACTATAAACGTTTTCCCACTTTGTATGTGTGCTGTACAGTGCAACACACATACAACGTCGGAAAAAGGAGAAATGAAAACATGCAAGCCACCCCTTTCCACGAGGGGTGGCTGGTTTTCATGGGCTAAAGGGGCGTTGCCCTGCCACCCTCGGGAAAAGGCAAGAACAAGGAAATTAAACACAGAGCAGCTCAGAAGAAATTACTGCTCTGAGGCGGTGTGCTGAATTTTCTGGGTGAACTCTAGTGAACCTTTCAGATGTGCTATTGCGCAAGCACCAGCAGGGCGCTACAGCAATGACACCCCTCGAGAGGAAGTGCTGAATTAGAATGCCACGGACACAGGTGCTTTTAGGGCGCATGAACAGTGGCCCTGGGAGGAGTTACAAAAGTTCATGAACTTCAATGGCTGAGGGTGGGGCAGGCCGAAGTGGACAAGGAGGGAGTGGGTGGTAAAAATGTGTTGATTATTACAGAGGGGCAGGCTGTAGGAAAGGTGCAGGGGCTGCTCTCCTGGCAGTAACACATGTTTAGTACTGCATTTGGTTTCACTTTGAAAAACAAACATTATGGAGCTGAGCACACAGAGAGATCCTTATCTTGACCATAGAGGTCCAAGAGAAGGAAGGAACCAGATGCAGACAGCAGTTGCACTAGTGGACTAAGAGGTAAGTGTGCAGTTAAGCCTCTGCATCAGGGGTATTGTCAGGACCCCCCCACCCCACACTGCCTCGCTGATTTAGCTGCTACAGAGGGAGTGGGGTTTTTGATGGGCCTCTTCTGTCTGCAGCTTGGCAGACAATGGCTCATAATGAACTTAGGAGGGTGAGTGAGTGACAAGATGGATAGATGCATGGATGAATGAGTGAAAGGATGGATGTAAGCAAGGAAGCGGGGTGTATGAATGAAAGGGAGGATGGATGGATGGATTGGTCAAAGGGTGAAAGGATGGAGGAGTGAAAGGATGGATTTATGGACGATGAGAGAAAGGATGGATGGATGAATGAATGAGTAAAAGGATAGATGAGTGGAAGTGTAAAAGGATGGACGAGTGGATGAATGGATGGATGAGCAAAAGGATGGATGAATGAAAGGATGTATGTAAAGATGGGTGAGTAAAACAATGGATGGATGAGTGAAAGGCAGGGTAGATGGATGTCTGGATGAAAGGATGGATGTATGAGTCAAAGAGTGAATTGGTAGATGGATGAATAGATGGATAGATAGATGAGTGAGTGTAAGGTTGGATGACTGAGTGAAAGGGTAGATGGAGGGATGTATAAGTGGATGGATGGGTGGAACAATGGATGGATGGGATGAAGGGTGGATGGATGAGTGTAAGGATGGAAGTCTGAGTGAAATGGTAGATAGATGGATGAGCCAAGGGGGGGATGATGGATGGATGGAGTGAAAGGATGGATAGATGCAGCGAAAGGCTGGATGGATGATTGAATGGATGGATGGATGAAAGGGGGTGGATAAGTGAAAGGATGATTGAGTGTATAGATTGGTTCAATGCATTGGTGTCCCTGGACCAATGGCGGCTCTCCTTCATGAGCTCCACAGCTACATGACTCCCTCGTTGTGTGTGGTCTATTGTTATTGTATCAAGAGTGAATATTCACTCTAGGTACAATAAAAACAAAATGCAAACCCGCTCCGGGTTCAGAAACAAAGTGAGGCAGCTAGTAACATTGTTTTATTGCTGACACAGGTGCATAAAGGTGCCTGCCCATTCCAGTCTGTGTGTCTGTGTGTGTGAGTTAAAGTGAGAGCGAATCAGTGAAGAAGTAAGTCTGAGTGAGAATGAGTGTACAGTAAGTGCGAGTATGTGTGAGAATGTGTGAGAATGAATCTTAGTGAGGGAGGGAGAATGACAGTGAGTGTAACTGAGTGGTACTATGTATGAGGCACAGTAAAACTGAGTAATTCAGAATGATTGGGACTGTGTGAGATGGAGTGGGTCATAGTAGAATGAGTAAGTATGTAAATGAGTGAGACAGATGAGACTGAGTGACTCAAAGTGAGACAGTAAACTTTGGGGGTTATTTACAAGAGGCCTGCGCCACAGGAGCGTCACTTTTTAGACACTCCGGTGACGCAGGTTCCTCAATCATATCTATGAGGCGACACAAAGCCACCCTGCGTGGCTTTGCATAGGGTCATAGATATGGAGTAAGACAAGGCAGCGCAAAACGTCTATGGATTTTGACGCAGACCCAGATTTACAAAGTCACGTAAACCTGTGGCAGCGCCAAAACCTTACACCTCCCCAGAGCAGGCGAAATGAGGAGAAATGTTTTCATTTCTCCTAGTTTTTTCCTCTTTCCATGTGTCCTGCATTCAGCACATACGGAACAAGGCCAACGCCTCCGTGAATTGTTTTTATGCACGATGCTGTCTCTTCCTGCACAAAAACAATCCTGCCAACAGCGCAGAACAAGGTTGCCTGTGTTGGTGCTATTCAAAACAAAGGATGCTACAAGGGATTTGTTTTTGAATTTTTCGGTCTGAGTTTTGAGTTGTACCACAGTAACACACTCAATAGTATCCACAGGATAACGATATTATTGTATATGAATAAATTAATTAATGGAAGGTCAAAAGTAAAACAGAGCAGAGGGATTTGTATTTCAAAGAAAAATCTTTACTGAAAACAAGTTATGGGAGATAAATATACAAATTAATTTTAGCAAAAAAATCATGAACAAAGATTGGCAAAATTTTATCTATGGTTCATGACTTAACACATCAGCTCCTAATTAGTGAAAAAAGACAACTCAAAATGATCAATTAAATGTGGTTGTGGATTCGTGTTGTGAAACAACATTAGAGGAGTTGATGGAATGTCGACGTTTCGGTCTTGGTTGCTGATGTCAAGAAGACCATCATCAGGACGATGTCTATTCAATTGCTGAAGCAAAGACTCCCTTAGGGTTTGAAAGGTTAGACCTCCTTTAGTTGGCCTTCAAAAATCTTGATAACTTCAATTGAGTTCTTGAAAATAATGAAATGCAAACCGCCTCAATTGGTTGCACAGGGTCAGTTGAGACACCAAGTGTGCAGGACGCTGTTCGTATCTGTACGTTTTTTGTAAAAGGGTCGGTCGGCAAAGCAGCGTATCGTGGCTCTATCATCAGTCGGACTATAGAGCCACGATACGCTGCTTTGCCGACCGACCCTTTTACAAAAAACGTACAGATACGAACAGCGTCCTGCACACTTGGTGACACACTTGGTGTCTGTGCAACCAATTGAGGCGGTTTGCATTTCATTATTTTCAAGAACTCAATTGAAGTTATCGAGATTTTTGAAGGCCAACTAAAGGAGGTCTAACCTTTCAAACCCTAAGGGAGTCTTTGCTTCAGCAATTGAATAGACATCGTCCTGATGATGGTCTTCTTGACATCAGCAACCAAGACCGAAACGTTGACATTCCATCAACTCCTCTAATGATGTTTCACAACACGAATCCACAACCACATTTAATTGATCATTTTGGGTTGTCTTTTTTTACTAATTAGGAGCTGATGTGTTAAGTCATGAACCATAGATAAAATTTTGCCAATCTTTGTTCATGATTTTTTTGCTAAAATTAATTTGTATATTTATCTCCCATAACTTGTTTTCAGTAAAGATTTTTCTTTGAAATAAAAATCCCTCTGCTCTGTTTTACTTTTGACCTTCCATTAATTAATTTATTCATATACAATAATATCGTTATCCTGTGGATACTATTGAGTGTGTTACTGTGGTACAACTCAAAACTCAGACCGAAAAATTCAAAAACAAATCCCTTGTAGCATCCTTTGTTTTGAATTGCACATTGCCCAAGCCTACAAGGGTCCATTGGGTTTCCCCTGCTTATAACAATGTGTTGGTGCTAGGCACCAAATTGTGTGCAGGCTGAAAGGACAGGAATGCACCATATCTCGTAGATACAGTGCAATCCTTCCCTTTCAATTACGCATAGGGCAGCACAGCATAAAGGCTTGCCGCTGCCCTATGCCATATCTTTGTAAATGAGGCCCTTAGTGCAAGAAAGTGTGAGCCAACCCTTCAAGAAGCTCATTGGAATTTGAAACTAGGATTACGACACACCACTTTTAAAGGTCACAAGCCGCCACTACTCTCCAATCTTTTTGAACTGAAAGATGGTGATGAAACTGAATGCTAAACATGAGTGAACACAATGAGTTCTCCAGTGTTGATCACTGCAACACTAAAAATGTGCGCAAATTGTAAACCATGGGCACCAGTATTTAATACTGTACCTACCTCTAAATGACAGGCGCACAGTGGCAGAGTGGCCAATGGCAAGAAATCCCAGTGGACATAAGAAAAGTTAAAACTGCAGGTGTGTTTTTTTAATGGCTGGTCTGAAGGTAGCTAGAGTGGAGTCACCATTCTAATGTGATCAAAAAACGAATAAACAAAAAATACATACATATCCATACGTAGAGAGGCTTTGAGTCAGCCCATTTTATTCATTGCTCTCTTCAAGCGTCAGCGTAACTCACATCTAGCATCTCCCAGGACAGCATACAGCATGGGCTAACGGTCCAGCCCACTTCAGCATTTATCTGTTTTCCATAGAGATTGGATTTTTCACTTGATTACATGTGCACATAACCCTGAAAAGAAGTGCACTTCAGTGATAGGACGTGTGGCAAAATCATAGGTCCTTCACCTTCACATGGAGGCGGAGTCGCCGTGATTTTCAGGGACCACCTAACTTGTCTTACGGATACAATTAATGCGGATCCCGAACATGAGCTACTATCATTTAAAATTCTCGTTGAGAATTTCATTATGCTAGCGGGCGCAGTTGTCTATAACCCACCAGGACAACAAATCAACCTCAGCGCCAAACTCCTGAATCAAGTACTCCCTTTGTGCCTAAAGCACAAAAACTACATGATCATTGGGGACTTTAATGTCCATTACGAAAACCCCAATGCCCCTGGAGTCACACAGCTCAAATACGACATGGAAATTCTCCAACTTAAACAACTGGTCGATGGCCCTACGCACATAGCAGGGCACACCCTGGATCTCCTTTTTACGAACATCGAGTCGACCACCCTCAAGGAAACTCTCCCTCTGTCATGGTCCGACCATTTCATGCTCTCATTCTCACTTGAACTTCCCGGCAAACCCGTTAAGACTAGATCCACCCCCTCACCTCCAATAGAGCCTGGAGACTAATCAAAGACTCCAATTTCCAAAACCATTTTCACGAGACAGATATCTCCCTACCAGACAATGAACCTATCGGTAATAATGTCATCCGGCTAGAAACCGGAATCCGCCAAACATTGGACAAAATAGCACCCTTGCGAGAAGTCAGGAAAAAAACAACCACTAACGAAAAATGGTACACCCCCACCCTCAAGAGCCTTAAAAGGGAATGCCAAAAAACAGAACACCAATGGAGACAAGCGAAAGACCTTGCAACCAGAGCCAACTATACTGCCAAAAGGAAACAATACATCCTTGCCATTCGAGAGGCAAAAAAGGCATTCTTTGTGCAACGAATTAACGAAAACCACAACTCTGCAAAAGAGTTATTTAAAATCGTGAAAGAGCTCAGCAATCCATCCAGCACTTCGCAAATCCTCACCCCTTCAACAGAAGCATGCGAACGAATTAGCACTTTCTTCTCCGAAAAAATTAATAAAATTTATTCAACCTTCACCCCCTCCCATCCCATTTCCCCTTATGATAACTTTGACGTACGTCCATCTACATCCGACAACGACAACGATCTCCTAGACGTGGGCAACTCCCCACGTCTATCCAACTTCCAACCACTCTCCGAAGAAGAAGTGTTAACAGTCCTTAGAGCAATAAAATTCGGCTCTCCTGCAGACCCCTGCCCGCACTTTGTATTCTCTGAAATTGCACCGACTCTATGCCCATTCATTACCAAACTTTTCAACCAGTCCCTCGCCTCTGCGTCCTTTCCAGACTGCTGGAAACACGCATCTGTAACTCCCCTCCTGAAGAAAGCTGGTTCCGATATTCTCAACCCTGAGAACTATAGGCCAATTTCACAGCTCCCCTACCTCTCCAAAGCATTGGAGAAAATGGTTAACTTACAATTATCCAAATACTTGGAGGACAACTCGCTTCTGGACCCCACCCAAACCGGATTCAGATCCAACAACAGCACCGAGGCTACGTTGCTGGCAGTGTCGGACAGTGTCAGATGCATCACCGACCAAGGGGGCTCGGTGGCTCTGATACTGTTAGACCTGTCGGCAGCGTTCGATACGGTGTCGCACAAATGCCTACTAAACATCCTCCGGAGCAAAGGAATACAAGACACAGCGTTACAATGGATTGAATCCTTCTTGAGCAACCGTACCCAAGCAGTGCACATGGGCCAATTCCATTCAGAACCCCGTCCCATTGGCTGTGGAGTCCCACAAGGGGCTTCTCTAAGCCCCACTCTCTTTAATGCCTACGTATCATCTCTGGCCGACATCGGAAGAAAGTGGGGCATCGGCATATGCTCATATGCCGACGATACACAGCTGATGGTGACCATGGACGAAAGATCGGATAGATCAGAAACAACCAAAAACAAACTCCACAGCTGCCTCTCCGAAATGGCGGATTGGATGCGTAACCACTGCCTTAAGCTCAATGCCGGAAAATCCGAAATACTATTGTTCGGAGGAGCCAAACTATCGTGGAACGATACATGGTGGCCACCGTCATTGGGAACAGCCCCCACCCCGAAACAATACGCCAGAAACCTTGGCATTATGATGGATGACGCACTATCTATGAAAGATCATGTACGCACACTTTGGGGTAAGGGATTTGCAATCCTGAAACTCCTCGCCAAGATCTTCACCTGGATCCCACTCGACTGTCGTCGTACGATTACCCAGGCCCTCCTAGTCAGCCGCCTGGATTATGGCAATGCTCTATTCGAAGGAATGAACGAGCAGTTGTTCTCCCGCCTACAGGTTCTGCAAAACCAGGCAGCCAAACTGGTTTGCAACAAAGGCAAAAGAGATTCGGCATCAGCATGTCTAAAACAACTCCATTGGCTGCCAATGCGCCAGCGTGCCACATTCAAACTACTTTGTCACGCGCACAAAGCCCTCCACGAAACAGGCCCTACAATCCTGCAAGGGAAAATTGAGTTTTATATTCCAAACAGGAACTTAAGATCCACTAACTCAGCCCTAGCAAAACCTAAGCGTATCTATAAAACAAGGACAGGCGGACGAGCCTTCTCTCACCTGGCGGCCAAACGATGGAATGAATTACCGATGGATCTGAGACATACTGTAAACCTTCTCCAATTCCGGCAAAAACTCAAAACCCACCTTTTCCCCAAAAACTAACCCCTCCCGCATAACCTCAGTAGTCCCTTTTCTTTTAGCGCCTTGATATCCCTTGGGATGAATGCTGCGCTCTACAAATACCAGAAATAAATAAATAAATAAAAAAATGGCTGCATTTTCGTTTACTTTTAATGTTTTTATTTCTATTGCTTACATTAAAAATCAATAATAAATAAACCACTGCACGCAGGGCAAGGCCAGACTTATTGGAATGCTTTTTTTTTTAATGAGAGACACTAGTTTGTCGGGGAAGTGAAGGAATCCCCAGGGCAGGATAAAGCAATGGAAATGCAGACATACACATAATCAATGGGGCCCACAGTACTGGCCAAGCGAATTAGGTCTCCCCCCTGTTCCCTCCCCCTGACCCAGGCAGCTCTGGTGCAGGTCCTGATAGCCTTGGTCCTATCATGTCCAGACTATGCCAATGCAACATACCTTGGTCTACCACTTGGCCTTCCAAACCGGCTACAGATGGAACAGAACCAAGCGGCTAGACTGATAGACAAACAGCCCAGGTGGTAACACGCTTCCCCCTTCTTAGGAAGCAGCACTGGCTCCCCATCCCCCAGCACTGCGCCTTCAAAGTTGGCTGCCTGATGTTTAAATCCCTGAATGGCCGGAGCCCAAAATTCATAAATAACCTCATTTCTGGCTACACTCCTTAACAAAAGCTCCGTTCGGCCCAGGTCCAACTTCTGACTGTCCCTACCTTCAAGCTGAAGCGCCACTGCCAAGGGGGATGCAGGTTTGCAACTTTAGCCCCCCGTCTGTGGAACTCCATCCCCCTGGAAATCAGGTAAAGAGTTAATTTACTGAGTTTCAGAAAGTCTCTTAAAACCTGGCTATTCATCCGAGCATAAGAATGAACTGCTTTCCGGGTCGGCAACCCCCTTGTACTCAGCGCCAAGAAACCAACCGGTGTACGAGCACTTTACAAATCCTTGTTAACATAACATAACATATGAGGAAACTTTTTTACAGAATATTTTAATACTATTTTGAAAAACTAAAATCAATTGCTAGCCCCACAGAAGAAGAGGCAGTGGGACATAGGCCTCGCCTGACCAGGTAGCGGTTAAGTTGTGATTGAGGTGGGGAGTGCACTGGAGATTGCAAAACATGTCTCTCTCACATTTAGGATTCAAAGTGGGGGGATCTGAGGGGCCTAACAGTTCTCTTACTTTTTTGTGAAAATACAACCATCTGGGACTATTAATTCCGAGTTCTGAAATACTTCATCTGAAATGTAAGGTAGGGTGTTTCCTGTGCTGTGAAACCGAGGGAGGGGCAGACAGCTAAACAAACCTTCAGGCCTTCTTGCCAGGGTGCCTGCTGCCTGAAAGAAATGTTACTGGGCACAACTGGTCAATCTGCAAATGGAAAGGGTGCTTGGAAGCCAGTATTGGCTTTAATTGATGGAGTCACTTGAAGCTAACTGATGATGCAGATGTAGGCCCTCAGTCATGAAAAGTGACGCATCGCTGAGAGAAAACAGCGATGCATCACTTTTGATTGCACCCTCCTTGTGACACCAATGATGCGTCATATTATGTTATGACGCATCATGTCCCAAGGAGTTAGAGATACATCAGTATTTCTGACATATCTGTAGGCGCAAAAATGACGCATTGCTGGAGTGTCTCACAAAAGTGATGCAACTCCAGCAATGGGTCATTACACATGGGCAAGTCCCATGTTAAATGTGCCTGCGTCAGTGTTACACCTGGCATTAGGCAGGCGTAAGATAGTGACGCTTTTGCGTCCTAGTAGTAGCGCAGTGAAATCTTATAATTTCACTGCATCACTTCTATAACCCTTTCTTGCGTCAGAACGCCCCCTGCAGACATTACACCTGGGGCAGGTATAATGTGACGCAGAGGTTTACAAAGTGACTCATCTACCTAGATGCGTCACTTTGTAAATATGGAGCAACATGGCACATTTTTTACACTGCTGGTGCGTCACAAAAAGTGACACACTGGTGGCGCAAAAATGACACAAGGACCCATAAATAAGCCCCTTCATCTTTTTGAGCTGTATTTCTAAGGGGCTACCAACTGAGCTGTGAATTGCATATGTTTAAAGGACAGTTATTTAAAAAATGTACTATGTACACTTTGGGAATCTATATTTTTGAACACTTTTTATCTTAAACCTTTTTGTGCATTTTGTAGTAGCCTATCATATATTGTGTGCAATGCACGATTAAAATAATAATTTACATATTTACAGTGCTTTCAGTCACAGACTGGGGATCTTGTATCACTAAACATACACAAGTCACTATTCTCCACGTACAAACCTGGATTACATTATGCAACTCTGGTTTGAGGCACAAACCTCTGCAGTGCATTAACTAATAGAGGTTTCTTAATGTAGAATAATGCATTTCCCACTGCTTAATTAAAGTTGCATTTATTTTTCATGTAAGCGCTTCATTATTTTAAATGGCGAAAGATCAAAAAAAGTGACAGAATTGTTTGGGTTTTTGCTGTGCCTTTGACCCTGCACTCACTCACTACTCCAACTTTGCGCACAGCAACACAGTTCCCATATTTTTTTTAATGCACGTTGGCCACTGCTCACAATCGCCCTTCATGTTATTCTGAGGCTTTCAAACCAGAGTGAAATTTCTATTGTGGGCATGTCACAGTTAAAAGGTGAAGAACAAAGCAAGGAGGAAGTAAAAATGAGCCTGAAAGCACCGCGGATACCATTGACTCTTTCAGTGACTCCACTCACAAATTTGTGATTTGGCTAATAACCATCTATCCATTCAGGCCCAGGTTTGTATGTGAACAGAGTCACAGCATGGTGAAGGGTGTCCACGTGACTGTTATTTGCTTACTGCAAACACTAATATATGACCCTGCAACCAACACCTTTTTAGGTCTCGCCTACTAGACAGCATACCCGCTGTCTGTTGCAAAACATATTGTCAGCTTAAAGTGGGCTTTGAGCCCACCCTCTGCGTACATTGGTTGACTTCATTGTCATTGTCATTTGCTTACTTTGTGTTCGCTAGCATGTGTGGGCTTTTCTTCCTCTTCTTTTGTTTGCCCCCCCCCTCACCCGCCCCATCGTGAAGTCATTACTTGTGTCCTACTGCTCCTTTTTTAGGCGCTACTTATTTCGTCTAGTTTAAGTGCTCCATGAGAGTTTGTATGTTTTCTGTCTCCTTCATGTACTTCTCTCCCTCCACTGTGCTCTTTTAGCTCTCCCCAATCATGAAACGCTTGCTCTCGTGTGCTTCTCCCAACCCCCATGTTGCATTCTCGTTTCTCACCTGTGTGCTTGCCCTGCTCCATGTTGTCTTGTCCATGTGCTTCCCTCCCCATTGCTTCCCACTTCCATGCCCCCTGTGTTGCTATCCCCACACTTGTGCCTCCGTGTTTCTTCCCCATCTGTGATTTCACCCTCCTTGTTGCTCAAAAATGACTCTCCTCACCTGCACTACTTTTTTAGGTCGAGGACCGTAGGCTGCGCTTGCGCAGTTCGGTCCGAAGATTTAATGTTTCTTAGTTAGGGGGCTTGAACCCGCCCCTCTTCTCCATTGGCTGGCCTTGTAAATGCTGGCCAGCCATTGGAGGAGAGGGGCGTCAGTCCCTTTAAGCCCCGTCTTTTTCGGATTTGGGGGCGTGTTTTTTGCATTCTTTCTCACCGTGAAGTCATCCGTCACTCAACAAAACGCACGCCCCCCAGTCTGAAAAGGACGGGCTTATCTGCAGCTGCTGCCACCTTTGCTTGTTTCCTCCCTCGCTGTTTTGTTTCATTTTCATCCCTCTCTCACCCTGTGGCCCCTCACCCGCTCCTATGGTAAATATGAAACAGGCAGTAATTTAAGAAAGGACACATCCTACATATTAGAGGTCAGGGGAAGCGGTTATGTGCAAATCTGAGAGCATCCGAAGGAAAATATATTTTTATTGCTGCTATGGGAATGCAACACAGAATTGTATTATTTGTAGTCACTGCACAGATTAAACAGAGACTTGTTACAAATGTTTTTAAAAATTGTGAGACTTCCTTATGGCCATAAAACAGCAGTGACTTAAAAACGCTATTTAGGAGTTTCGGGAACTACTGTCAAATTGCCCAGACTGATTTCCGAGACCCGCTTGAAAAACTTGTCTCTTTTTTATTAAGACGAGATATCTGATAAAACTGAGAATTCGTCATCGTCCAGTGGTTTGCGAGCAATCAGAAATCTCAGTAGCCGTCCGTACGACGCGCTGCCAAGGAACCCGGTTTCTGCTGTTTAATCTGCGACGGCCCGGCCCTAAACGTAAATAGGAGTCTCTATGCACGAGATGTGCGTGATTCATTGAGCTGTAAAATATCTGTCCACTTTAAAACTCTACTTCTGAACTTTCCGTGTGTGGTGCACGCTGCTCTTCTCTCACTCTCTCTGCTCACCTGCTTGCCTTCCCTCGCATGTGGTGGCTCCGCCCCCTCCTTCCCTGGGAGGTGAAGTGGGTTAAGTAAATGGCAGAGGTACTTCGAGGCGGCGTCGCCACTGCTCACTCCCGGACTGGGGCAAGTGCCTGAGGATGCAAATTCACAGGGTGAGGCTCGGGGGCATGGGTGTCACTGCCTCAGATGCACCTCAGCCTATCTGGGAGAGGACGACAGGACGGATCCGGTACAGGTGCCTAAGGAGAGCCGCGGGGATGGACTGACGTGTCCTGACAGAGCTGTGTACGGGTTCAGTACTGGAATGCCCAGAGGTGGTGCAGGTGAGAGTCGCTTTGCCCCAGGAGAACAGGTGCGTGTCTGGGCTGAGGTGTACTGACAGAGCTGTGTGTAGGTTTCAGTACTGTTTTGAGTCATAGTCCAGTTTGGATGAGCTGCATTGGTCGAGCTCTAAGCTCGGAGCTGTGTGATGGCCCCAATTCTGTTATAGACGGGTTTCTGTAGATTGGGACAGAAGTTCATTCTCAGAGCATGTAGGGATCTCAGACCAGGAGCTGCAGGCCGGCAAGAGTAAGGTGCCGTCACAGAGCTACGGGTAGTCTTGCCGCTAGAATAGCAGAGGGTGCAGGGCACTAGTGAGGTAGCTTGGCGGTCACATGACTGAAACAGCAGAGTGTGTGCGCTTGTTGGCCTAGCCTAGTGATTGACAGCAAGGGAGGTGCTGGCAGGACTGAGGTGCATAGACTGGGTTCCCCGTCAGCCCTGGTGCTATAGAAAAGGACCGATACGAGCTGGCCTGGCTGTGTGTGGTGCAGTAATGGTTAGAAGGGGAGCTGCAGGGCAGGACTGAGGTGCATCAGTAGAGCTGCAGGGCAGGACTGAGGTGCATTAGTAGAGCTGTGTGCGCCTCAAAGCGCTAGGACAGCAGCGGAGCTGCAGGGCAGGACTGAGGTCCATCAGTAGAGCTGTGTGCGCGTCAAAGCTCTAGGACAGCAGTGGAGCAGGATTGACGTGCACTCGTAGAGCTGTGCGTGGCTTCAGTATTGATTGGTGTTAACTGGCAGACCTGGCGACACCGGACGCGGTTGTTTAATGCCAATCTGGGCTCGGCTCCTGTCCAGTCCTGGCACCGTGACAGGTGTGGTCTGTGTCCTTTGTGTACAGCCTCGGTGTGCCCTGATAGGGGATTATCAGTGATAAGCACTATATCACTGGAGTGCAACCGAGCCACGCGCCTGCGGCGTGACTGGCAGGAGGGGAGGGAGGGTACACGTGTATGCTCAAAGACCCAATTCAACAATGTAATTTATTGTTATTATAGTACTTTTTTTGCTAGAGCGCTTCACAGCCCTGATCTTCGCCAAAGAGCGATTTGCGGGTGTGGAGAGGAGAGGAGTTATATATGGGGGCCTTCTGGTGTAGTCCCGATGTCCAAGCCCAGGGCCGAATTTGTAAAGGGGGCATTCGGGCAATGGGGGAGGGGCCGGTACCGGAGTTACAGCCCCCCTGGAACGCTTTTTGGCCAGCGCGGAAGCCAATTTGCGCTTCGTCTGTGCAGTTCAGAAGCCGCCAGCGGCGCAGTGGGGGCCTGAGTGGTCTCTCCGAGGCAGATGGGTCTCCATTACCCCCTTTTAACAACAGGGCAGGGGTGTCATTCAGTCTCCCTCTGTATGTAATGGGTGCAGATCGAGCGGGGGCAGGGCGCCTGAGCAGAAGTGGTCTTGCTTATATTCAAGTGTAGTTCACAACTGTGAGCTAATCAGGGCAAAGGAGTCCTGGCAAAATTTGCAGTTTTTTAAAATTGCGGTGAGGTTAAGAAAACATGCCTCTTTTATTGAACTCCTCCCCCTTCGTAATACTTAAAACATGAAAGTAGTGTTTTCGGAAAAAGTGCAACCCGCAAACGTGGGCCACTTTTTTAGGGTGCCCTGGACTATTTTTGATCCCAATCCAACGCTGTCTTGCCGTGGGTGTCTGGACTTCAGATCCCACAGGTGAAGCAAGTGTTGCAGAACTAGAACAGGCTGTGAGGGTGAAACCGATGGAGAGATACACCAAGGTGGAGCAGGCAGGAACCGGAACGAGGCTTCCATAAACCCCCATCTGGGGCATCAAAATGGTCTGTGTGTGGGGCTCTGTGTGTGTGGGGGGGGGCTCTGTGTGTGTGGGGGTGCTCTGTGTTTGTGTGTGTGGGGCTGTGTGTGTGGGTCTGTGTGTTTGGCTCTGTGTGTGTGTGGCTCTGTGTGTGTGTGTGTGGCTCTGTGTGTGTGTGTGTGTGTGTGTGGCTCTGTCTGTGTGTGGCTCTGTGTTTGTGTGGCTCTGTGTATGTGTGTGTGTGTGGCTCTGTGTGTGTTTGTGTGTGTCTCTGTGTATGTGTGTCTCTGTGTGTGTGTGTGGCTCTGTGTGTGTGGCTGTGTGTGTGTGTGGCTCTGTGTGGATAGCTTTTTTGTATGTGGCTCTATGAGTGGGTGGCTCTGTCTGTGTGAGGGTGGCTCTGTGTAGGTGGCTGTGTGTGTGTGTGGGTGGCTCTATCTGAATGACTCTGTGTGGGTGGCTCTTGATGTGTGTGTGTGTGGTTCTGTGTGGGTGTAAATGCAATAGGTCATGCATTTGCGAGCGATTAAGCTATTGGCATTGTAAATGACAATGCCATTTATCTAACTATTTATGATTTACAAAAAAAATGTCATGAGCAATGCCAATAGCTCTATCTTTAATAATGCCAAGACCATTGCATTGTAAATGCTTGTTTTCTTTTGGTTACAGATTCGACTTGGAGTGGTAAACTAAAAGATTTTTAAAAAGTGCCTGCATCAATTTGTAGGCACATTATGCTTAGTGCGTGCCCCTCCAAAATGGTGCTACCGGCTCTGTATACTTTTTTGTGTGTTTTAGCCATGCTGCACAGCATCAGTGATATGCTGTGAAGCATGATTAAAGCGATTGGCAAACCCCATTTTGGGGGGGGGGGGTTATATTGAGCAAACTCAACCCGGAAGTATCAGAGGGCTTTACATGAGCACCAGTTATGTTAAACATTAATTTTTGTCAGGCCCAGGGAGATTAAGTGATTTGCCCAGAATCACAGGATGTTGAGCGTCCCTGCTGAGAATTGATCCCGCTTCCCTTGCTTCAAGGTCGACTGCTCTAGCCATAGGTCCCAAACACCAGACCTATCGGCTTTGCCAAAGCTTGTGTCTTTCGAGGCACTTGAAGATTGCGTAACCACAAAACTGACTCATGGAAGAGCACTTTGGAACCTCAGCTGAAAACCGCCACAGAAATGCCACAATATAATACTTTTGTAAAGGTATTACGGGGCATATTACCAACAACTAGCGATAATTATCGCTATGTTGGTTTAGCGGGAATATTTTTATCGCCGAGCTGCGGCGATTTTTATCGCTTAGGAACCTTGCTATTATCAAGGTTTATCTCCTAAGCGATAAAAATCGGCCGAAATGCATGAATATCGCTGAAAAGCCAGCGATATTCATGCATTACCGAGCTAATGCTCTTAGCCATGTTATCCACCTCCCATTGGATAACATGGCTAAGAACTGCTCAGGGCAGGTGTTAGCTTTTGGAGATATTTGCGCTTAGCACGAATATCTCCAAAAGTTGGTAATAGGAGATAGTGATGTTAGCGACTGTTTCCAGTCGCTAACATCTTGGCACGCCCACTTTGCATGTCATTAGTGATAAATATCACTGACATGCAAAGCGGGGCCCAAGATGGTCGCTATCTCCTACTAGCTGTCGCTAACTGGTGTTAGCGACAGCTAGGTAATAGGGAGATAATTTTATCTCCGCTTTCTTGGCTTTTAAAGCCAAAAAATTGGAGATAAACCCCCTTGATAATATGCCCCTATGTTATCTAGCATTTGCATAGTGTGTAGCTGTTGCTGGTGTGCTATCATACACTCTAACAGTCTGGAGTGATTAAAAGCAGACCCTTATGTTTGGGCAGAGAAGTGTGTGGTTGTAGCTTGACCTGTCTGGGAAGAATTGGGTGCAAGGTGTGCGGTACTGGCTCCATCTAGTTATGTTGCATCAAACTTGTCGCTTGCAGTATGCCTGCAAATGTTTGTAGATCTATGTGAGAGGACTAGGCCTTGCTTCATGCTGCATTTCTGTGCACCGGATTGAAGAATAGTCTCATGGTGGCTATACTATCCATATGAGGGTGGTGGCGCAATGCGGGGTTGTAAATTAACTTTACAGTTTGTCATAAAGGTGAAAACCACCTGAATATACAAGGGTGCTTTCCCTAACCACCAAGAGAACTTTCACGTTAGATTGGCTGCACTAAAAAAGTGTTGCAATCTTTAAGCCATAGTCTGTTTGCAAACCATTAAACCCTCTCCGAGAAGGCTGATGTGTAATGTAAACATTTGCCTGTAGAACAGCTACTCACCGCACCCCGATAATCCGCGTAAGGGGAATGCCCAGGTGAACATGAACCAATGGACCAATGTCTGTCGGTTTTACATTGAAAAGAAAGAGCCACAGAGGAGTCGATGAAAATGAACCCAGAACGAATGTTGCACAAAACCGTGAACTAATAGTTTGCAGAGGGGACGTAAGTGCCTGCTAACTAAACATTTGTGAGAATAAGCATTGGCAAAGTCTGGTTTTAGTGTGCACAGTTTAGCAGGCTACATGGGAGGGAAGTCAGCAGGAGCAGGCGGAGGGGATACAGTCTTGCAGTAGTCCCTCATGCAAGCAAATGAAAGCACTTCAGTGGAGGTTAAACAACCTACCCAAACAGTAAATAGCATTAGTGAGAGATGAACACTCCACTAGGCCAAGATATGATTGACAGTTTCTCGTCTCGAGTCAGTGGCTGAGAGCCTCAAACTCTTCAAAGAAAGACAGTTTTGGTAAGGGGCAAGAAATAGAGGCCACTGTAGCTATATTGTTAGCATTCGGTCCGTTTGGCAGCTGTACTGTCAAAAACCAGACCAAAAAACTATCTATCTTTAGCAGGGGTTGTGTGGAAACCTCAATCATCGCGTTAAACAAAGCTGACACCCACAGCTCTGATTAGCTTTACTGCTCTCCAAGCATTGGAAAACCCAACCCTGCACCATGAAACAACTATATTTTGACACAAACCCCACTATAACACACCCATTTTAAGTGCAACTAAGCCCAGTAGAAATAACCTACTTGTCATATAAATCCACACAGAATACAGCACAGTAAGTTCAAGTTCAAGTTCAGGAATTTGTATAGCGCACTACTCACCCAGAGGGTTTCAAGGCGCTTGAGGGAGGGTGGGTGCATTACTTATCAAATAGCCAGGTTTTAAGCTGCTTTCTGAAGGAGAGGTGCTTCTGTGTAAGTCGGAGGTGAGTGGGGAGAGAATTCCAGGTTTTGGCCGCTAAGTAGGAGAAGGATCTTCCTCCCACGGTGGATCTATGGATGCGCGGAATTGCTGCGCGGGCTTGATTGGATGATCTTAGTTGGCGGGTGGGTGTGTAGAAGGACAGTCTTGTGTTGAGGCATTCGGGTCCTAGGTCGTAGAGGGCCTTGTGTGCGTGGGTGAGGAGACGGAACGTTATTCTTTTGTTGACGGGGAGCCAGTGGAGGTCTTTCAGGTGACCAGAAATGTGAGCTTGACGGGGGATGTCCAGTATGAGTCTGGTTGAGGCGTTTTGGATGCGTTGGAGTTTTTTCTGTAGTTTGGCTGTGGTTCTGGCGTGAAGGGTATTTCCATAATCCAGTCGGCTAGTGACCAGTGCGTGGGTGACTGTCTTTCTTGTTTCGGTGGGGATCCAACGGAAGATTTTTTTGAGCATGCGTAGGATGTTGAAGCATGAAGATGAGACGACGTTGACTTGTCTGGTCATCGAGAGGGAGGAGTCTAGGATGAAGCCCAGGTTACGTGCGTGATCTGTAGGTGTGGGTGCTGTACCCAGGGCTGGTGGCCACCATGAGTCGTCCCAGGAAGAGGGGGATGATCCTAAAAAGAGAACTTCCGTTTTGTCCGAGTTTAGTTTTAAACGGCTGTTTTTCATCCATTCGGCTACTTCTTTCATTCCTTCGTGTAGATTGGTTTTGGCGGTGTTTGGGTCTTTGGTGAGGGAGAGGATCAACTGGGTGTCGTCTGCGTAGGAGATGATGTTGAGGTTGTGTTGTCGCGCGATGGATGTGAGGGGACTCATGTAAACGTTGAAGAGGGTGGGACTGTGGTACGCCGCAGATGACTTCGGTGGCCTGTGATTTGAATGGGGGGAGGCGCGACTCTCTGTGTTCTTCCGGCGAGGAACAAGATGATCCAGTCCAAAGCTTTTCCTTGTATCCCAAACGTTGCTGAGGCGTTGTATGAGGGTGCTATGACAGACTGTGTCGAAGGCGGCGGAGAGGTCAAGTAGGATGAGGGCAACTGTTTCTCCGTTGTCCAGTAACGTTCGGATGTCGTCTGTAGCTGTGATGAGGGCGGTTTCGATGCTGTGTTTGGCTCGGAATCCGGACTGTGATGGGTCGAGGGAGTTGTTGGATTCAAGGAAGGCGGCGAGCTGACTATTGACGGCTTTCTCAATGACTTTGGTAGGGAATGGGAGGAGTGAGATGGGGCGGTAGTTCTTAAGTTCGGAGGGGTCTGCTGTGGGTTTCTTCAGAAGGGCGCTGAGTTCGGCATGTTTCCAGCTTTCCGGGAAGGTAGCGGAGTTGAAGGAACAGTTGATGACATCGCGGAGATGGGGTGCGATGATGGAGTCAGCTTTGTTGAAGATGTGGTGGGGACATGGGTCGGTTGGCGAGCCTGAGTGGATGGAGTTCATCAGGCGGATGGTGTCTTCAGTGGTGATTGGGTTCCAGGCGCAAAGGTTGTGAGAGTGCTGTTTTGGTTCGGAGGTGAGTGGAGTGGACTGGTCTTCGGACTGGTTTTCAAAGCTGTTATGTATTTCGGCGATTTTGTTGTGGAAGAAAGAGGATAAAGAGTCGCAGAGGATTTGGGAGGGAGTGATGTCGGTGGGGTTGGTAAATTCTTTGACGATGTTGAATAGTTCCTTGCTGTTGTGGGCGTTGTTGTCGAGTCGATCCTTGAATGCTGATTTCTTGGTGGATCGGATCAATTGGTGATGTTTGCGGGTGGCGTCCTTGAAGGTGGTCAGGTTGTCTGTGGTTCGGATTTTTCTCCAGGTTTTCTCGAGAGTACGACATAACTTCTTGGATTTCTTAAGGTCATCGTTGAACCAGGGTGCCTTTTTGCTACTTTGTTTGATTTGGTGGTTTTTCAAGGGTGCTAATTCATCAGCACTGTGGGTGATCCATTGTGTGAGTTTGGTGGCAGCTTGGTTTGGGTCCGATGATATGGCGGGAGGGTTTTGGTTAAGTGATGTGAAGAGTTGGTCGGTGGTGATTTTGTTCCAGTTTCTTTGAGGAATAGGTTGTGGGGGGTTGTGGGTCTCGGTCTTTTTGTAGCTGAAGTGAACGCAACTGTGGTCCGTCCAATGGAGAGTTGTGGTGTGATCGAAGGAGATGTGTTTGCTGGAGGTGAAAATAGGATAGAGAGTGTGACCGGCAGGGTGCGTGGGGGTGTTAACAAGTTGTTTGAGTCCGAGATTGGCCATGTTGTCCAGAAGGGTGGTGGTGTTGCTGTCGTTTTTCTTTTCCAGGTGGAAGTTGAGGTCTCCCAGTAGAATGTAGTTCTCGGAGGTGAGGGCATGTGGGCTGATGAAGTCAGTGATGTCTTCGTTGAATTGTGTGCGGGTTCCTGGTGGTCTGTAGATGAGGTTCCTCTAAGTGTGGTCCTGGGGTCGGTATGGATTTGAAAGTGAAGGTGTTCGGCTGTAGCGAGGGTATCGTCGGAGCTGGTCGTGATGCAGATGGTGTTCTTATGGACGATGGCGATGCCTCCTCCTGTTTGGTTGATGTGGTCCTTTCGGATGATCTTGTAGCCGTCCGGGATGGCTATGGCGATGTCGGTTGTTGATGAGGTGTTCATCCAGGTTTCTGTAAGGAAGGCAACGTCCGGTGAAGTGGTGTCGAGTAGGTTCCAGATTTCAATTGAGTGTCTGTGGACCGAGCGGGTGTTCAACAAGATGCACTTAAGGTGGTTAGTGTCGAGGTACTGTTTGGAGATTGTGGATTTGGTGTGGGTTCTGGTGCAGTTGAACTTGCAGGAGTGGCAGGTGAAGGGTCCATGGGTGTGACCTGGGGTCGCTTGAAGGCAATTTGGTGGGCGACCGGGGTTAAGGGCAGAGAGGGTTGCGGCGTCATAAGTTGTGCGTGCGGAGTGGGTAATGTGGGGGCCAGGGGGTCTGGCGCTGGGCGCGGTCCAGTTGCGGATGGGCGTAGACGGGCTTACCTTTGGCGCACCTTCGGCGCGCATGGGGCACTTCCGCTGCGCATGAACGCTGCACGTAAAAGCGTCTGTCATTTGTGGATAGTGGAGGGGGAGGGGCGAGGGAGGATCAGCTGGGAGACGGGGGCGGGGTGGAGAGGACGGGCTCCGAGGCACAACAACAACAAAATGGCTACAGAAGCGAAACCGGAACCGGTTGGGGCCAACAACAGTTAAAACTTCGTGGGCAGAGGCACAATCACATTAGTCAGCAAATAATTATAGGCTAACAATTAATGCGAGCGCTACGCGAGGCGGGTAATATATGCAGCAATGAGGCAATGCGAGCAATGCAGGCGCCACTATAATTCAATGAAAAAACGATCAGCACGATATAAAATGCAGGCAGCAGGCAACAGTACGATACCAAATGCTGGCAGCAGGCAACAGTACAGTCGTAGTCAAAGGAGCAATGTAAGCAGCACAACGATAGCAGCGAGGGCCAGGGGCCGTGGGGAGCGACCGCACTCTGACGGAGTAATGGAGATTAAGTAAACACACAGGATGAATGGGCACCTGGAAACAGGGTAACTTGTTGCATAAGGCTTGTCGCTGGTGAATATAGCACCTTGCATCGCATGCGTTAAGAACGCATGCGATTACGTGGTTGTTACAACGACCGCGTTGTTACATTGCAGTACATTACAACGCGAGTTGTTACATCGACTTGCTCTAGGGGGCGCGCTGGACTTAGGAATAGTATAATTTACTATTCCAACTCCAGTCTGCGCAACAGTAGGGAAGGTGTTGGAATAGTAAATTATACTATTCTTTAGGTTAGCGCGCCCCCTACAGCAAGTCGATGTAACAACTTGTGTTGTAATATACTGCAATGTAACAACGCTGTGCCTTGTAACGCATGCGATGTAATGGCTGTTTCCCGTTTGAATGGGTGTGCTCCACGTTTGTCTTGGCAGACATTTTCTTCTAAGTCCCAGCAGTTTCACTGCATCTGTGCTCATCTCCATGCTCCGTGTTATCAACAATATTGGTAGGGCTTGCATTGCAATACAAATCACACTGTAGCTGGTCTTGCTGCTGAGCTGGCACTGCCAACCACAGTGAGTGTGCAACATTGTGCAGGGCATGCCATGCTGCTCGGAGGATGAGGGAAGTCAGGGAGCTGCAGAACGTGCCAGATGTGCGACCATGTGCAAGCAGGAGTGATAGGGCATGCTTGTATTGATTTCTGATGAGAAGGGTGAAAGGAAAGAGGGCACTGGCTGCGTTGTGAGTTTGTACATGTGTGAGTCTTTGCGCGTGTGCATATTTGTGTATGTTTATTTTAATGTTTTCTATATGTGAGCATAAGGAAGAGCATGTGAGTGTGAATGTGTCCCTCAGTCTGGCCTTATCCTTCTCAGTGGCTACTGTGGCTTGATACAAAACACACAGCAGAGCAGACCAGGTCTAGAGACGGTGTGTAACAACAACAGTGACTGTGTGACAATAGTGGTGCATGCGTGAGAAAAACGTTGAAAACAAAAGGCTAAAGTAATTCCCATCAGCCCACCCTTATGGTGGAGTTTACGTCATGTGGGGATTACTAGTCATACCATCCCAAGTCCGACCATATAGTGCCGGTGCGGGAGTGGATGTTGATAATGTAGTCATGATGTACATCCTAAAGTGATGTTAATAGAAAAGTGCAGTGCTCAAGTGATAGTGATAGATAAAATCGACTACACAGACTCCAAAGCACGTTTAGACAGGAGTCCATGTGTCGAGGGTTAAAAATACGCCAAGTAGTAAGACTACTCTCTGGCGCTGTACAAGATGGTCGACATGTTTCAGCCTCATGGGCATTTGCCCCGGCTTTCTTCAGGACCTTAGACATAGAGTGGCTACTGCAACTACATGTGATGTGTTCAGTGGATCATAACAAGAATGTACTTGTAAAAAGTTACATGTATACCAGAAATTTAAATACTTAAGTGTCCACTGGAGGGAGAGAAATATGTCTTCTTCCTATCAAAAACAAGAAACAGAAAACAGTTTGTCAAACAACCCTAAACTGCACACATACACCCACATACGCACACAGAGACCGTCTAGCCACACCTGCTAGAATAATTTGCATTCTGCATTATAAAAAGCATAATAGCTTAATCACCCTGAGGCATTTCCTCACGGTGATACTCACCCAGCTTTGTGTGGGTGACGACCTCACCTCACCCGGCGACCGCTCGGGAGTATAAGGCCCCGCTCTATAGTGTAGAAAAAGGGAACACAGTAAGCACATGCCTTTACAGTGCCCAAACCAATGGCACTACACATATAACCCAACAGACGTGTGATAGTGACCCAACTGCCATGTTGAAAACTGACACATGCAAAGACTCCGAAGGGACGCATAGAAATCGCACATCTTGCGATATCCATCATGTCGCAAGGCATTATCCTGACACTAGGCATTATCCTGACACTACAGTGTGCCTCAAAACAGCTACTTTAGGACTCCTCTTTAAACAATATGAATAATGAGTGTAGACTGAAGACTTAGTTTAAGACCACAGTACTTTAGCATTAGTGGGGGGTCCTGAGGGGCGCCCATGAATGGCTATCTAGGCCACTCACAATCAATGGCTCATTGATTGTTAAGGAATATAGAACGACAGAGTCCCCTCCTGGAAACAGAGCTATCCTGTTCCTTCTTATCTTGTTACATCAACAGGAAATGGCTGATCCTGTCTCATCCGTAGGAACTGACTAGTATAAAGCAGGGCCCCCAGGCGACTCACCTGTCCGTCGGTGCCCCCGGTTTGAAACGAGCGGAAGTGGAGGTGTGTATAGTGCCGCTCATTTCCCCTTTTAAAGGCCAAAGATAATTGGATAATCAATGCTCCGTGGTGTTAAAAATATACAGATGCGGAAGCTAGCGCGAAAGACACCGCTGCTTCTTCGCGCATGCGTACTAATCAGAATCCGCTGCTCATTAGCGCATACGCGGTAGTCTTAGAACGCACGACTACGGCTTGTTGCACCAATACATGGCGCCGTATTTTACAAAAAAGAAAAGGAATTACCTCATATTTAATCGTTGAGGCAGGAAACATAGAGACCTGACTCCTATAAGGGTACAACTAGAAGATTCTATGTTGCACTCGGTCCTGTCCCACTAAGGACTAATTTGCATGCCCCAACAGGAGACACTATTCCTCAGGCATGCGCCCGGCGAGTCTCGCCAAACCGGGCTCGGCACTTCATTAAAGACTCCCAGTACAAAAAGGGGGGGGGAGTAGGGGGATGGTTTTCCCATGCGCGTATCTCCCAATATGGGAAATAACAATGCATGGTGGAGTGGATGGTATCCCTACACCGTTGGAATGAAGTGTTGAAAAAATAATGTAAGATCATTCTTTAATACAAAAGTGCCCATACTGAGTGGCAATGGGACGTTCTTTCAAAAGTAGCTCTACAACAACCTGTTTATAGAGAAGACAACAGGAGGTGCCGGAACCACAGAGTCAAGACTAACGATTTAAATTAAAAGGGCGTCTACTCCATAATGAGTCACTATTCGATAGAACCTAACTAAACCCCATAGAGGATTGTTGGTTACACAGTGATTGTCAAGGAGATGGAAATAAAAAGGGTGTTGTTATCCTAGAGTGTCAGTAGAGGTAGACAGAAGGGCAACATACACAATTGAGTTGGGTGAGCTCTAGGGGTGCAAACAAAACTGCGTTTGCATCCAAACCAAATTGACCCGCAACTAGGAAGTTGCTCTTAATACTAGAAAAACAGAAATGTATGTGGAGGGTCAAGGGGAATATTTAACGACCTGTCGGCTCATTCCCCTGCATACAAGATACAAAACACACAGCAGAGCAGACCAGGTCTAGAGACGGTGTGTAACAACAACAGTGACTGTGTGACAATAGTGGTGCATGCGTGAGAAAAACGTTGAAAACAAAAGGCTAAAGTAATTCCCATCAGCCCACCCTTATGGTGGAGTTTACGTCATGTGGGGATTACTAGTCATACCATCCCAAGGTACTGTGGCTTGATCCCTAGCATCATGGCTAATTGTGAGCATCTATGAAATGAAGAGCCCACACCAGCATGGCATGCATAGTTAAATGGTGGCGACACCTGGCATAATTCCAGGCTTAATCGTGGTCCCTATAGTTATTTGAGGGTATCCATGGCGTGCTCTCTAGATGCACCCCCTTCTTTCTTTTGGTTTAGTGAGGAACTCTCAGTTACCAGGTTACATTGGTTTTGACCCAGAATTACCTCTTTTTTAACGAACACCAAGTTTGGAACCTCTTGTTTTATTCAGTGTGAATGTGTGTGTGTGTGATGTGGGTCGAAGTGTGAGCTCCGACTCGTGTTGAAGTATTTACCAACTAACCAAGGGGTATAAATCATATCTTACTGTTTCAATATGAATTTGAAGGCATATATAGTGTATTGATATGTGGGTACTATGCCACATTGTGACTCACGCAATCAGTGAATCCACAACATCGTTTGACTTAATTGTTCTGTTTTTTTCCCCCATTTCCTTTACAGAGGCCACAACAGGTCTTTTTTCAAAACAGCTTCGCTTGGGCCAACTCAAGCCCAGAAGCAAGACCAGACAGCCGATTTTTGCTGCCGGGTCCTAGGACAATAGGATCACTACATTTAGTCAAAAACTGAGTACTTTTCTGTAGGGACAAACAGAGGTTCTGATGAGTAGGCAGGAGGGGACTGCCTACGAAACATGTCATGTCGACATAAGTAGACTACACGTTTTGTTCTACTTACTAACCCCTTTTTAACATTCCCAGCCGGCGAAGCCATTAAATTAATTTTTTCGACTAGCCGGGGAATTTTTTAAACCCTTTTTTGCACCAACACTCACTTATATAGGTCCCTACACTCCCTATCACTCACCACTGTCTGCACCAATCACATAGCCTATCGTCAAATAACTAAGTGCTCCTGCATATCACGTAGGTTGTAGCACGCCCCGCCCCGTAGAGGGACGGGAAGACCCCAATGATGGGAGAATGACACTATGGGATTCATAGTGTGTGAGGGGTATTTTAACAACACATAGTGCCCTCTTTCTGCCATTTGCAGAGAGGCACTTTTTCCCACTGTATAGATAGATTGTCTACACCTATTTATATATAAAAAAAACACTAAAAATTATTCATGCATTCACATTGATAGAATCTACTTGTTTGCTTATAACGTTCTGGAGGGTGATTCTATCATTGCCTCTACACTTTCTCAAGTGATTTTTGGATTTTTCTCTAGTCTCCTGGAATCCAGGATTTAGCATGGAGCCATATAACATATTTGTTTCAGCTATATCCCACGCGATCCATCTTACCCCATTTGAATTCATGCCAAAGCCTATACTTTCTGGCGTGCCTCAGGGTTCTTCCTTGGGCCTTTTCAAACTATTTTTTTTAGTCTTTACCTCCCCCCTTTGAATTTCATCAATTGAAAGGTTCATTCATCGAAGAGCAACCAGTAAGCACCAAAATAGTTTGACTCTGCTCAGGCCTAGGAGAGTTCATCTGGTCGTTAAAGGTAAATGCCCAATTAGCCATCATCATACGTGTTTTTGAAGAAGAGGTTCGGATGACCCGCTTAAGCATGAGAAACCCAGGAAATTGCATAAACTGGCATGTGGATTTGAATGACGAATGACTATAGTGAAAACGAAAAAGAAGAAGAAAATATGAAATTTGAAAAAGAGTAAAATGAGGAAGAAAGGAGAAATATTTGCAAATGCGACGCAGGCTGTGCTACTGGTTTTGGGGCTAAAAGGACAGCCCCATGTTGATGATGTTTAGTTTTAACGTGCGTTTGGGCTAGGCACGTCACCAGTGTGCACGCAAAAGAAGGATATGGACTTTTAAGATGTGATGAACATGAGTTTAAGAACAGGTGTGAAGTAGCGTGGCTCACTGGTTAGAGGCGGCAGACCCGAGAGCAGAGGACGGCCCGGGACCAGGGTTCGATTCCCGGCGCGGCAGGTTTCTGGACCAGGGTCAGCGGACTCGATAATTCTCTCGCCTCGGTGCCCACTTTGATCAGCGATCACACTCGGCAACTCTGGGCATTAGCTTGCCTCATCTTCACTAACGGCCCCACCAGACCGCCGGGGATGCCTGGTCTCACCCTGGAGATACCCATTAAGGGACCATCTCTCAGGGAAGCCAGGAAGGGTTTCGCAGCGGTCGAAGCGCCTTGGGACCCTACGGGTAAGTAGTGCGCTATATAAATGCCTATACATTTACATTTACAACCCAACTAAATGTGAAATGCCCAATTAGCAACATGTCACCTAATAACAGTAGGAAATGCTCACACTTTTGGAAAACAAGGAGGCTGCAGCACAGCGGGTAGAATTTCTCTGCCCCGGATTACACAGAGCAGTCAAGCTGACAAGCTCAGATGGAAAACAGGTTCGAGAACACCACTTAACAACTCAAGCAGTAGATTGCAAATATACGTTTGCTTTATTTACAATATGTTTTTCTAAAATGAACTGATTGTTTTAGGGGAAACATGATCTGTCTTTAGGAGCAATTCACAAAACCTTCATCAGTAACTAAGTTATTTGAGGGAGCTACAACATGGTCAGAGTGCTTGCATGTCCAGGATTTTGGCATCATATGTTGGAGGGTGATGTTGCTTTATAATACGCTGACACTGCAATATCAGTACAAAAAGCTCTTTCTAATTTAAGTATTACAGTCTAGTTTTGACTTCTCTAGCCAATTGTAATAAGAAACTGACGTAGTTCCTCAGTTGTAATAACTTATTACAGCTGAGTTGTGACATAATGCCTGTTGCCAGTGCCAGCAGCCAAAGTGAAAGGCACGTCCCTGTGCATTATTACATCTGCAGTCTAAACACGGTGCCTTTAATGATCTGCTTTTGTAAAATGAACAGTGATCAGCACAAAGGAGAGATTTATGGCAAAATGTTTATGTAATTGCACACATAAAATGTTATGGGAAAGAAATAATCTTTCTGCATATTACAACTTAGTCTAAGCTACAGCTGCCTTACTAACCTGATTTACATTAAACGTATTGTAGTATGTTTTCGCAAAAAAAACTAACTGCTTTTTGGTGTGTATAATTTCCGCTTTTATTCTTCATGTCTGTAACCTTATTAGCACTTTCTTAAGAAAGAACAAGATACTTAAGAGTTATGAGGTTTGAGGAAGGGGTGATGGTGTGACCATGTGTTCGAAGAAATGAAGGGTCTTATTTACAAGGAATTAAAACAGCGCGGTGCCGCAAGACATTTGGCTGCGCTTCGTAAATTCCGAAGCACAGGGATGCGTCATATATATATAACAATATGACGGATCCCTTTGCTATCCCCTGCGCTGGCGCACAATTAGCTGCCATGCGCCAAAGCAAGTACCCTGGCACCATGGTGCAAGGGTGGCTGTGTCACAGGGATGATTGTTTTTGTGCAGGAAGGGACTCCTTGCTCCACAAAACAATCACAAGAGGCGATTTCCTCTTCCTATGTGTGCATGCCACTGGAATCAAGCTATCCTGGCTGATGAGGGCTGAAAGCCCGAAACCGGTCCTAGGATGCTTGTTTCCAGTCCAGGGACGACCTGGCTTGGCAGTTCCCATGGGGTACAGAGTCAAGACTAATTTGCATATGGCTGGGTCCATACTGGAATGGCATGGTGAGCAAAAAAAGATGGATTTAGGCCCAGATCTCTGTGCTGGGGTGAATGTATGACATTGTTCTGCATTCTGTACATCGACTGTTGTTTTTGCATTTGTCACCCCGTGGGGGACGGGTAAGCTCAGACGCGAGTCCCGTGCTCTCAATGCCACTGGAATCAAGCTATCCTGGCTGATGAGGGCTGAAAGACCAATACTGGTCCTAGGATGCTTGTTTCCTGTCCAGGGAGGACATGGCTTGGCAGTTCGGGCTGAACTGTTCCCATGGGGCACAGGGTCAAGATTGATTTGCATATAGCTGGGTTCAAACTGGAATGGCATGGTGAGCAAAAAAACAATGGATTTAGGCCCAGATCTCTGTATTGGGGTGAATGTATGACATTGTTCTGCATTCTGTCCCTCAACTGTTGTTTTTGCAGTAGACTGCAGCACACATAGAAAGAGGAAAACACCAAAGAGAAATGAAAGCATTTCTCCTTGTTGCGCCTCCCTATGCCTCCCCTGGGGAGGCGTATCATTCTGACGCATATCCAGGTTTACAATTTCTCATAAATCTGGAAATGCAACAGAAGCCATGAACTTGTAAAGGAACTCAGCTTCCGGCCTCTTTCCTCTTTATGGGGACAGAACCCCTCGATGGCTTGCAATATTCTTATGATGTAAGGCTGGGAGTACTTTATCCAAGATAGAATTGCCTGTTATTCATGTTCTTATTAAAGGCACATTTTGACATCAGAACAAACCTGTAATTAACAAAATGACATCACTGCTCACAAGAGAAAGAAAAGCCTTCAATTAAGAAGGAAGGAAATGAGATTGACAAGTATTGTAAGTGTTGGGAATGACAGAGAAGTGAAATGAAAACTCTACTTCCTTCCTTTTATGAACTTAAGTACTGCTAAAATCTTATTGCGGACAGTAGAACTGCAGCCTTTAGTCTTTATGCAATCTCAAGTGAGGGCATGGAAAACCAGCATATCTATAATGTATCACATACAAGCACTAATTGGACTTTCATTTTGTATTCATCCTATGAAATACTAGGATTTTGTGCCAAGCTCATTATATATATATTAGGACTAATACATGCGTTCAGTCTAACAGTCATTGTAACACAATTTGTTGTCATATAACATAATGTGTCTCACCCTTGTAGGAAGCAATCTATGTACTTGAGTAAACAGTTAACTTTGTTTAGGATTCAGTTTTGACACATATGCCACTGACTTATATTTTGTAAAAATATTTTCGTGCTTTGGATAAAAAGAATTGCTTGGTCATGGTGGGGCACCATGAGAGGAGCCCGGCCCCATTGGAATACCGGGGGTCTCCCAGAGCAAATGAAACAAGAATTGGCAAAGCTAATATGTCTCACCTATGCGGGGGATGTTGGCTTTGGTAATGGTTTTAGCCATGCTGTGCTCCAGTGTGGCTTCTGTTCAGCATGGCTAAAAGTTAGTGGAATGGGGTAGATTGGAGTAAAGTGGGGTAGATTGGGGTAGAGTGGAGTGGGATAAATTACCATAGAGTGGAGTGGGGTAGATAGGGGTAGAGTGAGGTAGACTGAAGTGGGGTAGATTGGGGTTGATTGGAGTGGAATAGATGGGAATGGCGTAGATTGTAGTGGGGTAGACTGAAGTGAGGTGGAGTGGAGTGGGGTAGAGTGGTGAAGGGTGGTGTTGCGTAGACTGCTATGGTGTAGATTGGAGTGGAGTAGTTTGAAGTGAAGTAGATTGGAATGGGGAAGACTGGAGTGGGATAGATTGGGGTACAGTAGATTGGAGTAGCGTAGACTGGAGTGTGGAAGATTGGGGGGGATTGGGTATATTTGAGTGGAGTGTGGTAGATTGTAGTGGGGTAGTTTAGAGTAAAGTGGAGTGTAGTGGGGTAGATTGGGGAGTAGTAGATTTGAGTGGGATGGATTGTGATGGATTGGAGTGGAGTAGAGTGTGGTACATTGGAGTAGAGGAGATTGGGGTAGAGTGGAGTGAGATAGATTCGAGTGGAGTCTTGTAGTTTGGAGTGTAGTGGTGGAATGGTATTGGGTAGATTGTAGCTGAGTGGGATAGATTTGGGTGGAGTTGAATGGGGTAGAGTGGTGTGGGTTAGATTGTGGTTGAGTAGGGTAGATTAGGATGGAGTGGAATGTGGTAGATTGGAGTGGAGTGGGTAGATTGGGGTGAAGTGGAGTTGGGTCAATTGAAGTGCAGTGGGGTAGATTAGGGTGGAGTGGAGTGGAATCAGTTAGATTTGGTGGATTATTGTTGGGTACTGGAATGAAATGGGGTAGATTGGAGCAGGGTAGATTGAAGTGAAATGGGGTGGATTGGGATACATTGAAGTGGGGTAGATTGGGAAGGGCTGGGTAGATTGGAGTGGGGTGGAGTGGGGTAAATTGGGATAGAGTGGTGTAGATTAAGTGGAGCAGATTGGAGTGCAGTACATTGGGGTAGGGTAGAGTGGGGTGGAATGAATTGTGGTGGAGTTGGTTAGACTGGAGTGGAGTGGAGTAGATTGGAGTGAAGTGGGATGGGTTAGATTGGGGTAGAGTGGAGTGTGGTAGACTGGAGAAGAGTGAAGTAGATTGGGTGGAGTTGAGTAGATGAGGTGGATTGGAATGGGATAGATTGATGTAGTGTACGATAGAGTGGAGTGGGGTAGATTGGGGTAGAGTAGATTGAGGTTGAGTTGAGTGGAGATTGAAGTGGAGTGAAGTAGATTGGGGTAGATTGTGGTAGATAAGAGCAAGGTAGACTGAGGTAGATTGGAGTGGGTAGAGAGGAGTAGATTGGAATAGAGTGGGATAGGTTGGAGTGGAGATTGAAGTGGAGCGGGGTAACTCCGAATGGGGTGGTGTTGATTGGAATTGGGTAGATTGGAGTGGAGTTGGATACATTGGATGGGGGTAGGTTGGGTTGGAGTGGGGTAGGCTAGAGTGGATTGGGTTACATTGGAGTGAAGTGGGGTAGATTGGTGTGTGGTAGATCGGAGAAGAGTGGAGTGGGGTAGATTGGAGTAGAGTGTGGTGGGGTTGATTGGGTTAGACCAAGTGGAGTGGGGTAGATTGGGAAGGAGTGGAGTGGGGTAGACTGGATTGTTGTGGAGCGTATGGGGGTAAATTGGCACGGGGTAGATTGGAATTAGAATGAGTGGGGTAGACAGAGTACAATAGATTGGGGTAGATTGAAGTGGAGTGAGGTCGATTGGGGATGAGTACATTTTAGAGGGGTGGGGTATATTTGGGGTGAGGTGGGGTGGGGCGTATTGGGGTGGGGTAGATTGGAGTGGGGTGGACTCAGGTAGATTGGTTTAGATTGATTTGGAGTGGGGTAGATTGCAGTGGAGTGGGCTAGATTGAATGGAATGGGTAGATTGGATCGGGGTATATTAGAGTGGAGTGGGGTAGATTGGGGTATTTTGGAGTGAGGTAGATTGGGTGGAGTGAGGTAGATTGGGTGGAGTATAGTGGGGTACATTGTAGTGGAGTAGACTCAGGTAGACTGGAGTGGAGTGGGATAGATTGGAGTGGAATAGGGTAGATTGGAGTGAAGTGGGTTAAGTGGTGTGGAGTGGAAGGGTATAGAGGGGAGTGGCGTGTTGTGTTGGGGAGTGGCGTGGAGTGGCATAGAGTGTCTTAGAGTGGGGTGCGTAGAGTGGCGGGGCATGTAGTAGAGTGGAGTGTCAATGTGGAAGGGCATAGAGTGGAGTATTGTAGAGAAGGGTGCTGTTAAGTGGAGTGGATAGTGTTAAGTATGCATAGTGTGGTAGCGTACTGCCATTACAGGCAACACATTTTCAATTGAATTGACCTTTACATTAGCAGAGGCATACAGTTTAACTCTACACTAAGAATAATGTGTGGAAATGTCATCACTTATTGTATTGATGTGTTATGATTGTATTAAAAAATGTGTTTCCACCACACCTCAGAATTACAAAAAATAAGTGCTTCATTTGTATTTTCGTAAATCTGATATATTCTGAAATATTAGAACAGTAAAGTTTTTTTGTTGTGTGCTAGAAAGGTAGAAAGAAAATAACGTCTTACACACTCTCCTCTCACAAGGCTACTCAGCAGGATTGTCACACAAATTCTCTCACTTTGAAGTCGGAGAAAGAAAAGTAATCAACAAACACCCTCAGACGACAGAGCCTGCTATTTGACCTCTGTCTTTTAACGCACAGTACAGCCAATGTGACAAGAATAGCACAAGATTGAAAGGATTCTTTACAGAAAAAGTGTACTTTGAAAGATACAGTAAACAAGGTATGCTCTTGGGAGGGACAAACTCAAGCTGGACAGCCTAAAGCAAATAAAGCAAGCAAATAGGAAGCTGGCAACTGTGAGGTACAAATCACAAAGCCAATAGTAAGCAATAAGCTAATTGCATTCCTAGGGAAACATTCAGAAATTATCTCAGGAAGTCATTAGGCTTTGACCTAAAAATGGGCCAAAAAAAAAGAAAAAATAGGTCACATGCAATAAAATTCAAATTTTAATGGCAAGTGCAATTTTGTAGCAGACATTTTGTAAGCAGCAAAAAAGGCACCATTATGTTCTGAAATTAGCGATTTTCATTCCAATTATGATTTTTCACAAAAAATAAAATAGAGGAGTTTTTTTTCCTATTTTAAAAAAGAGAGAAAAACACAGTTTGTGTAATGGGGTTGGCTGGCTTCAATGGTGAACAGCAGTGGGTTGGCACCATGTAGAGGATTGGTAACCAGAGCTTGGTTGCAGGTTATGCACTACAGTCAACTCCTGAAGCTTATGGACAAATCTTGTTTAGCATGTCACAAATGTTTTTAATGTATACCTGACCTTAATTTGATGAACCATAAACATAAATGAAGGCCACATAAGAGTTCCTAGCCTATTAAAGTAATCTCGTCAATCCTCAATTTTAATTTGATCATTTTATGACAAGTATCCCTACGGATAGGAGTACGACTGTTTTCTGTCTGATGAAATGTCTTTTACTAATAAAAAGAGCTCCATATGCTATTTTACAGCTCTGGATCTAGCATGGATTCACTTGCCTGAATCATTCCCCGTGTTTGAAGAGTCACTCTGTAAATTTATAATGGCAGTAAAAGACTTTTTGCTAGCACATCCAACTCATTTTAAAATGACCCAAACTTCTGTCAATGAGGTGAGAGCTCTCTCCGACTCACCCCTCCCAGAGGACTCCACACCTCAGATTTGTACCGCACATTGGGGCATATTATCAAGGGGGTTTATCTCCGCTTTTTTGGCTTTAAAAGCCAAGAAAGCGGAGATAAAGTTATCTCCCTATTACCTAGCTGTCGCTAACACCAGTTAGCGACAGCTAGTAGGAGATAGCGACCATCTTGGGCCCCACTATGCATGTCAGTGATATTTATCACTAATGACATGCAAAGTGGGTGTGCCAAGATGTTAGCGACTGGAAACAGTCGCTAACATCGCTATCTCCTATTACCAACTTTTGGAGATATTCGCGCTAAGCGCGAATATCTCCAAAAGCTAACACCTGCCCTGAGCAGTTCTTAGCCATGTTATCCAATGGGAGGTGGATAACATGGCTAAGAGCATTAGCTCGGTATGCATGAATATCGCTGTCTTTTCAGCGATATTCATGCATTGCAGCCGATTTTTATCGCATTTGCGATAAACCTTGGTAATATCAAGGTTTATTTGCGATAAAAATCGCCGCAGCTCAGCGATAAATTTTTGTCTCTAACCAAGCAATAGCGATAATTATCGCTATTGCTTGGTAATGTGCCCCATTGTGTAGAAGGGAGTTTTTCATAAAGTACAGCTAAGTGAACTTTTTTGCCTTTTTCTTGCCTTTTAGGCACTCTTAACCCTACTGCCCCTGAGAAGTGCCACCAATGGAGGAAGCCCAAATAAACCTGCTTAATACTTGTGATTCCAGTGGAAAAAGAGAGCTTTACCTGATGATCCTCACAAGAGATGCATATATGGCCTATACCCAGACCATATGGCCAAAGACTGCAAGATCTATAGAACATTTTCTGCCACAGCTCTCAGTGACGAAAATGGTGTATTCAAAAGAATAAAGCATCACTCTTAAGGATGCAACATAGAAGATAAATAAACCACTTGTTGATATGTGCACTTGTGTATCATATGATTGTGAAATGTCCATTGGTTCCTGGGCGAGGTTGGGCTTCAGTCAATTTTTTATGAAATGTTTATATTTTTTTATTATTTAGATAAATTATATATTTAAGATATTTATAGTAATTACATTTCCCACCATGCTGCATACTTATTGGCCGTCTTCCCATTAAAGCAAACTTATAATTGTCTGAGTAATTTGTACTTTTGCACTCTTATATTGATCATTTTTCGAATTTTTTTAAGTTGATGGAAAAAACTGTATTTTTGAATTGAGCTTTTATGGCTGTAATAGCCGCAATAAAGTTTCAAGAAGAAGATATGTGCACGTCTCCATCAGAAAGGTGTAGGTGTGGCCAAGAGACAGTGAGAGGTGCGCCTTGAAGGCTGGGGTGGGGAAGCGGAGATGTCAGAATATTGAGGAAATAACTACTTCCCTCCCCCCAATGAATCAGATGACAGTGGCCCTGTGGTGCTGCCCGGGAAGAAGTAGTTACACCCCCAGAGGGCTGGTGATCTCCAGTATGAATGAGATGTCCAGCCATAGCATCAGTATCACACCTGTGCTTAATGTAGAGACACGGATTACAGAACTTAACTCGCGTCTCTACAATAAGCAAAGGATTAGAGGCCCTCCACAATGCCGCTGAAAAACCATACTGCCTGCGAATCCTATAGGCAAAACCCAGCGAGAATCACAAGCGCGCCAACATGTTCTGTGGATGTAGAGATGTGCTAAATCCACAGAACACTGCTTTCTCCAAAGTTGAATGGCCTCCGGTGGTGATAAAAGAGTAAGGGGCAGATTTATGATGCCCTGGCGCCTCTTTGCGCCGCAATTGCGTCACTTCATTTGACGCAACGGCAACGCAAACGATGCGTCCTATTTACAACGTAATAATTAAACAACAGGGGGTGGTGATGGACAGAGTTTCTGAATTAAGCAGAATACTCTCACCCAGTCAAGAGATCAGGGCTTAATCCAACACCGTTTTTTAGCTCACTGCACCATCCCAGCTCAGAACCTGGCTATATGCAACTTAGTCTGTCCCTGGCCCAGTACATCATTTACAACGTGACGCATCTAGGAGATACGTCACGTTGTAAAGCCCTGCGCCATAAGGAGGCGTTCCTGCGCAGGGGGGGACGTTCCTGCGCAGAAACGCCTCCTGAAAGTGGCTGAGTGAAATCTATGAGATTTCACTCAGTCACTTTCAGGCCAATGCTGCGTCAAAACCCTGCGCCTGTTTGAAGCAGGCGTAGGTCTTGACGCAGCATTGTGAAAATGGGGTACCCCCGAGCCTTGCTGGAGCTGCGTCGTGCTTGCAACGCAACTCCAGCAATGCGCCACCTTTCCGGCACAGATGCGTCACGCATCTGTGGCGTTTTTGCACCATGGTGCGCCGCATTGTAAATGCGGCGCACCATGGGTGGCGGAGCTGTGGCGCACTGTGGCGCCCTGGGGATGCGCCACTTAACATAAATCTGCCCCTAAGTGTAAAAGTAATATGGGAGGCACCTCCGGTGGTGATAAAAGAGTAAGTGTAAAAGTAATATGGGAGGTACCCTTCTTTCAGAAAAGGGTTGGGTATGAGTATTGGCAAAACAAACTTCCCTTTCCCTATTTGATTTAAATGGAGAAAAAAATCCAATGTCTTCAAGCCCAAACGATAATGCAGCCAGGGCTAGATACACCTACAAACTTTTTCCAGGTCTGATCTTGCCAGGTTACCAAATTTACATCACAATTTATATGCAGTGCCCCATGGTTCAAAACACAACAAATTCAAAGGAATGTTATCTCAGCCTATTTTATTTGTCAGCAAATTAATATATCAAACAAATGGTTAACACAATGTTTTAAAACAATTAATAATCAATTTTATTTAAAATGCACATTATACTAACATAATGCATTAATCTCACGCCCCCTTGCCCTCCCCTGCGGACGCCCATGCTCCCTGATTTCTGCCCATGTTTTATTACATTAACAGTTATTAGTAGCGTATTATGAACTCTATTAGTGTAATAAAAATGGAGCATCGGGCGTGGCTTGAGCAACGATGTGAGCGGACGTGCTCTGGTGGGGCTCCCGCTGCCGCCGGCCTATATTTGCCATTAAAGCGGATCAAGGGGCATCTAACCTCTCCTTTGGGTGCCCTGGAGGTGTGGGCGCATTGTGGCTGAGTGTCCGGCAGCTGGTGCGCACGAGCGGTGACTTAGGGGCGATTCCCAGAGCGGACGGGCAGATCATCATGAGCGACGCCCGCCATTTTGAGACCCTGATGGCGGCAGCCCGGCCCCTGTCGATTGCTGGGTGAGCAGCGGAGAAGGCACGGAGTGGCTGACTACGAGACGCCCTGGGTGCCGACCGGTGCTGGCGGTCAATTGAGGCTCTCCCCTGGGACCCAGCCGGCGTGCGGACGCTAGGAGGTACGGAGGCCCGCTCCGGGGGTCTGGAGCGGAGGCCTGCCGGATTTGACTTGCTGGCGGCCGGATTCACCGGTGCCGTTCTGGCCTTGCAGTCTGGAGCCCCATAGGCAGCCGGAGAACGGACAGTGAGTGCTCCGGAGGAAGTGGGCGCACCATTGAGAGCGGTGCTCCGCCGCCCCGAGAGCCTGATGGGGGCGGCTCCAGCTCCTGTTGCGCCAGGAGTGACTGAGGCTGTCCCCGAGGACTGGTGGCCTCTGGAAGGGGACCGGTGCTCGAAGACCCGCCATTTTGCAGGGCCTGGAGTCCTGGGGAGACGGCCTGGCGGCTCGGCCCGGCTGGGGAGCGCGGTGACGTGCACCTCGCCGAGCAGGAGGTGAAGGAAGACGGTGGCCTGACGGGAGATCCCCAGCGGCGGTCACGGCCTGGAGGGGGTGAGCGGCGGCAGTGTGGTGAGGCCCTGTAGTGTGCAGCGACCGCCATTTTGCAGAGGAGGAGCGACTGGGGCATACGGCGACCTTGTGGAGTGGCCTGTGGCGAGTGAAGCTCACTCACAGAGCAACAGAGAGATCGACTGGGGATCCTCCTCTCGGGACCTGCTGAGACCGGACCGTGTGCGGACAACACCAAGCCACAGAGGAGTGTCCGGCGGCTGGCTGTGGAGAGCGGGGAGGACCTGCCGGTGGGCCGGTGCCGACTGGGTGTGATTGGCGGAGGAGAATATCGAACTCCAGATCAAACAGGAGGACTTGGAGAACAGGAGCCGGCGCAACAACCTCCGTATCCGGGGAGTTCCGTTCGGAGAGGAAGGGGAGGACATTATGGACTATGTGGCGCAGCTCCTTCATGAGGTCCGGGGGGATGAAGACGCGTCACCCCCCACACTAGACCGGGCGCACCGAGTGGTGGCCCCGGTGGGGAGATTGGGCCTCTTGCCAGAAATCCTAACCAGAGTGCACTTCTTTGTAGAGAAGGAGGCGATATGGAAATGTGCGCGTGACCAGTCAGACCTACGATATAAAGGCCACAGGATTCAGATCTTCCAGGACTTGGCGCCTAACACATTGAAGAGACGGCGACCATTCCGCCCTGTGACGGAAAAATTGCGGAGCATGAACATCGCCTACCAATGGGGGCATCCATTTGCACTCATTTTCCAATGGGAGGGTAAACGCAGAGTTCTGAGATCCTACACTGAAGCGGCACAACTTCTCCACATTTCGGCATCTCCCCCGGCGAGTCCAACCCGACCTCCCAACCGAAAGAGAACGCCGGCTGGCCCGGACTGGACCACGGTACAGAGACGACGGCGCACTCCCCCTGCTGCGGAGGCCACACACAGTCAGGCCAAACAAGACATCATAGCCTACATTTGGTCTCTTGAAGGTGACAAAACTGAGTCTGATGGGGGGTCTCTTACACCCTGACAGCGGGTTCAGACATGCTGCATCCCTCCTGGTGTGATGACCTAACATCTCCCGTTGCCGACTTGCGGGTCGGGCTGCGGGGAGTCTGTTCCCTGTGTGCCCGGATCACGGTGACTGAGGCCCGGGGCGGTGGGAGCCCCATGTCCAAATATACTTTGAGACCACCACCGCCCCCCTGACCTGCCCCCTAGGAGGTGACATCCCGGAGAGCGTCCAAACCTGCGGGTGTAGGATGCCCTGCAATGGGGTCAAAGAACTCCGGCCCTGTTGGCCGCGACCGTTGTGTTCAAATGACCGGCCTCTCTGGCTGAAAGTTTTTTGTTTCTCTCTTCCCTTTTTCCTCTATCTCCCTCTGTACTCTTTTCTGTCTCTTTCCTCTTCTGCGTGGGACCTGGGGGGGAGATGCTGGTTGATGGCGGGGAGGGATGGGGTGTGGACTCGTGTCTGGGGTGTGAATGGTGTGTATGGGTTAGCGGCGATGGGAATGACAGCAATTTCTGATGGTCCCTAATGCAGCTGGGAGCGTACAAGGCCCCCTGAAGATCCTGTCCCTCAACTTTAAGGGCCTTAACTCGCCTAATAAGCGCAAGCAGGTGTGGCATTATCTTACCCGTCAGAACCCGGACATTATTCTCCTACAGGAGACTCACCTTCTCCAAGCTGACACTGTGCGCATGGCTCACCCAAAGTACCCCCCCCCCAATTTTGGGCGGCTACTGACACAAAGACAGCGGGGGTGGCGATACTGTGCAGGGCTGGCATCAGGCGGGGTGCAGACAGGCCTTTCAAGAGTGGTGATGGGTGCTTTCTCAGGCCCTTTTACATGACACATTGCTAGAGTTGCGTCTGTTTTATGACACACTCCAGCAATGTGTCATTACTGCTCCACCAGATATGTCAGGATTCCTGATTTATCTGGTCAATCTTTGCAACATGGAGCGCCGTACTGTAAATATGGTGCATCCAAGGTGCCGCAAGGAGGGCGCAATGAAAAGTTTTGCATCACTGTTTTCAACCAGCGATGCAACACTTTTCCTAAATGAGGTTCCAGGTGTTTCATCTTTCCTTCTGCATGAAATTTAAATATGCTGTACACAGTCATAAAAAGTCCCCTCGTGAGCTTCGTTATTGCCTGGATTATACATTCCTGATAAAATAGCTTAAGGCTCAGGCTTAATTAAAAGTGTCAATAATTTTTCCCAGTTGGACGTATATTGGCTGCAACTTGTGTTCCTTCTGTGGACAAGCAGTGAACGTGTGTATAATGTCGCCATCAGTGACAGGAGGGACTCCATTTCATTTTTATTCTACAGAGGACCTTGGTGTAATTTCTAGCAAATCATTTTATAATGTTCAATTTGTAGGCGTTCCACATACATCTATAGAATCTAATGGACACGTGTATGCTAGATATCATATCACCAATGTATTTAAAAGAGTTTGTGAATGTCCCTAAAGGCTACTACCTTGCATTCATTCCCCAATTGTGCATTTTATTCACTTGTCCAGTTCTCAGACAACCTGCTCTACCGTGGTTCCACCCCTGGAGCCCCCAAGCCTCTCACGAATATTCACATTTTGTTTACGTAACTTACGCAAATGAAGTCTGACTACCTCCGATGCTTTTGAGTTTCCTCCTTGGCACTTTAAGTATTTGTGGTTTGAGAATCGCATCTAATTTACGGATAATCTATGACTTTTCACAAGAGTAAGTCACACTTGGCCATGGAAAAACGTACATTGGATCCTTAATTTGTGACGGGAATCCTGCAGAAATCCCAAAATGTACCTTCCCAAAAGCTACTCAAGTAAAGACTGTGCAGGTGTACAAAATAAGTATTGTCCTTTATTTTTTCTTAATCTGGTTCAGTAAAACTACCCTAATCAACATAAAACGTGAGGCATGGCCAGACCCTGCCTGGTCTTTCTTCCAATACAAAACTCAGTGAAGACTCTAGTGTTAACAGCATCTTAACACTTCGACATAAGTGCATAATTAGCATCAACTGAAAAGAGCCTTTCTGGATCCATATTGATATTTTGCCATAGAGCTGCCCGTCTTTAGCATCTTTCTGACATTCAATTAGGTTGTATCCAGCAGCTTCCAAGAAATGCATGTGAAATCCAACACTGAGACTTCCAAATGAATGGGTTCAGAGTTATGTACCAATGGATGAACCCATGCTTGAGAAGAACTACCTCAAATCCAGGAAATTCCTGAAGACACACTTTTTCCTCCTGGCGTTTGGATAATCCCGTTTGTCTTGGGAGCAGCAAATTACAGATCCATTCTGTTCCTTCCTATCAGATGCCGAAGGCTGGTCCACCCTGGGCTCTCACCTACTGCACACCCAAGTCTTTAAGACCAGAGTCAACTCTTTAGTGATATTATTATACGACGTCATAACAGAAGATGTTTTTAACACACTTTACTATATCAGGCACCTTTTGGTCTCCATTTATGCGTACTCCTTAGCTGCCTGAGGACACCATTAGAAGCCCTTAAAAATCTAAAAACTAAATACATTAAAGTGAATTTGATTGTTCAAATTCCTGCTGTCATGAGTTACTCTATTTGCAAATTTCTTGGCGTAGATCTCACAATCAAAATCAGCAAAGATGTCAGTCAAGAAGATGAAGTCAAGCATTTCTAATTTCCTTGAAGAAGATACCATGATTTTCAGGTGCATAGCTTGGCCAGTAAGATGTGGAGGGGGTGGGGGTGGGAGGGGGAAGGTGTGGAAAGCTTCACATTTCCTAACAATCATGCTGGCATATCTTTCTAAAATACTTTATGAGAATCAGGACACGAGGGTGGCTTTTGAGGCAGTGGAAAGAGAGAGGAGTACAGATTGTGAGGGGTACTTCAAACACAATTGTTTTCAAACTAACCAAGTTTTAAGGCAGAGACGAGAGAGAGTGTGTGTTTGTGTGTATTTTTGTCTGTGTGTACATATAAAACTCCAGGGTGAAGCTCAACAGACACCTCACCATACCCAACTGAAAGAACGTGTACCCAACTGTTTACTACAGAATATATTTTTAGGGGGGTTACACCCCACATACCCACCCTGAAGCTATACCCCTGATGATTTGAGGACATTCACATCTCCATAACATATACATCACTGTTCAACAAGTTGCTGCTTGCTGTCTGATCTTGGTATTACTCATAACAACAGGCCAGGAGTTCTTTGCATGCATAAAGGCTTTTAATTGTCGGGGGCGTGGCTAGCAAGCCAGCATGGCGGACAGAGTCTGCTAGAGCTCCGGTGCCGCCGGGAGAGAAGACACCCTGATAGCCACGATAAGGGGCTGCTCTGCGCCGACAAAGATCGGAATTTCCTGCTGTAGTGACCCGGTCGACTCGGCGAAAGTTTGAAGGTCCCAGGACTCAGGGATACACGGCGGACGGAGAGGAGACACCCGAGGCCTAGCCCCACGCTGCGAGCCGGGGCCTCGAGTGCGGACTATACCCGGATTGCTAGACGCCGTCGGCGCGGCGCCAGGAGGCTGCTCCGACGCACTTGCCTGAAGTGTTGCCCTGCTGCAGTCGAAGACGAGGGTGAACGCGACGGAGCCATCCTGCACTCCTGTGGAAGGATTTCTATGAGCAGATGCTTCGGAAGACGATCCGGCCTGCCGAGGTGAGCTCCGACTGAGGGAGGCCCCGGGACCGCGCCGCGCCCGCATTCCGGACCGGAGACCCAGTAGAGCGGCGGCAGAGGAGGGCGGCACGACGACGCAGTGAAGAGACCTGGCCCCCCCTCTGTCCTCCCTCCCCCCCGCCTCCCCACTGACACTGCTGGAAATATAGGTTGAGTCGGCGCAGCTGGACAAACGAAGACGGCCTGAGTGGGGGGCGGGGGCGTGGGGAAGACCACCGATACTGCCCCGGGCGAAAGAAAGACAAAGAAGCTGCTAGGCCTGAGTTGCGCCAAGCCAGGGGTGACGAGACAGGGACAACCGGAGCCCAAGCTAGCGAGGACACGTGCACAGGCCCTAAACGGCGGGCCCGGGCGCAAAGAAGACCGCCATTGCCGCCTTGGGCGGGAGGAGCACAACCGCCAAAACCTGGGAATGAGGGTACGGTGAGGGTTGACTACACACCCCACGGACTGGCTCCTAGTGAAGCGGAGAGTGGTGGGTGCGGGCTGCAGGCTCATACGTAGAGGAGATCTGACTGGACCCCCATGGAAATGCTGTCTACCCGCCGGAGACTTGTTGGAACGCAGGTCTGAGACGGGAAACTATGCGGAGGTGGCATAGAAGGTGGCGGACGCCTGCCCTGCATCATAGTCCCGGACACTGTGTGGGCCTACAGACGAGAATCATGGTCTGAAAGGGACCGAAAGTTGTGGACGGCAAAGAGGGGACATCTACAGGACCTACTCTGGATACAGGCCCAGGAGGATCCACACCACTGACACTGAACTCTACCCTCTCTGAAGACCAACAAATGGACAAATTGGATCTGATACTCAAGGAAATCAGGAACTCCAGGACCGCGATGGAGACGCAGGTGGGCACCCTTACCACTTACCTCTCACTGTTAAAAGCCGACCATGACAAACTGGTGGATAAAGTCAAAGATCAAGGGACAACGCTGACGGACCTCGCTCCGATGGTGGTGGACCACACCGACTCCATCCAACAAATTCAACACCAAGTAAAATCTCTCATGGAACGGGTGGAGGATGCCGAAGGCTGCAATCGGCGCAATAACATCCGCGTCATTGGACTTCCGGAACGCAGTGAGGGGACCCACGCGACGGAATTCATGGAGCAGTGGTTCCGAGACAACGTAACCACGGAGGGTCTATCACCGTTCTTCTGTGTGGAGAGAGCACACAGGATCGCCACTGGTCGACCGAGACCGGGACAAGCACCACGACCGCTAATTGTTAAAATTCTCAATTACCGAGACAGAGACGTGCTGCTGCGACAGGCCCAAATAAAGTCCCTCATCGAGTATGAAAACAAACGCATCTCATTGTACCCACACTATACCAACCTGGTGCAGAAACAAAGGTCCTCCTATTACGAGGTAAAAAAGAGACTGCAGAGAGCCAAACTCCGCTATGCCCTGTTATTCCCGGCCCGCCTTAAGGTGATCCATGACAATAAAACGCACTTCTTTGAGAGCCCCATGGACGTGGAGGAGTGGTTGGAAGTGATGGACATCGAAGAGAACCCGGAGCCGACCCAGGGATCATCGGACAACGGATCTAAGGACGGATCAGAGCACACGGGGGACATGTCCAATGCACGGAGTACGGAATCAAAAAGGCGTAAACCTACTGCCTACCAACTGAAGAAGGGACAGGAAGATGCTGTCGCAATGGTGGGCTCCTTCAGGGAGGAACAAGAGACAATTAATACAGACACTGAAGACAGCCCAGTGCACTCGGACTCGGAACACAGTATGGTATTGTTCCCGACTGTAACATCTAGAGCGGCAGATGAAATTCTAGACAATGCCCAGGAATAGCTCCTGAAATGGAAGAGATCTGAGACTTCAGGACTCATCGATATCCTTTCTATTATACACTGATTGCATAGCCGGGGCACGGAGAGGGAGGAGGGACCTACAAAAGGGGTAAATGAATATGTTTAAATATTGGTATGATGTAGTTCGATGTAATCAAGTTAGGCTTGTTGTACACTGAATGCGGGGGAGGGACCTCACGCCCCACACTCCTGTGAAGCACCGAGGTACAAAATCGCGCAGGCGAGGAAACGCCCAACCCCAAAAGGCTACCAGTAATTGATGAATATAAAATAACTCTCATGGCGGTGCTGTTGGGCCGGCAGCACAGACAAGTATGGCTCTATGGACACGGCCCATGCTTAGTCGACCCCCCCAAAAGCGTATGCACCATAGTTTGTTTGGTTACGTTTTGCATTTATTTGCTCGGCACAGCAGAGTTCCGAGGCTGCGCCTCTAGAGTTCGTGTTTGGGAAGGGGTGGGAGCCGTCTCCTGGCTAGCACTGATAATATACATATTGCAACATGAAAAGATACCCATTGTGACACCTGTATTTGGATATGGCTGACAAGAAAGGGAAATATAGGCTGGTTACCTGGAATGTACGCGGGCTAGGGGCAGTACAAAAACGACACAGAATACACGCCTTTTTGATTCGCCAACAAGCTCACATAGTATTCCTACAGGAATCTCATCTAACACAGTCTGAAGCACACACACTGCGGAGAAAATGGAGAGGAACTGTATTCTCCACAACGTACTCCGCCTTCTCCAGAGGGGCCACAATATGGGTGCGACACGGCACCCCTTTCGTGGAACTGGAGAGGAGGGTGGACGAACAGGGACGATATATCTTGGTGAGGGGCACACTAGACGGTACACTGATAGTGTTGGGTAGCATCTACGCCCCGAACTTTGATCAAGACAGGTTCCTAGCAACCGTAGGACCGGCCCTGACAGACTGGATAAACATCCCTTGGATATTGGGGGGAGACTGGAACATGATACTGGATGTAGACCTAGACAGATCACACCCTCCCCTCCAGGCGACGGGGGTGCACAAAATGTCCGACTCGTTTGGAACGTGGCTTCAGGGATGGGGAATGACAGATGTATGGCGTGCACTACATCCAACACACAGAGTATTCATACTACTCCCCAATGCATAACCTACACACCCGCCTAGACAGATTTATTTGTACTAGCTCCTTAACGGCCAAGTGTACATCCTCAGACTATCTTGCTAAAACATTTTCGGATCACAGACCTCTAACATTTGACCTACATTGGGGAAAGATACCATCACCAGTGCCCACCTGGAGGCTCAACCCCTCACTACTAGAGGATGCCCCGTTCCGCACACACCTTTCTGACACGCGAAATAATTATTTCAGGGAAAACTGGGACTCTACGTCCTCGAACCTGGTGGTGTGGGATGCTATGAAGGCTGTGATAAGGGGAGATGCAATTGGCCGATTGGTGGTGGCCCGACAAGAAATCCATGGAAAACTCTGCGAGGTGGAGAACCGCCTGAGGGAGCTAGAGACGGAGGCGGGAATAGACCCTAGGCGCAAAGGAGAATTACAATCATGTAATATAGAACACGCAGAACTCCTGGAAACCTTGAGGGTTATGGATTATGGGGACTATCTGAGATGCCAGCAGGCGGAAGCGGATAGATCCGGAGCCCTACTAGCTCGAATGATCCGGGATACTCCTGATATCCCCGTAATTACGAACATCCGAGATGAAACAGGCAGGGAGGTAAATACACAACTGGAAATTAACACTGTATTTAAGGTTCATCTGGAGCAGCTATATGCCCTCCCGAGGGTGCTGGAGATGATATGTTGGAATTCCTACAAGGACTGACGATCCCAACCCTGACCCAGGAGGTCCAGACTGCCCTAGCGAGACCCATAATGCAGCAGGAAAGAAAAGTAGCTATCCACTCACTTAATCGGGGCAAAACTCCTGGCATGGATGGACTGCCTGGGGAATTTTATCAAACTTACTCTGAAACGTTAGCACCTGTCTTAGAGAAAATATACAAAAAGGCTTATGAAGTCAGGCATCTACCAGCCACGACCATGCAGGCTTTGGTAATATCTATTCCGAAACCCGGCAGGGATACCCTTGATGTAAGTAACTATAGACCCCTTTCCATGCTCCCCACGGAGTACAAAATCCTTAGCAAAGCTATCGCCCTGCGTATACAAGCCCATCTCCCTGGCTTGATCCATACAGACCAATGTGGCTTTCTCCCAGAGAGGAGCACTTCCCAGAATACGAGACGACTCCACACCCTCATGTCGACCACGTCACAGGATCTACCACACGCCGGATGCATTGCCCTGGATCTCCGGCAAGCATTTGACTCCCTGACATGGGATTTTATGTTTGAAACCCTAAGGCGCTTCGGCTTCCCGGATGCCCTGGTAAAGTGTATTCGTTTGCTATACACGAACCCAACGGCTAGAGCACGCACGGGCAGGTACACCTCGGACAGCTATGACGTCCACAGGGGCACCCTGCAGGGTTGCCCACTGTCGCCATTACTGTTCGTGCTCACACTTGAGCCTCTGGCAATCGCACTTCGAACTAGAGCGGCGGAGGCGGGCATATTAGTTGGAGGAACCCATAACTTGATCTCCATATATGCCGACGATATACTGGTGTTCCTCCGAGATCTGCATGGGAATCATTCACATTTAGCAAACATCTTAGTACGATTTAAGAAAATCTCTGGCCTGGCCATAAAGCCGGTGAAATCCCTGGGTTTCTACTTCAGGGAAGGACAACGACCTACCCATATACAGTTTGGTACCTATGAGATCCAAATAGCACCGACCACATTTAAATACCTGGGCATTAATGTGTATCAAAGTCAGGAAGACCAGATTGAAGGTAACGTACGGAGGGCAATCAATGGTCTTTGAGGTAGTGTGAGCTTCTGGACATCCCTGCCCCTGTCTGTCATGGGAAAGGTGGCGATTTCAAAGATGGTCCTACTTCCCAGGATACTATACTACTTTGTAAACTTACCGGTTCTACTCCCACAACAAATTTTTGCCACACTGAACACGTTATTAGTCACCCTTATATGGGGTTCGGGAAGACGTCGAATAAGCCTCAAGAAACTACAGTTGAATACCAGGCAGGGAGGCCTAGGCGTGCCAGACTTACGAGGATATTATTACGCAAGCTAACTCCAATGGCTGACACGCTGGGTGGCAGGTATGGATCTACACGAGATCGCTTTCACACCAGACAGACTGACGCACGGAGAATTACACTCCCTTCTGCTACCCCCTACCAAGATCCCCAGAGATTTCCACCCCCTGTTACTCACTGCTTTACGGTGCTGGCGAAAGGCATTGGCATACACAGTAGGGACCACTCCCTACGCAGACAACATTCACCTATTAGGGCTCCCGACACCGCAGGGAAGTCTGACACAACGCAGGTTACAACCCTGGACGGACGCGGGGGTAGATAGAGTGGGTGACCTGTTTGGGGACGACACTCTGTTGGATCATGTCTCCTTTGCACAATCCACGGGAGCCCCACTACGAATGTATCTCCTACACGCCTCGGTGGCCCACTATGTACGACGCACGTGGGCTCCACAACGCACCAAGCCAGAACAACATGAGCTGGTACATCTCCTCCACTATATGGGGATGGGGGGAAACCTAGTAAGATGGCTCTATGTGGGCATTAGGGAACACGCAGCCTTGCCTCTCACCACACTCAGGGAGGCCTGGGCTATTGTCACAGGGGAGGCCATAACGGATGGAAAATGGAAGATTATCCTAGGTCACCACAGGAGAGTGTCCAGACACGTTAAATTCAAATTTATACAAGCCATGATCTTCCACAGAGCGTATCTCACCCCCCAAAGGCTCCATAGGATGTTCCCTGCCTCCCCCCACAACTGCCCCAGATGTCAGGCGGACGACGCTGGCATCCTCCATATGATGTGGACATGCCAGAGAATACACAACTACTGGGTGACGATCAGAAGCACACTACACACTGTCACAGCCATGCAGATCCCCGAGGGGGCACTACCCTGCCTGATAGGACACAGGAAGAGACCTAAGTCCCGCAAAGCACAACTGAAACTATTAGACTTGGCCCTCTTGTTGGCACTCAGGGTTATAACTATGAGGTGGAAATCGGCCAGACCCCCGAATGTAGAGATATGGAGCTCTGACTTGCTAAAATGGGGCAAAGCGGAAACTGAGGCCCTGCATAGGGAAGAGGAGAAAGGACTCCGTAAATATCCTATAGCGCAAGAATGGGAACGAATGTTGATAGAAATGGAGGATATGGACCTAGAGAATCCACAAGGGGATAACACATGATTCAACACACGGACTGTAGAATGATAGCGAATGCAGATACAAATGCAAGATGTTCAGATTCACCACGCCACACACTGAAATATTCTCTGAACAGAATAAAGTCAATATACCGAGAATGCAGAGTGTACACAAGGGAGTAGCCAGGAGACCGGGAAGAGGGATGGGGAGAGTTCAATACACAGGCGATACCGTAATTTGAAAGTAAAAGATAACTGTTATAGCAGAATGATAATCTGGAAGATATAAGACAAGATGAAATAAAGAAATGTATATATGTCAAAACGTCGACAGTTAAAGTTTCGAAAAAAGCAAAAAGACTGATAGAAAGTACAATGATTGAATGTAACATGTCATCGGATCGCCCAAACAAAACTCTGCCAGTTCCTAAAAATTAACTTGTTGCTGACCTCTTTCTGGCGCCTTGACCCCTGAGACCATCGCAGGACCACCGCAGCAACTCGCCGGACCCGCTTCGCGGGTCCCGCAGCGCGGTCTTAACCGCGGGAGCTGCTGGAGTGGGGTTCTCTGTTGCTCTTGCTGACGGCGGATACCGGCAGGGCTGCGAGTTGAAGCCAGGGACTCCACGGACCAGGAGTCCCTGCGTGCCTGATCTGCTCCACCTGGGCTCCTCTCCCTGCCGGCCCCGCCCACCCGCCCACGGAGGTAAAAGGGAGCGCCTGGCTACAGGCTTTGGGATCGCCTAAACAAAACTCTGCCAGTTCCTAAAATTTACTTGTTGCTGACCTCTTTCTGGCGCCTTGACCCCTGGGACCATCGCAGGACCACCGCAGCGCGGTCTTAACCGCGGGAGCTGCTGCAGCTGGAGTGGGGTTCTCTGTTGATCTTGCTGACGGCGGATACCGGCAGGGCTGCGAGTTGAAGCCAGGGACTCCACGGACCAGGAGTCCCTGCGAGCCTGATCTGCTCCACCTGGGCTCCTCTCCCTGCCGGCCCCGCCCACCCGCCCACGGAGGTAAAAGGGAGCGCCTGGCCACAGGCGTTGGGATCGCCTAAACAAAACTCTGCCAGTTCCTAAAATTAACTTGTTGCTGACCTCTTTCTGGCGCCTTGACCCCTGGGACCATCGCAGGACCACCGCAGCAACTCGCCGGACCCGCTTCGCGGGTCCCGCAGCGCGGTCTTAACCGCGGGAGCTGCTGCAGCTGGAGTGGGGTTCTCTGTTGCTCTTGCTGACGGCGGATACCGGCAGGGCTGCGAGTTGAAGCCAGGGACTCCACGGACCAGGAGTCCCTGCGTGCCTGATCTGCTCCACCTGGGCTCCTCTCCCTGCCGGCCCCGCTTACCCGCCAATCACACCCTGCATAGGCTACTTTCGAAGGTCGTGCACACGCTGCGCGTGAGCGCGCGGGAGCGCCCGGGTCTAAGCCTGGGCAAAGGGCGGGCCCTCTAAGGCCCTCGTAGGCCAGAGTAGGCTGGGCTGGGCCCATCCTCTAACGTCTGTAGATCTGCTGTCCCTGTTACAGGCAAGTGTAATGGCTATGTCGTCTGAAGAGGGAATATCTGGGAAAAGAGGAAGACTATGTAATGGGTCTCTGGACAATTACTTCCCTAAGGTCTTGTGTGACGGTGATAAGGAATCATCCTTGGCTGAGCGAAGGGCTGAGCGGCGACGTTCAGTCGAGAGTTTGAAAAATAGATCCCTCACTGACAGTGCTCCTCTTACTACGGCCCGGGAGGGAGGATCACTTGATATGAGCGGGGAAATTGCTAGTCAAGAAGGTGTCCCTTTTTTGCTGCGCGATTGTACCCCCACCCCCTGCTTGCCCTCAGACCACACTGTAATTGTTTCCCCTACTCCTAGCCTCTGTTGTACTACTGTTACAGCAAAGCCTAGGAAGATGAAATCTAAGCAATTAGTTGCAGCCCAGATCCATGGCCCACCACCTAGTAAAAAAAGGAGGAAATTAAGGGCGGGCTTAGGTAAAGTTAAAATTCCCCACTCTGACTTTGGTAAAGTGTTAAAAAACCCCACTACCCATGAGAGGGCAATAGTGGAGGTGCCAGAATTTTCATCATCCAAGGCACCACCGCCAGAGATCAAATCACCCGAAAGGGTCACAAATGTTGTAGGTTCTGATAGTAATGCGGGGGTTGTAGTATCAGATACATCATCTCCCCCTACATTAATAGGGAACTTGGAATTCTTACTGAGATCTCTGCTCCTACCCATTAATGAGACCATTAAGAAAGTTGAAATCAGATTGACAATCCTGGAGACTGCTATAAACAGCATGGTCACCTTAACCAAAGCCCAGGGGAGCGGGGTGGCGCACCCCATACCTCCAGTTAAGCTACCTATTAATAATGCTGCTAATACCCCAATTGCTTCACCCCAGCCGTCTAAACAGAAGCCACAGCCTCAGGGTAGGGCTGAGCCCGGCCCTCAAAATCCACTCCCCCTTAAACATATAAATACTCCAGTAGTAGAAACGGGTGGTGACCCCAAAAGGTTAGTGACGAAGGCCCCCATAACGAACAAACGGGAGGAACATGGGGAAGGTAGATACACTAGAGGTCCAGTAAACAAGGGGCCGCAAGTGGAAATTCCCCCAGAAGCAGTGCCCTTTGTGGTAGTTTTGACCGGGGTTCCACCGTTAGTAGAGAACAAGAAGGAGGGATATGCTGAATTAAAAAATAAAATCATACATTGGTTGAGGACATATAGGCCCATAGCACACAATATGGATGGGGACATAGTGCATGTCAGGCGGATCAACTGGCTGGGTAGTAGACGCAAAGATATTGAAGGGGACATAGTGGTGGTTAACTTTAGAGACCCTCGGGCAGTAGACTACATTCTAAACTGTCCCACTGGAAGTGGGGACAATTGTATTATCCCTCGGGCTCTAACATATTTCTATCCTAGGTCAGTTGCTTTTCCCCCCAATCACCAAAACAAGTTCCACCGTTTTAGATCTAACCCTCCTTTACCACATAGCAACATCTATCCTCCGTACGGGCAGTACCCTGCCCAGGCCGCTGATCACTTTGGCTGGACTACAGTACCTCAGAGATACAAAATGAATCACGATACTAGGATGGAACATCTGAGACCCTTTACTCCTCTGGACACTTGCAATAGGTTTTCGCAGCTTTCCGGTATGGAAGACTGCGATTGATGTTTACAGTCTAAGGGGGAGAGAGGTGGACAGTTAGGTGTGGAGGCTCTGCGGTTAGCTGGACGTAAAGGTACAAGTCAGGAGGGATCCTTTGTAGTTCAAAATGCGGCTAGCAACAGTACCACTGGGACCTCGTTGGAAGCTCTGAGTACGGATAATACTGTTGGCTGTACTGTACACCCCAAACCTTCTATCCATGTGGTGGATAGCTGCACGACTAAGGCGGGTGGTGATGGGGGAGCAAGGGGGTCCATGTCAAAGTTCTTAAGGGCCGTCGGGTAGTAAACCTGTTATCTTGGAATGTAGCGGGGTTAAAAAGGAAGATGGATATACCGGAATGGCATACATTCATCGAGAAGTTCGATGTTTGTCTGTTTCAGGAAACCTGGAGCCTGCTACCAATAAATAAATCGGGTTATACTACCTTTTTTTCTCCAGCAGTAAGTAGAGGGAAGGGCAGACCGGCGGGAGGCCTCACGGTCTGGATAAAAATTGATCTGGATTGGGATGTGATCCTCCATAACTCGGAGTGTAGTGATATACTACATCTCTCCTCTAGGGGTCATATTGAGGGACATAGGCTTGAACTATTCAATGTGTATGCCAGAGGGGTCCCGGGGGAGACTATTTCAGCAACTATACTAAGTTTAGATTCAGCATTAGTCAACTGTCCTCCTGCAGCTAAAATTATTGTGGGGGGGGATTTTAATTGTATGTTTGAACCTCTCCTCGGAGATGACCCCCTAGGTATTGAAGAAGAAGATTCTAAATAGTCCATCCCACTTTTGTCATTACCCCCCATTCGAAAATGGTCTGCAAGGGCAATCCAAATTAATGCCCTTATTAGGGATCACAAACTAAGAGCACTTAACGGTAGGACCATGTCCGACCGGGCAGGTGCGATGACCTTTAATAGGCTTACAGGGCCGTCCAGAAACGATTACATCTTAATGGATGTTAGTATGTGGACTGACCTAATTGATATGGAGGTTGTATCTACTCAGGATAGTGACCATAACCCCTTGAGTAGCAAGTTTAAATGGGGTAACCTTAAAGATAGGGGGGTGAGTGCCCCCTTGAAGTTAACTAAAGAGATTATCCCATATAACAATAATCGTAGACTGAAATGGGATAAGGCAAACTTGAAGGAGGACCAACTAGGGACCATCAAATCCCTTGTGGTGGGCCTGCATTTGGATCTGGAGGTTTGGGATCGGGAAAACGGGAGTAGCCCGAATCCTCCAATTACCCTTGATACAGTTTATAAAGCCACAATAGAGCGAGTGAGTCACTATTTTCTCTCTAAAGGGAAAAGTTGCAGAATGAACAACACACCCCCCATTTCAAGCAACCCTTGGTATTCGGCCCAGTGCAAGGGTAAAAGGAAAAACCTGACAGATGCCCTTCTCTCAAGGGATCCTTTACTAGTTAGAGCGGCTAGGAAGGATTATTTGAAAGTATTAGCGCTGGCTAAACGTGAATGGGAGGAACAGCATTGGCAGGATTTAACAGATGCTGTGAGTATGAGGAACCCAAAGCTATTTTGGGACTTAATCAATAGAGCTAGACAGGGGTGATCGCAACCACTAGCAGCTCATATAACTAGCCAGCAATGGTTTAATCACTTCTCAGCTTTATATGGCGGAACTGAAGATACAAATAGCCCCGTGGTAGCCAGCGGTGGGGGTGGGGAACCTACAGGGGAGGACGAGCATCCATTTACGGCCTCAGAAGTAGCAGTGGCTATTAGACACTTGACCCCAAAGAAGGCGGCCGGTCCGGATGGGATCCCAGGGGACCTCTTGATTGCGGAACCTATGGCCTGGGCCAACTTAATTGCCATTATAATGAATTTGATTGTAAGGGGCCATCCTGTGCCAGATTCCTGGAAGGGGGCTGAGGTGGTTACTGTGTATAAGAAGGGGGCAAGAGATGTCCCTGCCAATTACAGACCTATCAGTTTGATAGATGTAATCCAGAAAGTGGTTGGCAGGGTCATTATCTCAAGGGTTGGCGATTGGATGGAGGAGGCTAGCATCCTCTCCCACCTCCAAGCTGGATTCCGCCGGAAAGTGGGCACGATGGACCAGGTCTTTCGCTTTTTTGTTATCTATTGGAAGACAGTTACCATCAAAAAGGGCAGTCTTTATATGGCCTTCATAGATCTCAAAACAGCTTTTGACCTGGCTAAATTGTGGGAGATTCTAGGAAGGATGGGCTTCCCCGGTAGACTCTTGAGTTTAATTGTAAAGCTCCACGAGGGGAACTACGCGAGGATCAGATGGGGTACCCAGGGACAGCTGACTGATAGGGTCCCCGTGAGGAGCGGAGTACGCCAGGGCTGTGTTATGGCTCCGACTCTTTTCTCCTTGTTTGTGAATGGAGTGGTGGATCATCTGAGAGGGGAAGAGTCGGATACTCCATCCCTGGCGGGGGAAAGAATCCCCACTCTGCTCTTCGCTGATGACACTATACTGATCTCCAAATCCCCAGTAGGATTGCAAAAGCTTTTGAATCGATTTAGCTCCTTCTGCATAGATAGAGGCCTAACCATCAACACCTCGAAACCAAGCTGATGACTTTCTCACCCTCCAAAAGATTTAAAAACAATTTCTCGCTCAATGGGGCACCCCTGGAGATGGTCGATTCATTCGACTATTTAGGGGTGCGGATAAATAGTCGAATTAATTGGAAGGACCACTTGGCTAAAATGTTACTTGGTCACAAAAGAGTAACTGGGGTGACCTTGAGGGAGTATCGAGAGTCAACAAGTAAACCTGTGTCTCCGGTCATGGCTATTTATGAGGGCCAGATACTCCCGGCTGCATTATATGGCTCTGAGCTTTGGGGGTTCGAAAACGTTTTGGAACTTTCCTTAGCGGAAAATAAGTTTCTGAGGGAGGTGGTGGCTCTCCCCGCCTCTAACCCGTTGATCCCCTTGCGACTAGATTTGGGCAGACGAGCCCTAAAGGGCCTAGTGAGGCTGCATCCATTGCTCTTTTGGGTCCGCCTAAGAAGGACCAAGGAGCTTGCCAAATATGCTGAAGGGTTGGATGACCTAATATTGCTTGATAATGGCAACAAGATTGGATGGCTGAACAATGTGAGGCACCTGGTTCTCCAATTGGGATTGAGAGATGTGTGGGAGACCCAAATGCCCCCGCCCAAACTAGTGATCAAGAAGTTATACTGGGATTGGGTGCAGGGCGAGGCAATACGCGGTGGGGCTGGGGGTTCACTCACTGAACGGTTCTTAGAGTTCAAATGGGCGAGAAAGCTGGAACCCCTTTTTGATCTTATAACCAAGCCTCTAGACAGAGCGTTATATTTAAAACTAAGGTACGGGACCCTCCCGGTGCATGAATTCACCGCGAGGTGGTCCAACTCTGGTGGCCCTTCGCGTTCGTGCCCTGGTTGTGCAGCCCCTAAGGAGTCTGTGGCCCACTTACTTTTTGCCTGCCCCGCTTACAAAGTGGCACGGAAGATCTGGCTGAAACCTGTATGCAGGGAGTTGGGGCTGAGGTGTCACAGACTGGCCTTACGTGTACTCTCTACTGACTCATCATCCACTGCCATGATATGCGGGGTGGCAAAATATTTGAGTAGTGCATGGCTGACGCGCTCAAGGATACTGAAGCTGCACTCTAGGCTACCAACCGATTGACTGTATGTAATTGATGGTTCTCCTATTATAACACAATGGACTGTTGAGGATGTTTTGGCTAAGGTCCATATTAATTATATTGTTATATTTTTTCATTGTTCTAGCGGGGGAAATGTACTTTTATTGTGTATATGTACTCTTTTATGGTGAGCAATTTTTACCGAATAAAGATATTCAAACGCAAACATGTAATATTTGATACAGTCAAGAATAAAGAGTTTAAAAAAAAAAGGCTTTTAATTGTCAGTAGGTCCAGAATTAAATAAAAAATATATATCTAATACATCAATGACTCATTCCAACATAAATGAATCATTTTATAATCGCCAATTAAAAGTCAAAATTAAAGTCCCCACATTGACTGTTTGAAGCTGCAGGTACCATTAAGGGGGAAACATTGCTGTCCCCAACTTTATGTTGGGTAGTAAATGGAGGATCATAGCTCTTCGCTTCTATCTCAGAGCTCCACGCTCAAGAGAATTCTGCAGCATCTCTGCTGCAGCACAGCAGTTTTAAGGGTCCACTACGTCAGGTGGGGCTCTGACCGCTCTCTTCGGTCAGGTGGATGAGGTGGGATGGCAGGCACTGCTTGTGGTGCTCAGAAAAGCGCCACCATCTTCGAACCCACATAGCCACGCGCCACAACACGAATTGCTGATATTGTATTTATTTATTTAGTTTTATCAGTGAGGACATTGCTAAAGGGCCTTAGAACACTTTACATAACGAGCATTGGCAATGCTGGTTTGGCTTTAAAGGAATGTTGTATGGTAATGTGAAGCATTACAAGTAGATAGTATGGGACTGAATATGTGTGTGTGGAAGCAAAAAACTGTAGAATAATATTGGTGGAGTTTAAAAGGTCAGTTGTAATGTCAAGCCTAACCTAAAAATCAATGTAGGTTAGTGACCTCCAGAGAAAAACACCGTAAATTATCTAGTTATCTAAGACACTTTAATAAAATTACAATGCCATGTGTGTGCCCCTAAAACGTCAAGCTTAAATGATAACATATGTATGGAGGGCAAGCACTTTTTTGTGGAAGGACACAACTTCTGCCCAGTTAAAACTAGTAACCCAGCTCCCAAAATGGGAGCGAAGCCAAATCGCTTTTCCTTGTTATTCTTATATAATTATCTGGCGACAGCTGTGCTGTCAAGCCGAACCTTAAAAAGTGATAAGTTAAATGAGCATTAATAGGTTACATGGGAACGGAACATCTGACCAATGAGAAAGATGAAAACAATAAATAACATAAGGAAATAAGCTGGCCACTGCGAAAGCAAGGTCCACAACACACAGCAGCAAAGACAATACAACATTCATGAAAAGGGTGGACGTTGAGGGTGATAAATATTGCACAGTGCGACACGCTGGCTCTAGTCTAAAGAGATGCCCTGTAGCCACTGAGTAGGACATTGTTGGAGGCAAAGGTGAAAGCATATGATTCGAGGTTGTTGCATTGTAAAAACTGTGTGAAGATGAAAATACGTGAGCAGTTGAAGTAGGCTAGGGTGGAGTAAAGAAGTATGTCTTGGGGCAGCAGAAGGAGAAATAAGTGGACCTGTGACGAGAAAGGATATAGGTAGGGGTGAACGTGAGCCCCTGGGTCGCGGGAGACCCTAGTCCTTCAGAGGCCCCTCTGCCATCCAGGAGGCCCCCATTCAGCCCAATGCCAATGAATATCTGTGAAATATGAGACTCATGGGCCCTGCTTCACTTTATATGGGGGCCCCCTTACTTTGTGTGACGTCACTGGATAAAAGCATGGGTAATACCATAGAGGAAGGAATCCAAGAAGAAGGCAACTCAGATGGAGCAAGTGTAGCTGGACCTAATTAGGTATAATCTTTGAAAGAGAAGAATTTTTTGTTCAGTCTTAACGAAGACAGCGAGGTAGTATTCGTAAACTTGGGGGCAGAGTTCAAGATTCTTGTAGCACTGCCTGAAAAAGATGGTGCCATTGTGCGTTTCTTTTTAAATGCCAGGGATGTTAGAAACAGTCTATCCGAGCTGGTATGCACCTGTTACAACGCATTTTTTACTCCGCACTACCATTACAACGCGACTTTTACAACGCATACCATTACAACGCATTGCGCTGGGGGGCGCTCTAGGATAGGGAATAAGTATAATTTACTATCCAACACCTTCCCTAGGGTCCACGGGGACTGGAGTTAGAATAGTAAATTATACTTACCACTATCCAGCACCCCAAAGCGCTATGCGTTGTAATGGTATGCGTTGTAATGGTCGCGTTGTAATGGTAGGTAGTTGTAACGCTATGCGGAGTAACGTCATACATCCATCAGAGCTATGTGAGGAACTGAGCCTGCAGGTTTAGCCTTGATGCCAGGTATAGGGGTGTCCGGCAGGGCAGGCCAGGACTGAAAACTCAAAGAAGCCCTGACAATTTTGGAGGACCAGCCCCCCCATGCCAAGCCCTCTCCCGGATGGTGTCGTTGTGGAAGTGTGAAGCACTGCTGCTTTTGGTACTGGGGGACGTTATTGCAGCACCGCTTCAAAACCACACCCCTGTAACAAAAACCCATGCTGCAAAACCGTCCCCTACCCTTCCAGCCTCCCGGGAAAATGCCTGATGCCCGCTGCAGCAAGTCCAGCCTTGATGTGGGGGTGTAGAGGTCCTTATCAGTGATGCACGCCATTGTATGTAAAGCTCTGAATACAACGTTTAGCACCACTCATCATTTCTTTTTTTTTTTAAACTCTTTTTATTAACATTCCTCATTCCAGTTGAAATGTCAATCCATTGGCCACATAGCATCAGACATACAGGCAGTGTACAGCATAAAACATAGTCGGTATTAACTGTTGACTGGACATTCGAAGTAAGACCCTTATCCCAGGCCCCTCCCCATTCCCCTGTACCTTCTCCAAGGCCCCCAGATCATCTTCCACTTTTTGGGATACCCCCTGCTTTTGTAAATGGTCTCCTCCACCCTCTGACACCAATCAAGGTCTCCCTCCCACTGATCCCACTGTGGAGGGGTAGACGCACCCCAGGCCCTGACAATAGTCCTTTTTGCCACCCCGGCCGCCATGGCCAAACAGGGTTCCCTATATCTGGTCCAATCAGTGGGTCCCTTTTCCATTAAAAGTAGCCATCGGGACCGGGGAGCCCACCACCTCCGCCATCGTGTCTGTAACCTTGGTCCAGAAGGGTACTATCTCCGGGCATTTCCACAGTATGTGGAAGAAGGAACCCTCCATCCCACACCCACGCGCGTAGAGGGCAGACTGGCAGCCACCCTAGGTGTACAGTCGGGTACGAGGACGTATATACCCGTTGCAGAATTTTGAGCTGCACCAGCCGGAACCAGACATGAATCGCGATTTCCCGAAGACTCAGCAGAGCGTCCTGCCAGTCGTCATCCTCCAAGGGGCCAAAGTCCCGCTCCCAAGCCGCCCTCAGTGTCACCAAGGGATCAGGCATGTTGTTTATTAGCTTTCGGTAGATTGTGGATGTGGGCTTTTCAAGGATGGGATCAAGGAGTAGACGATCCTCCATGGGAGAATATTCCAGGATGGAGGCGCCCCCTTGAATTTGTGAACGTAGGGCATGTATGATGCGCAAGGAGTGGTAACGCTGCGCGTCCGGTAGATCATATTCTTTTTGCAGGTACTCAAATGAACGAGGGGCGTCCCCCTTCCAAACATCTCCCAAGTATTCAATGCCAATAAGTTGCCACCCTTTAAAGCCCTCCAGGCGAGCCACCTCACCCAGCTGTTCCCCAATCCATAAGGGGGTCGTGAGCGTCAGGGAGCCCGTCCACCCGAGGAACCTATTCGCCTCCCTTCAGCACTGAACCACCACTCCGGTATGTGAGGGCCAATATGCACGTGTCCTGCGGGTGTACAACAAAGGTTTGCAGTTCCTGCCCGGCATCACAAACCGGTACACTCTATAGGCCGGTTCCGACCTATCTGCATACACCCAGATGGATTTAGGCCCAGATCTCTGTACTGGGGTGAATGTATGACATTGTTCTGCATTCTGTCCATCAATTGTTGTTTTTGCATTTGTCACCCGAGTGGGATGGGTATGCTCAGACGTGAATCCCATGCTCTCCACACCACTGGAGTCAAGCTATCCTGGCTGAAGACGGCTGATAGCCAGAAACCGGTCCTAGGATGCTTGATTCCGGTCCAGGAAAGACATGGCTTGGCAGTTCGGGCTGGACTGTTCCCATGAGGCACAGGTTCAAGGCTGATTTGCACATGGTCATGTCTGAACTGGGGTGGTGTGGAGTGCAAAAAAACAATGGATTTAGACCCAGAACTCTGTACTGGGGTGAATGTATGACATTGTTCTGCATTCTGTCCATCAATTGTTGTTTTTGCATTTGTCACCTCGAATGGGATGGGTATGCTCAGACGTGAGTCCCATGCTCTCAACACCACTGGAGTCAAGCTATCCTGGCTGAAGACGGCTGATAGCCAGAAACCGGTCCTAGGATGCTTGATTCGGTCCAGGAAAGACATGGCTTGGCAGTTGGGGCTGGACTGTTCCCATGAGGCACAGGGTCAAGGCTGATTTGCATATGGCCATGTCTGAACTGGGGTGGTGTGGAGTGCAAAAAAACGATGGATTTAGGCCCATATCTCTGTACTGGGGTGAATGTTATGTTATGTTATGTTATGTTATGTTATGTTATGTTAAAATGGGACTTTTATAGCGCAACGGCTACTCCAAAGGAGTGTCCCGGCGCTTTGAGCTCCCGACCAAAGAAAAGAGCTAGAGAACATAACAATAGAAGAACAGGGGCCTAGGAGAGGGGAGAGATTATCCAGCGAACAGCCAGGTTTTCAAGTCTTTCCTGAAGACGAGCAGGTTTGCGGTGTTTCGCAGGGATACCGGTAGAGAATTCCATAGCTGAGGAGCAAGGAAACTAAAGGACCGGCCGCCTAGCCGAGCCCTTTTGATGCGTGGCACCCGAGCCAAAGCCAAGGCTTCTGACCTGAGGGATCGTGCAGGTCGATAGAAGTCCAGCCTCCTCTGAAGATATTTGGCACCATTGCCATGCAAGGCCTTATGGGCAAGAGTCATGGCCTTGAACAGTATCCTCTTCCGCACCGGAAGCCAGTGAAGGGATACAAGGAGATTAGAGGCACTAGTGCGGCGGTGAAGGCCAAAGATAGCCCGCGCAGCAGCGTTCTGGGTGACTTGCAGACGCTGGAGGAGGTATTCAGGCATGCCCAGATATAGGACATTGGCATAGTCCAATCTGGACCCTATGAGGGCCTGAACAGTGATCCTCCGATGTTGCTCCGAGAGAAGGGGGAAGAACTTACGCAGCATTCTGAGAATCCCAAAACATGTTCCCGTAAGAGTAGAAACCTGGGATTTGAGCGAGAGCTCGTTGTCAATTTTAACTCCCAGGTTCTGAGCCCACTTAGAAGACTGAGTGGGAGGGAACATGTCAGCAGGCCACCATCCCTGCCAATCTGGTTCTGATGGGCATCCGAAGAATAGAATTTCAGATTTGTCCGAGTTGCACTTAAGGCTGTTGTGTGAAAACCAGCTAAAAACAGCCCCAAGGCACTCACGGATCCTTTCTCCATCGAACTCTTCGCTCTTGCGGCAGGTGAAAAGGAGCTGGGTGTCGTCAGCATAAGAGACGATCCGGGCCCCATAGGACTCCGCCAATGTCGCCAGAGGGGTCATGAGGATGTTAAATAGAGTGGGGCTCAATATAGAGCCCTGAGGCACTCCGACTCCCAATGGCGGCATCTCGGCGGACCCGGGTGGGACCCAGACCGTCTGCCGGCGGTTGGCCAGAAAGGAACGAAACCAGTTGAGCACCGTCCCCCCTAGCCCGATGTCACGGAGCCTGGTGAGGAGATCCTCATGGGGGACGGTGTCAAACGCCGCCGACAGGTCTAACATGACTAACATCACCCTGCCTCCCGTGTCCAGCACCTCTTTAGCGATCTCCGAGACTTCCAGGAGCGCCGTCTCGGTGCTTAAGTTGGAGCGAAAGCCCGATTGGGATTCATGAAGTAAATCATTAGACTCCAGGAAGTTGGAAAGCACGCTGTGCACGTGTTTCTCCAAGATCTTAGTCAGTGCTGGAAGGAGCGAGATTGGCCTATAATTGGAAGGCGCCTCTGGGTCAAGATTGGGCTTCTTGATCAGGGGGATGACCATGGCTTGCTTCCAGGCCTGGGGCAGAAAGCCCTGGCTCAGGGATAGATTAAGGATGGGATTGGCTATGGGGTTGATGGCGTCTGCCATTTTTGCTAGAAATTTTGCTGGGCACGGATCTAACGGTGAACCCGATTTAAGGTTCCTCATCAAGGCTAAAGATGTGGCAACCGGAAGGGGAGGAAAGTCTAACAGAGCTGGGCCTGAGGGAGACAGAGAGGCTGTCTCAATCGGCACCACAGACACGTCATCAGGGGCTCTCAGCGGAAAAGAAACCTGGATTTGCCTAATTTTGGTGGTAAAGAAGTTGGCAATAGTGTTAGCCCAGGTTTCTACTGGAGCACCCTGAGTAGAGATGGACCGGGGGCTAGTGAATTCACGCACAATTGAAAAAATCTCCTTACAGGAGTTAGCTGCGTCGTCGATCCTTTTGGCGAAATAGCAATGTATGACATTGTTCTGCATTCTGTCCATCATTGGCTGTTTTTGCATTAGTACTCCTGCGTGGCATGAACCCTGACTGGTCTACATGTATCAAATCTGGCAGTACCGGGAGCAACCTGTCTGCTAGGACCTTGGCCAACACCTTCCCCTCTGCATTTATGAGTGATATCGGCCGATAGGAGGAGCAACAATCCACCGGTTTGCCATCCTTGTGGATGACCACAATCGTAGCCTCTCTCTGGCCGGGCGGCAACATCCCACCTGCGTGCCTTCAAGTACATTCGAAGGAGAGGGCCTGTGATGATATTCAACTGTTTCTTGAAGTTCTCAATCGGGAACCCGTTGGGACCCTGTGCCTTCCCGGACTGCAGGGAGTTGAGCGCTGACCCTATCTCATCACCAGACAAGGCCGTCTCCAGAGCTTCACTTTGTGACTGGGACAGAGTGGGAAGCACAAAATCGCAAAGGAATTCCTCACAGTCCTGCTTTGTCCTAGTACATACCGGGGTGTATACCTCCTTGAAGTGTGTCGCAAACGCCTCCGCAATGTCCGCACTGGTGGACACCAGGGAGCCCGACTTATTCCGTACCGTCGCCACCCAGGAGCGCTCCCTATCCCTGCGCTCCAGCCATGCCAGGAGCTTCAGGGCTTTATCTCCAACATCATATATACGGTACTGTGTGGTCAGGCACCACTCATCATTTCTGATGCAATCGTGCAGTGGTTCTTATGGCCATTTGCAGCACCCTTTCTACTTCAATGCATATATATGTTTGTATATTTTGTGCAGGGTCAAACAAATGGTAACAATATTTCTACTGAATACACATAAACACTATTGAAGAACAAGTATTAAAAGGTTGACTTCTTAAACATGGATGTTCAGTTACCCAAATGGCAGAGATAGCAATAGAAACATCACACAACCTTTACCCCAAATACATCACAGGGGTAAATAACCCTTTGTCTCTGCCTTCACTCAACAGCTTCTTATTTCTTGATGAGGTTCAAGCACAAGGACGAGAAGGACTGAGGTTAATTCAAGCTTTCCATTCATTACCTTTCATATTGTCCATGGAAGTAAAACCACAGAACATAAACTTGGCTCTCTGAGCCCTGATTACTATCTTCCTGAAGTTGCCTTCATGATAATGGAGACCAAGAATAGGCAAGACTGACAATTTACATGGATAGCTGAAGCTGTCTCCACTTGACGTTCGGATAGACCTCCATTTTGGTTCTGTGTTGGATATTATATCATTCAGGCCAGTGAATTAGAGCTGTGTTAAGCCAAGCCGTGGAAGGCCTTTGTTTCCGTGTCTTTGAAAGGGAATGAAATAAACTATAAGGTAATCGAAAAGGCCACCTAAAACGAAAGACCTATGTTTGGAGAATTCCGTTCATTTTGGAAACAGATCCCAAATCCTTAATCAACTGAAGCCTTCAGAGGAGCACTGGTAGAAAATGCCAACCTCGCCTTTGGCAAAGTGGTTATTCAATACACGAAATATCAGATTCACATGTAACTTGAAAGGTGAAAAGAATATGGCGGAGAGGCGCGTGACAGATTTCCTACAGAGGGAAAGGCTGTGGTAAAAGTGCTAGTGAAAGTTCACTGTTACAACTAGGAAAGCAAGGGAATGACTATTAAACAAAAGAAGTATATTGATGGTGATAATACAAAAAGGTGAGTGAAATGGTGAGCAAAGGTTGGATTAATGTAGCTACCACGAATGATAGACAAACGCGCTTATGTCAAGGGTGCCTAGGGCGTATGTCGCCTAAGACTGAGTCATCAGTGATCGTGGACCTACTGAATAGAGGCACAATGCTAGTTTAATTTCCAAATTGGCACATATTGCACAGAAAGAACATTTGTGAAGGTTTCTAGTTTTTTCGGTACATGCATGAGTAGCTCATCCAGCCCAGGCTTTCTTCTTTAAATTCTGGGACTTGTAGTTCTGATTTTAAAATAGGATAACCAGAACCTTAAATCTTAGAATACAAAGTAACAAACATTTAGACACAACTGAGAGAGCTGAGAGCTATGGATGTGGATCAGAGAATTATATTGATGGCCCAGAACTTTTTTGTTATGAATGGCTAATATTATTTAGGGGCTCCTGCAGGTTCCATTCTGCCACTTTTACATTTTCTATATCTTCTGGGCTTTTCTGTTTTTTCATCATTGAGGGCTTTTTGGGCATTGTCTTGTGCTAGGAAAATCCAGCTTTAGTTGACAACATGTGACTACTGCATGATGTGCGAATAACTTTTCATGTAGCAAACTTTTTAGTAGCAGGAGTTTGCATAAACAAAAGGCGTAACAAAGGAAGACAAGGACAAATTTTTAATGAAATATTTTAGCAAACTCTGGTGTTTTAAGTTTTTAAGATTAGGTGAAATAATTATTCTGTTTGATTAATTTATATCGTTGTATCATTTCGTGTACATACATCATCCTTTTTGAATTCATGAAATATGCTGATTTGATATATGACATATTTTGTACAGATTTTATTATTGTCGTATTTTATTGTCTTTTTTACATATCTGTATCCTGTGTCTTTTTGTGATTTTTAAAAAATCGAATTAAAGTGATTGACTGACTGACTGACAACATGTGACTCTGATCAGGGTCATCAACACTTGCAATTATGCTTGTCCAAACACAAAGCCAGGATTCAAGAGCATTTTTCACAACATAAAAAACCCAAGACAGAGGTAATCTTTTTTGCCATAAAACAGAACTGGACTGCAGAGTATCTTTCTGCTTCTTCTCCTAGGTCTGGAGTTCATGCCAGCTCAAAAGTCTCATAAAATTAAACAAGCATTTGCAATGCAATAGGTCTCGCATTAGGAAAGTGTGAGCTATTGGTATTGTAAATGACAATTTTTTTAATATGTGTTGGTTTTGAAAATATATAAATTAATAGCATTGTTATTCACAAAGCCAATAGCTTACACTTTCCTAATGTGAGTCCTATTGGCTATGGCAATGCTTGTTGGTAGCATGCAAGGACAGTGCTGTTGTGGTGCTGAGTGATGATGTTGATAGGTTTCATTTTCGATGCCCTGCCCATTCACATTTACATATGCAAAGTTAGCATCATGTGTCTAACTAATGAAGTATATACATATGCTCTTACGTTATTTTTACTGCTTATGTGATTATTCATTTATACGTGTGGTGATATTTGGTTTCCTTAGCTTAGCTTGTGTGCCTCCATTTTGAATATTCATCTGTGTCTGCGAGTCGCACTCGCTCATTCACCCCTCCCGCAGGAATAAGAAAATCACTAATGCAGCAGTTTTCGTTTCTAACTGTGGCCGAAACTAACAAGTTCCTTAGCAGTAGTGTTCTCATACACCAGAGACGCTGAGGCCCGGCTCCGCGGCCTTGGGCAGAGATAGCCAATGTTGCCTTTGCAGGTGCAGATGCCTCTTGTATGATGCCATTGTTCCTCTCTCTGGGGTTCAGTAATTTTCCAGAAGGGGTGTGTTTTACTTCACTGTACCATGTTATAATGTATTGCTGTGATGATATGAGTTAGTCCTCTCGGCGCACTCTTAGGGGTGAAGTCGTACAGGGCCCTCTCATATGGGAGTTTGTGGCCTAATAAAATTACCTTGTTTATTCTTCTCCATAGTCCGGCTGACTTCTTACTGAGTAACTATAGGTGAGTGTGGTAAGTCACTCGGGTGGATTTGAGCCACACTTATCAGATGGCGCCCGAACAGGGACCCGTGATAAGGATCTTTCTCACCCGTAGGTGGGTAGCAGAAGACCGGGGACCCTCTGGTCGGCACGGTGGGTCTGGGTACCCACTTTGATGCCGAGCTTGGTTCTCGCAGTGCTGCCCCACCTTGCTGATCGGGAGAGGTCCCGGTTCGGATCTTACGCCGGGGTCCGGAAGGCAGAACCTGGAGCTGACCGTGTTGGTCTTGGCAGCCGGAGGTGGAGAACGGTAGAGGTCGGTACCGCATACGGAAGGTGAGTGGTCCGCCTTTTGTTCGAAGGAGCCGGAGTGCTCCGAGAGACTGGGGTGTCTCTAATGGTTTGAGGAGCCGGTGCGCTCCTGGGGCTAGTGTGCTCCGGGGAACTCAGAGTGCGAGTGGTGCTCTGACAGAATTAACGGAGGTTGGGAGGACATTTGTTTGTGGTCATCCGACCGGGTGGTACTGTGGTGGAGGCGTGGTTCATTGCGGGTAGGCTCCGGAACTCACCCCGAACACCTAAGGTGGCGGTTTAGCGGGTGTGAGCCCTGGGTCCCCTGTGGTAAAGTGCGCAGCGATCTGTAGTGCCATCCAGATGGCGGATGTATTCTCCATCCTCAGAACAGTTAGTGAACTGTTCGGTCTGCGGTAGGGTCCAGGTTCCCCAGGACTTGGTCGACGGGCCTTGTCCCATTTTGGTAACACGTGTTTGGCAGGATTTTGATGTATAGAATTTATGTGTGTGTTTGAATTTAATGTACACCAATTTGTGAGATGGTGTGAGTGCATTGTTGTAAAGATGCCATGCTTCAGTAAGTTGCGGTGTTTCGGATGCTGCTGTCGTGTATCGGATTCTAGACTGGCCGAAAGCCAACCCGCCCCGGTGGAGGGCTCTCTTAATTTTGATATGTATGTGAAACATGGATTGCCTCCGATTTTGTTTGGTACTTTATGGCACCGATATACTAAAGACAATGTGGATTTGCAGTGGCCCCTGACAGGTTCTTTTAATGTGGCTAAATTAGATTATTTACAAGACAAATTGTTTGCTAGGCGTAGTCGTCAGAGCATGTTTGATTCGTTAAGGATGTGGCAGACGGAAGTTAGAGAACGTCAATTGAGAGAAGAGAAGGTGGCTCAGAAGAAGGCAGCGCAGACGATGGCACAGAAAGCGAGGGAACATACAAAGAATGAGAATGAGCAACGTATCGAACGCGCAGATAGGCTTTGTGGGTTGAGGGAAAATAAAAGTTATGTGGTGCGAGAGAATGAACAGGATGAGATGGAGGATGTTTTAAATACCCGACCCCCTCCCCCTTATGCCCCGCAGCCACTGTATCCCGCATTGCCGGTTCCTGATTCCTCCGGTGGGGTCTCAGACCCACAAGCAAGTGCCCCACACCCGTCTGGCGCAGCGTCTTCCACCTCCCTATCATTGCCGGCGCCCCTTGTTTCTTTGCTTACGGCAAGCTCACCCGCTCCCTCCCAGTTTCTCTCAGCACTCCCTGCTGTCTCTGCTAGCGCTACCCCCAGTCAGGAGTTGTTGACACCGAATAGAGGTATGGGGAGTGGGTTGCTCTCCCAGGTGCGGAAATTGCTTACGCGTTCTACAGTTGGCTTAGATGAAAAAACGGTGGTGGCTAATCAAGCTTGTCAATGGGCCAGGAATAACATTTATTCGTTTGAAGACATTTGGTCCACAATGAAAGATTTTGAACCTCTGATGCAACAGCATGCTTTGTGGCATATGTCGAACACGTTGATAGCGCTATGGGAGCAGGGGTATGGAGGAGTAGCTCCCGCGACTTTACAGGACATAAAAAATGGAGCTTATAGGACTAACACTGGGGTACGGGAGGTGATGCGAAGTTTAAAATCCATATTACAGTATAGAAATGAATTACCCTCTGCAGGTTCACCCCATTTTCCTGGGATACATCCAATGCGTGAGGTGCACCCTATTTTTCACCCTGAGGCCCCCGAAGTGGTAGATCCGATCACGCATGCTGTCACTAGAGCGCGTGTAGACTCCCATTTTCAGGAACAGTGGGTATATACACCGTGGAAAAGGAGTGAAGTGTTAGCTTTGAAAGCTCAGCTACCAGATTCTAGAAAAAATCAGACTGCCTATTATAAGGAATTGACAGAAGCCGCATCCTCGACTGTTATGACTTTAGCGGATATTGAATTATTTTTTGGACTATTAGTTCCGGTGGACGTGTGGAGGCAGGTGAAGGGTACTGATCATACAGAGGAGCTAGGTGGTACATGGACGGAATTACAAGATTGGGACAAGGAACGTAAGCCAGGGGAGAAGCCGAAAGCGGAGATTTTGGCATTGCCGGGGCGGATTATTAAGTATATACACTCTCTCATTCTCCCGAAGAAAGTAGACTGGGATAAGTTGACAGCCTGTAGACAGAAGAAGGATGAAGCTGTCTCTGATTTCTTTACCAGGTTTGAGGAGACGTTTATGGACTTCAGTGGACAGGATATATCATAGGACGGAGGGTTACGACTTTTCGTTAACAGGTTCGTAATGAACTTGTTACCGGAAATATCGGCAAGGTTGCAGGCATCGGAGAGTACGTGGACGACGTCCACTCCCTCTGGCATCCTAAGCATGGCTCAGTATTATGAACACAGAGAAAATGAGAGTAAGGACAAGCAGGAAAAGAAGGCCAAGGATTTGAAGACGAGGGTTTTGTTACAACAGGTATCCAGAGGTCGAGGCAGAGGTGCTTCGCCTGCGGCAGCGGGACGAGGAGGCAGTGGTTATGGCAGGGGTGACAACAGAGAGCGATTGGGACCGAATCAATGTGCAAAATGTAAACAGGAGGGGCATTGGTGGAGAGATTGTCCCGAGTTTCAGTCGAATGCTGGCCACGGCAGAGGGCGGGGCCGAGGTGATTCCCGAAGACATGATGGGCAGTCTGAGGGTGTGGGGAGACAAGGAGGAAATTGTTTCGATGGCAATAAGGATAGACAACATTTTCAGAGGGGAGGTGGACAGTACTACAACGATGAATATACAATGGATGATTTGACAGGATTCTCTCATAACTAGGACAGCGTAGGACAGAGCGAGGGACCAGTTTCTGTGGAAATTGATCAACGAGGACCCTATGTGACTGCAGATTTGTCAGGGTCCCAACAGAAATTTTTAGTAGATACGGGTGCTATGAAAAGTTCAGTGGCTCGTTCTCAGGTCCCAGGGGCGGCTCTGTCTGGCAAGAATAATATCTCCGTGGGGTTCTCAGGTACTCCGGTGATTAGCCCCATCTCTAAACCACTCCCTCTCACGATTGGCCCTTTCAGTGTAGATTCCCCTTTTCTGTTGACTTCCAACTGTGGCGAGAATTTGTTGGGTTTAGACTTGCTGAAGAGGTTGCATGCCACCATTTATTGTTCCCCGGACGGTGTGTACCTTACGTTGGGTCCTACCGTTGCGCGTGCGCAGCAATGTTTTTCCAAAGACGAGCCTTTGCCGCCTGAATTTGAAGGGGTCCCTGAGAGCTTATGGACCAACAGTGATACGGATGTGGGAAAAATGGATATTGCCCCTGTGACAATTAAGGTTAAGGTGGGAGCCCAATTGCCTAGAATACCCCAATACAGGATATCTAGGGATGGCGAAAAGGCCCTGTTACAGATAATACAGGATTTGATTCGGTCAGGGGTTGTGGAGGAAACAGACTTTAACATATGTAATAGTCCTATCCTTCCGATTCTTAAAAGACGGTCGCCTGATGCCGAGGATGATACACCTGATGTCTATAGGTTTGTGATTGACTTACGCCACATTAACAAGGTGGTGGAGCCCCAATACCCAGTGGTTTCTGATATTACAACAATACTAACAATGATTCCACCATCGGCTAAATATTTTTCTGTTCTGGATCTGAAGAATGCTTTCTTCAGTATTCCTGTACATGAGGATAGCCGTTATCTCTTCGGATTCTCATTGGCTGGCCGAAGTTTTAGATTTAAAAGAATTCCCCAAGGATATACAGAGAGTCCCAGCATTTATAGTCAGGCATTAAAAGCTCAATTGGAACTACCCGCAGGCAATGTTATGTTACAATATGTGGATGATATTCTCATAGCATCGGACACCGAGGACGGTTGTCGGGATGCTATGGTTAAATTGTTACATCATTTGGCGCACAAGGGCCACAAGGTGTCCCTTCCTAAATTCCACTATTGTCGAACGGAGGTAACCTACTTAGGTCATCTCCTTACGAAGGAGGGGAGGAGGTTGACACCGGAGCGCATAAAAGCGATAACTAACATGGCTGTACCTAACACGCAGCGAGAGGTGCGTGTGTTTTTGGGCATAACCTCGTACTGTCGCCAGTGGATACCCAACTATGCCTTACTAACAAAACCCCTACTGTATCTGACTACTAAAGAGGTGCGCGAACCCCTACCCTGGACCCCCGCATGTCAGGAAGCTTTTGAGTCACTAAAAACTGCTTTATGTTCTGCACCTGTCTTGGGAACACCTGATTACCAGAAGCCTTTTGTTCTTTATGTACACGAGGCGGAAGGTTGCGCGTTGTCTGTCTTAACACAATGTTGTGGGGGGAAGCAGAGACCTTGTGCCTATTTCTCTGCGATGCTCGACAATGTGGCAAGAGCGCTGCCGAGCTGTCTGTGGGCCACAGCGGCTGCTGTGGTCTCTATTAGACAATCGGCAGGGCTTGTCCTGGGTTCAGACCTCACAGTAATGGTACCGCATGCTGTGGACATTCTATTGAACAGAACGCAGACGCAGCACTTAACTAGTGCTCGTCTTACTGGTTATGAAATTACACTTTTCGCACCCCATGTCACGATAAGGAGATGTGCCACCCTGAACCCAGCCACGTTGCTACCCATCCCAACAGATAAAAAAGACGATGAAATACACGATTGTTTGTTTCGGACAGAGGAGGAGACGAAAGGGAGAATTGACTTGACTGATACACCCTTAGATGATCCTGACGGGGAGCTGTATGTTGATGGGTCGTGTTTTAAACTTGCAGACGGTACATCGACGGCAGCATATGCAGTTACGACATTACAGACAGTAGTGGAGACTTCTAGGATCCCCTATCATTCGGCCCAGGCTGCAGAAATAATAGCCTTGTTGCGAGCGTGCGAATTGAGTGAAGGACTAGATGTGAATATCTATATTGACAGCCAGTACGCCTTTGGCGTGGCTCATAGTTACGGGCGGCTGTGGGCAGAACGGGGGTTTTTGATATCACATGGACAAAAGATACAGCACGGCCCACTGAAATTACGACTACTTACAGCATTGACGCTACCCAGACGACTGGCCGTGATAAAGTGTAGTGCACACAAGGCAGTGGTGGATGATGTGGGACGGGGTAACGCATTGGCGGACCAAACAGCAAAAGAGACTGCAAGGACGAAACTCCCACGAATGTTTGTAGCAGGACCAGCTAGATGGGTACCAGACGTTAACATGTTTGCAGATACTGTGCAGAGTGTAAAGAACATACAAGAAAAGGCGACTGAGGATGAATTGTGGGCATGGAAAGATGGTGGGGGGCGATTGGATTCTGATGAATGTTGGACAGATGTGACCGATAAGAGACGATGGTTACTCCCAAACGCATATGTCCTCCCAGTGGTGACAATGGCTCATGGGCCAGCACATATTAGTGCTAAGGGTATATGCAAATTATTGGACCCAGTGTGGAGCAATAAAAATATCCCTAAAGTGGCAACTCATTTAGTACAACAGTGTATGGTATGTTTGAGGCACAATTCAGGAAAGGGAACACCCGTCCCAGTGGGCAATTTCGCTCCCCCCTCTTTCCCTTTCGAGGTGATTCAGATGGATTATATTGAAATGGAAAGAGTTAATAACCTCAAATACGTCCTGGTGGTTGTATGCTCTTTTAGCAGATGGGTGGAGGCATTTCCAACAAAAGATTGCACGGCCATTTCCACAGCCAAGATGTTGATTAAAGAATATTTTTCTCGCTTCGGTTTGCCTAGGGTGATTTGGAGTGATAATGGCACATCCTTTAATGCTGAATTGATGAAACAGATATGTAAGGGCCTGCAGATTTCCCAAAAGTTCCACGCGGCCCAACACCCTCAGGCCGCGGGACTTGTAGAGAGATTTAATGGAACATTGAAGTTAAAAATGGCCAAGATACAGGAGAGTACAGGACTCCGTTGGCCAGATGCCCTTCCTTTAGCCTTGCTTTCTACCAGAGTGACAGTTAACTCCAAAACGGGTGTCTCCCCTCACGAGGTGATATTTGGCCGTCCTGCCAACGTGTGGGGAGTACTGAGACCTAAATGTTTTTCAGAAATTGAGTATCCTCTGTTGATAGACTACTTGTATGCTTTGACTAAAGATCTTCGTTCTATTCATCAGCAGGTAGCAGACACCCTGAAGCCGTTGCCCGAGGGGCCCGGACATTCCATCCTACCCGGGGATTGGGTAGTGATTAAACAATATCAACGGAAATCCTGTCTGGAGCCCAGATGGTCGGAGCCGAGGCAAGTGCTCCTAACAACGCGTACCGCACTTCGCGTTGAGGGTCGGAAGGCGTGGACCAATGCGTCGCATGTGAAGAAGGTCCCGCTACCATTACCATACGACAAATGGGTGAGAGATGGTGTTGCTGACCAGGAGTGTGAGGAGATACCAAGATACACTCCTTTCTCTGATGCCTCACTGAAGGGAGAGGAGCCGAGTGCAGTAAAAAGAAAGAAAGAAAAAGTTGCAAGCTCCAAGGCTCCCGTTGAGAATAGTGATCAGGCATCGGCGGATGCAACATATGCCAAAGATACCCCCATTTTGTTCACAGATCCTGAAGTGCGAGGGAGCACTCGCTATAATCTGCGGCCCAGAAAGGAGAAAGGCATAAGGGACTAAACACTGGAAGAAGGGCTTAGATAGGGTACTGGAACAGGTGGAGGTGTGGACAATATCTCACAGAAGAAGACTAGCGATAGGGATGGACTAGTAAGAGCCCTGGTGTTTGGCCGAAGATTCTGTTTTACGAGACATTAGAGTGGTGCCTGGGCCCAGGTTAGTGCTCCTGAGTTGCGGCAGCTGTGCAACTCCAACGAGGGATTAGGGAATGAACAATAGAAGTCTACCTGTGAGGCTTTAACGGACACAGGGACGAAGATCCCTTTTAAGGGTTGAAGAACCGCTCAGGCCGAGTGCCTGGGACTATTTTTCTTAGTTTCGTTTTTCTTCCTTATTTTTGGTTTTCATTTTTGGTAAAAGAAATGTATCTCTTTGGTCGTCCCGTCCCCGACGAGGAGCAGCCTTTTGCGGCTCCTCGTAGACTCGAGCCTGATTCCCCATGGTTTGCCTTATCACGCAAAGGGAAAATAGTGGTCATCGTAATACTGCTTATAGCTTTTCTTGTGACTCTTGGAATATTGTTTTTTCTGGACAAAGCTTATCCTGTACATGTGTTTGCCCCTACACCTTCTGCTATTCCCGAACATAACATGATTACTGTTGATTATGGTGAACAAAGTTTGCGTAAAGGTTACAAAGATAATGTTTTTATTAAGACTCTACATCATGCTCATGCAGTATATAATGTGACAGATTGCTGGGTTTGTGGATTGTTACCCTCTGCTGCCTACAAAAAGGAGAGATGTTTAGCACTTCCTCTGACACCAGTGAATAGTTGTGTGGGGTGGTACAATTTGATTGGTATGGTCAAATATTGTCAACAGCCGGATTTCCTATCTCCCCGACTATCAGACAGAGGATCTACTATGACAATGCGGGTACGCCCCATGCCCACTTCTTCCCTTGGACGGTTGTATACTGATGGACATTTCAACCAAACATTTTTGGAGACATGTGAAAAGAAAGTAGGACGATTCTTGACTCCCAATGACACTGACAGAGTTAGAGAGAGTTTCCTACAGTTAAATTCCTCCCTGTCCTATAGACACCCACCAAAAGGGAATGGTAGCAATAAGTCTTTGGTGCCCTTAGCAGTTGCAGGACCATCACCATTCTTTTGTATTGCAGGAAGGGGTCCTATAAAGGTTGGGAACAGTTCCTGTAACGTGACAGCATCAATACGCCTCCCCCTTAGTCCTTCTCTAGTTACGCCTCCCAATATTTACTTCGTGTGCGGGACAATGGGTATCTATGGCTGCCTGAGGGTTGGGGTGGAGTCTGTTATCTAGCTTATATGCTTCCACCCGTGTATGTGGCACCTTCTGACTATCACAAGACTCACCGTAGGTTTACCAGCTCACCAGAGCAGCGTAAAAGGAGGGCACTTCAGGTTGACGACGTAGATCAGACTGACACCTCTTTACAACAATGGACAGATTTCTCTAAGGGCCTCTTGCCTTTCTGGGGTCCGATATTTAACAGTAGGGCCATCCGTAGGTTGTCGAGGGTATTGGAGAAAGCGGTTAATACTGAAGCAGACATTGCTGCTAATATGACTGTTGAGATGCAGGCTATGAGATTATTCACGAACCAAAACAGGATGGTGTTAGACGTCATCCTTGCTGATAGGGGCAGAGCCTGCCGCGTCATCGGGACGTCCTGTTGTGTGTATATTCCTGATTCAGCCCCGACAGTTAACTTAGCAGTACAGAAACTCCATAGATTGGCGACTGAACTTCATCAGGATAATGGGACGTGGTCATTACAAGGGTGGCTCTGGGGTGTTTTCTCCCCGTGGGGTTGGAAAATACTGATGGGAATAGTTGGAGTAGTGGGTGTACTCCTGACATGCTGCCTTTGCATTTACTGTCTTCCCCCATGTTGCTCAATGTGTGCCAGTAATTTGCGGCCCTCAAGAAAAGTGACTGGCCAATATCCTGCCTCTAATGCTATTGAACTTCCTGATGTTCGTTGGTTGATGCTTATCGACAAAGATATTTTTGATTAAAGAGTGCCCAGCCCCTAGCATGGAATGTAAAGGCGCTACCTTTTTAGATAATAAAGGCTACGCTCCAGTTAGCCAAATGATTCTAAAAGGAGGGTCTGATAGGTTTCATTTTCGATGCCCCGCCCATTCACATTTACATATGCAAAGTTAGCATCATGTGTCTAACTAATGAAGTATATACATATGCTCTTACGTTATTTTGACTGCTTATGTGATTATTCATTTATACGTGTGGTGATATTTGGTTTCCTTAGCTTAGCTTAGCTTGTGTGCCTCCATTTTGAGTATTCCTCTGTGTCTGCGAGTCGCACTCGCTCATTCACCCCTCCCTTAGGAATAAGAAAATCACTAATGCAGCAGTTTTCGTTTCTCAGCTAACTGTGGCCGAAACTAACAAGTTCCTTATCAGTAGTGTTCTCATAAACCAGAGACGCTGAGGCCCGGCTCCGCGGCCTTGGGCAGAGATAGCCAATGTTGCCTTTGCAGGTGCAGATGCCTCTTGTATGATGCCATTGTTCCTCTCTCTGGGGTTCAGTAATTTTCCAGAAGGGGCGTGTTTTACTTCACTGTACCATGTTATAATGTATTGCTGTGATGATATGAGTTAGTCCTCTCGGCGCACTCTTAGGAGTGAGGTCGGACAGGGCCCTCTCATATGGGAGTTTGTGGCCTAATAAAATTACCTTGTTTATTCTTCTCCACTGTCCGGCTGACTTCTTACTGAGTAACTATAGGTGAGTGTGGTAAGTCACTCGGGTGGATTTGAGCCACACTTATCAATGTGGTTGGGCTGAGTGATGTGGTGGTGTATTAGAGTGATGTGGTGGTGTCCCAGAGTGATGTGGTAGTGTCCCAGAGTGATGTGGTGGTGTCCCCGAGTGATGTGGTGGTGTACCCGAGTGATGTGGTGGTGTACCCGAGTGATGTGGTAGTGTCCCAGAGTGATTTGGTGGTGTCCCGGAGTGATGTGGTGGTGTCCCCGAGTGATGTGGTGGTGTTCCCGAGTGATGTGGTGGTGTTCCTGAGTGATGTGGTGGTGTCCCTGAGTGATGGAGGATGGAGTTGGAGGGTGGAGTTGGAGTGGGAGGGTGGAGTTGGAGTTGGAGGGTGGAGTTGGAGGGTGGAGGTGGAGTTGGAGGGTGGTGTTGGAGGGTGCAGTTGGAGGTGGAGGGTGGAGTTGGAGGGTGGAGTTGAAGGGTGGAGTTGAAGGGTGGAGGTGGAGGGTGGAGTTGGAGGGTGGAGTTGGAGGGTGGAGGTGGAGTAGGAGTTGGAGGGTGGAGTTGTAGGGTGGAGGTGGAGGGTGGAGGTGGAGTTGGAGGGTGGAGTTGGAGGGTGGAGTTGGAGGGTGTTTGGAGGGTGGAGTTTGAGGGTGGAGTTGGAGTTGGTGGAGTTGGAGTTGGAGGGTGGAGTTGGGTTGGAGGGTGGAGTTGGAGTGTAGAGTTGGAGGGTGGAGTTGGAGGGTGGAGTTGGAAGGTGGAGTTGGAGGGTGAGGGTGGAGTTGGAGGCTGTAGTTGGAGGGTGGAGTTGGAGGGTGGAGTTGGAGTTGGAGGGTGGAGTTGGAGGGTGGAGTTGGAGCTGGAGGGTGGAGCTGGAGGGTGGAGTTGGAGGGTGGTGTTGGAGGGTGGAGTTGGAGGGTGGAGTTGGAGGGTGGAGTTGGAGGATGGAGTTAGTGGGTGGAGTTGGAGGGTGCAGTTGGAGGGTGGAGTTGGAGGGTGGAGTTGGAGGGGGAGGTGGAGTTGGAGGGTGGAGGTGGAGTTGGAGGGTGGAGTTGGAGTGTGGAGTTGGAGGGTGGAGTTGGAGGGTGGAGTTGGAGGTTGGAGTTGGAGGGTGGAGGTGGAGGGTGGAGTTGGAGGGTGGAATTGGAGGGTGGAGTTGGAGGTTGGAGTTGGAGGGTGGAGGTGGAGGGTGGAGTTGGAGATTGGAGTGTGGAGGTGGAGGGTGGAGTTGGAGGTTGGAGGGTGGAGTTGGAGGGTGGAGAGTGGGGTTGGAGGGTGGAGGGTGGAGTTGGAGGATGGAGGGTGGAGTTAGAGTTGGAGGGTGGAGTTAGAGTTGGAGGGTGGAGTTTGACAGTGGAGTTTGAGTTGGAGGGTGGAGTTGGAGTTGGAGGGTGGAGTTGGAGGGTGGAGTTGGAGGGTGGGGTGAGGGTGTGAGTGTGAGTGAGGGTGTGAATGTGAGGGGGTGTGAGGGTGAGGGGGGTTAGGGTGTGTGATGGTGTGTGAGGGTGAGTGAGGGTGAGGGTGTGAGGGTGAGTGTGGGTGAGGGTGTGAGAGTTGTGAGGGTGAGGGGTGTGAGGGTGAGAGAGGGTGTGTGAGGATGAGGGTGTGAGGGTGAGGTGTGGTGGTGAGTGATGGTGTGTGAGGGTGAGGGGGTGAGGGTGAGTGAGTGTGTGTGGGGGTGTGAGGGTGTGAGGGAGGGTGAGGGTGTGAGGGGGAGTGAGGGTGTGTGAGGGTGTGTGAGGGCAAGAGGGTGTGTGAGGGGGTGTGAGGGTTTGTGATGGTGTGTGAGGGTGAGTAAGGGTTGTGAGGGTGAGGGGGGTAAGGGTGTGAGGGTGAGTGAGGGTGTGTGAGGATGAGGGGGTGAGGGTGTGAGGGGTGTGAGGGTGTGAAGGTGAGTGAGGGTGTGTGAGGGTGGGTGAGGGTATGAGGGTGGGTGAGGGTGTGAGTGAGGGTGTGAGGATGTGAGGGTGTGTGATGGTGAGGAGGTGTGAGGGTGAGGGAGTGAGGGTGAGTGAGGGTGGGTGAGGGTGTGTGAGAATGAGGGGTGAGGGTGTGAGGGTATGTGAGGGTGAGGGGGTGTGAGGGTGAGGGGGTGTGAGTGTGTGTGCTGGTGTGTGAGGGTGAGTGAGGGTGAGGGTGAGTGAGGGTGAGGGTTTGAGGGTTGTGAGGGTGAGGGGTGTGAGGGTGAGTGAGGGTGTGTGAGGGTGAGGGGGTGAGGGTGTGAGGGTGAGTGAGGGTGTGTGGGTGTGAGGGTGTGTATAGCAGAGAATATAAATTAAAATGTATATGTTCAATTCACTTGGTTGGTAGAAGCAATCCTATAAATCGGCTGCTTTTTTCCCTTTGACTTTAAAGGCTACAAATATCTGGCAGCGTATCGCACCTTTCATTTAAAAACTCTGAGTGAAAAGAAAGAATTGAAGCTTCAAGTAGATTACTGATGTGTATGGAAGTTTTAAAGTTTCTAACAAACTTAATATTGCAGTGAAGCAAGAGGAATGTGGGTAATAGTACGGTAGACCTAACGGACTAAGCCCTCACAAAGCCAATAGTCCCCGTTACCTTCGTCCATTCCACAGTGCAGACCTAGTGGCTTTTCACATGCTTCAGTATTAACTCAGAAAAGGGGCATCTTGAACCACTACATTAGTAATGAAGTATAAAAAATCTAAAATGGTCACCAGTGTATCAGCTCTCATACATGCATGGCTCTAGTGCACCAGTGTCCATCTCTGTTTTTCTGTTATACTTAATTGCTATTTTACCATTGCAGGATGCCCAACACCCATTTCTAAATGGTAAATTAAGAATAAGCATGATACCGCACAGTTGGAAAGGGGTAAAGGCCGCCAAGCAGCATGCAGCTGCTGACGTTGGTGAACAATATAGTAAAAAACAAAAACAAGTAATATAATGGGGAGGTTTGTTGAGGGTACTGGTGTGGGAGGAGTTGTAGATTTTGTAATTTTTGTGACTAGAAGAAGTAGAGATGGTGCCACTGAGAAAGACACTGAAGTTCCTTTGAGAGAGTTTTACAACAAAGCAGGAAACGAATTAACGTGGCATGGCGCCAGTCGCAAGTTGAACACATGCTGTTTTACAACAGCGGATGCTAGCGCGGGTTTATGAGCGTGTTTGCAAGATAACCTAGTCAATGGAAGAAGGCAGCAGAGGAATTGTTGTAATCTTAGAAAGCATAGGTACGGAATTGTAGTTTAATAAAAAGCTTAACAGGGTTAGAAGACACGGATATAAAAAATGTTATATAACGGAAGAGTAAACAGGAGGGTAGAGCACCCTATGATTAACTTGTAATTTAATGGGGAACAGCAGAGGCAGACGATAGAGGCTCGTGGCCACATGCATCAACCTATTTAGGAAGTGCAAACGGTGCGAATCGGTAAATTCGGCCCTTTGCGATTCCTAAATAGGTTTTTGGGATGCATCAAACATTTTTGGCAAAATCGCTATTTTTAGCGAATTCCAAAAATGCGATTGCTTTTAAGGAATCGCAAATTTGCAATTCCTTAAAAGCAATGCATGATTACTTTTAGAATTGCAAATTCGCAATTAGGGGGTGCAAATTACCACGAGGGTGAACCTCGTGGTAATTTGCGAAAATGTATTAAAATGCCCAAAATTGCATTTTAAAACACTGTCATGTTACAGACACACATGTCCTTAGGACATGTGTGTGTGAAACATGCACTTCAAAATACATTTCAGGGGTGCAGGGGGGGTCCTTTGGACCCCCCCTGCACCCATGGAATGCATTAACATTTTGCGAATCGCTAATTGAAATTCACAAAATGTCAATGCCTTCCCATTGATTCCTATGGGCCTTTTGGCCCATAGGAATCAATGGGAATTGCGAAATCGCAAATTAGAATTCGCATAATATTTGCGATTCGGTAAAAATTGCGATTTTTACCGAATCGCAAATATTATGCGATTTAAATCATGCATCCCATTTTGCGATTCCTTATTTGCGATTCCCTAAAAATCGCAAATAAGGAATCGCAAAACCGGACTTTGATGCATTAGCCGTCGGAGTTGTAATTTGATGGGGAACATGGCATAATAAACTATAGGTATATAGCTGTGGAAACTTGTTAAGGGACTTGTAGAGAAGTAAAAATGTTTGCAAATGCAACATAATATGGACGGTGTTAAGATAGCAATGCTGTTAGTGACAATGCACATTAAGGGCATATAATTGCAACACGATAAAAGTGTTGTCCATAATTAAGCTGAGTGAACAGGGCTGTAGCTACATAGAAATAGTGCAGTGTTGAAATAGACAGACACTATGCTGTATGTAAATTTGATTGGTGACGGGATGTAAGGGCTAAGTGCGGTAAGAGTATTAACAGTTTTAGAGCGTAGGGGTTATGTGTATTGCTAAAGTAAATATAATAATATTAAAAAGCACACAAAAAGATTGTGCTTCCGTAAAAAAAGCACCAGTAAGTAAAGTAAAGAGCAGAAATGTTTTCGACAATCGCATTCATTCAGCTTCTTTTTTTATTGAAGCACTTGAGGTGTTCGGTCTGATTTCAGGGCGCTCGGGGCAATACCTGTGAAGGCTCTTGTGTATGTGTTCTATTTATAACATTTCTGTGGGTTCAGTAATAAGGTGCGGGCGCATCTAGAGAATCTGCAGCCGCCCGATAGCTCCTATTCTTTTTGCAATTTAGTGCGTGGATGCAATTGTAGCAGGAGAATGATGTAATGTGCCTCGAAGTCCATTTTAGCCGCGTCATTGATTAAAGAAAGGCGTGTGTCTTTTTCCTCCTCTGCCCAGGACAGCTTATAGGTGGACACAGGCTCCCGCACTCCACTGACGGGGTGGACTCACTCATGGGTCTCTGGAGACTGGTGGAGGACGGGGGTGGGGGAGAGGGAAGAACAGGAAGGGGGTGAGAGAAGTGAAGGATCGCGGGAAGAGAAAGGGGGGGCTCTGAGGGTGAGAGTAAAGGGAGAGCTGAGAAGCTCACAGAAAAGAGGGATAATGAGAGGGAGTGAGAAGAGAGAGGGGGACAATGGGGGAGACTTGATGAGAGAGTGAGTGACAGATGACGCAAAAGAGGGAGAAGAGAGTAAAAAAAGTCACGGGCTGAGCCGCCTTCGCTTCGACGTGCACACACTGCATGGGGCTGTAATGGCAGAGCCAAGGGCGGGGCGCTGTAATTGGAAGAAGTGACACAGCAAGGAAAGAAGAGGGAGAGGGGACATACAGCGAGAGAGATGAGACAAGAAAGACTGCTAGGGACAGGCGCTGGGCGGGAGCCCTGGCAATGGGATAGGGTGGAAGAGGGAGGGAAGCAAGAGAGAAGATGACTGAGAGGCGTTATTTGGAGGTAGAGCAGCACTGAGTAAAGAGAACAGGGAAAGTACAGGAGAAGGGAGTAAGAGACACGAACAGGATGTCGCGTTCTAATCTAGGACCCCGATCAATACTGTGACCTTATGCCCCTATACAGCTATAATCCATTCATACCCCTATAATGGCATAAACGATCAAGAGCAATATTTCAGACACTCGTCTCTGGCCTAACACGATCAGAGCCACATTTCAGAATCTCTTCCTCTGCAGTTCATTACAGCAGATGACACAGCAGAAGCCACTATCTTAGATTCCTAGATTACACTCCCAGTTCTTCAACAAGATAAAACTAAGCAGCCTGGGAAAGTCCCGCTTGCTATGTTTTGATTAGTAATAAAACTCTAATGAGCACTGAGAGACAATCACTTCCTAGTGACATCTTTATTGACGTCTTATGTCCAAAAACCTACGTCAAAGAAGGCACCTTTCAGGTATAAATATTACCAACGTTGCCTTAAGCAAACGCTGCCACAACGACATCGATGATAGCGATGGTGTGGTGAATACAGGAGCAGAACAGCTGTCCCCTTCAGAGCCCAGCAGATTCAAGCTGCCCACGGACGCTGCCCCTCCTCCTCCTTGACGCGCTGAGAGAGACGCTGTCTTTTCTCTTGCCGAGAAAATCCAGCCCCGGCGTTTCCAGCCTACTCTTGCGAGTGACTGGGATATCGAGTCCTGGAAGGAGATACAAGACCTCCAACATTCTATTCCAGAGCTATGGTGTTGACTAAACCCTTAGAGAGAATTCTTGAAGCAAACCTTGGCAAAACCATCTTAACTAAAACTGCTACTTACTTACTCCCTCCCAAGTATTAGGCTTAGGTCAGGTACACTGGGGTAGGCGTAGTTAGAAGCACCAGTTTAGCATGTTAGCTGAATGTATATGTGAATGTATATATTTTATTCATTTTAACCATTGTATGGCTAAGAAACCATATCAATGCTTTTACAGTATTATTTCGCAATCCTCATTTTACTGTACGCACTTTTTATAATAACTAGTCTTGCAATTGTGACAATTCATTTCTCTTGCATGAGAAGAAAGACTGTTCAATAAATAATACCTTTTATTGAAAACGCCCGTCTCTCTATTCTCTGCATCTTGGTGAAAGTAATCTGCACAACTGACTGAGTAAAATAACTGTCTATTGTGTCACAAGACTCTAGAGATTGACTCTTATTCTAAGGAGCAAAGTTGTCATGTTTATGCGGTTGTTGGAAAACTGAATCCCTTCTTGTCTGTACCAGGGAAGCTGATCACTTCCTATTCAGTCAAGAAAATTTCCAGTGACCTCTGAGCTAGTTGGAAACAAACCCAATTAAGTTTAGCATAGTCAGTAGAGACCTGGAAGACCGCACTTCTACGTCCAAACTGCTGTTTATGTTATTTCAATGCGCAGGGCCTATATGGAAAATAGGAACTACACTACAAGGACAAACGATGACTTAGAAGCACGGAAGAAAAGGGAAGTGTGGCAGAGGAAGAGTGGAATGCTGATGAATAAGGCAGGGGCGCGAGCCAGAGGAGAGCAGCAGGAAAAAACAGGAAGGAGGAGCACGAGGGGAAAGGGCCTTGGTGCCAACGGATAGGGAGAGAGAGGAGTGCAAGGCAGAGAGTGGGGACGGAAGGAAAAGAAGAATAGCCAAGGAAAGTGAAAGGCGAGGATGTCTAAAAATGACGCGTGTGGGGGGGGGGGGTTGCTCCGGGGCTACAGGGCAGGGAGAGGGAGGAAAGAACAGCTGTGAGAGAGCATGATGGGGTGAAGCAGGAGAGGGCAGAGAGATAAAGACAAGCCGGGGTGCCAACCTTCGTGTAGCGCTGTGAGGAGGAGGGAGAGGGGAGAGAGTGAGATACCAATGACGAGGGAGGGCAGGTCCAGCGGAGACTGCAGAGGAAGAGGCTGAAGGTGGGAGGGCGGGGGACATAGAGAAAAGGGCGAGAGAAGAGTCATGGGGGCGGGGAGAGCATTCCTTTGAAGTGTGAAGCTCTCTGCATTGCTGTGGCGGGTCTGATACGATAATGGAGGCGGCTCGGGGAGCAAACAGCAAGCGCGTGCACGGGCACATGCACTCGGCGTAATCCGCCTGGTTCAGCTTTCCTGTTTCCACCTCTATATGTCTCGACATCTGCAATGCGCATGCGCATTGGCAGAGGTTGAGACCTAAAACAGGGGTGTTTGTTATTTCTGAATGAGACATGCATTACTGACCGCAGTCAAAGCTAAAACGAAACTACTTCCAGGATCACAGAAGCTCTGAGTGCCAAGCGCAAGAGTAGAATCAGATTCTGGAGCACACAAACTAGGTATAACACATGAAAACTGGTTCAAGTAACATTTGACATGAGGTGCTACATCCTATAAATCTTGAAGGGTCAGTGAAAGTAGGTGGATTGGCTTTGGCGGAATGAAAGATACCACAGGAGAGATGGTACTGTAGTTGGGAAAAGACGATTACCAACATCACGAAGGAGCAGCAATCGTCCAGAGAAAGGGGACAGAAAAATGTCTATTTGATTGGAAGTCAGTCAATAACAGACTTGTGACAAGGGGTTAAAAGGTAAACACATCAACACCAACATTATCCAGTGCTATACTCCAACAAATGACACAGAGGAAACAGTCAAGGAATTATACTACCACCAGATGCAAGTTGAGGTTGAAGCAGTGCCGAACCACAACTTGAAGACTGTGATGGGGACTTGAATGCTAAAGTGGGAACACAAAGAACCATTGGAATGGAAGTTTATGGAACAATGAACGACAATGGAGAAAGAGTGGTGGAATTTTTCACAACAAATGATCTGGTCACCCACCGTAATATTCACAAACTAACTTGGTGCTCATCTAGTGGCAGAGATAGAAACCAGAATGACAATCGGGTGATTAGTGGCACCTGGAGACACTCACTGTAAAATGTCAGAGTGAGGAGTGGAGCAGACTTGACAGCGATCGCTATCTTGTGGTTGCCCCTATGCAGCTGAAGCTCAGAAAAATAGAATGTGATACATCAGGATGACAGCACTTCGAAGTGGGCAAAACTATGGGACCCCAAGACCATGAAGGCGTTGGTGTTACAAATCTAAAAATCAGGTTTCAATTCCTGGCAGACATGGAAGATCAGTCTGTGCCACCTGCAGACACAGTCAATAAGAAATGGAAACAGGTCTCTTCACTATGTGTGAAGAGCGAAACATGCCTGGGAACCAAGTCAAAGAAAAGGAAAGAATGGATCTAGACGAGACACATGGCAAACTATTAAAAAAAGGAGGAAACCAAAAAAAGAAACTCATGGAGGGCAATACTAAGAGTTTGCAAGAGAAATGAAAGCAACATTACATAGAAGCAATTAGAGCAATCAAAAGGATAGGAGCAGATAAGCAAGCAGATAAGCATGCGTAGACAGATAAGCTTCCCAGTCAAACAGAGGAGGCAGCCAATAGAAGAAAACATGGGAAAGTCATTAAGATAATGAGGATAGGCCATGATAAATCCTGTGCAAAATACAGCTCCCATATTATGGATAAGAAAAGCTTCTCACAACAGAGAAAGAGGAAGAAGCACGCTGGGCCGAGTACTTCAAGAAGTCCAGTAACAACAAACGAAGTGGACATGCAGGAAGCAGAGACAGACTTGGGTGTGAACACCCCACCACCACAGAAAGAAGAAGTTGTCACTGCCATTTGATCTTTCCAGAACGGGAAAGATCCAGGCCAAGACACCAAGAATGCAGAAATGTTCAAGGCACCTTGAAACATCAGTCAAGATTCTGTGAGCAAATAAAAGTATTAGATGACTGGACCAAGACATCATCGTCAAGATTAGAAAGAAAGACCATTACCCTTCTGTGACAAATAGAGTTAAATCAACCTACTGTCAATCCAAAGTAAAATCCAGGAAAAATTCTTCAGTGCATTTCTAATGCTATGAACAAGAAGAACAGGCTGAGTTCTGCAAGGGGAGAGGGTGTGGTGGTCAGATTCATTCTCTATACAACATAATAAAACAATGCACGGAGTGGGAGAGGCAAATGTACATCCCCTCCATTTATTTTGAGAAAGCCTTTGACAGTATCTACTGTGACAGCCATTGGCGTATACTAACAGGCTCTGAAGCAGATAGTTCTCCCCTCAACAGATTCTAAGACAATTTTACCTGCAATTTGGGTGATTGGAGGTAAAGTCTGGTATGAGACAGTTGCTCTTCAACGTAGTCATCGACTGGGTGATGCGGCGCACAACAGAAGACCAAGCGAGAGGCACCAAATGTACCTTATTCTCTAAACGGCAGAATGTTGACTATTCAGCTGACCTAGCCTTGCTCTCTCACACACAATAACAAAACATAGGTGATCCTTGAGGAATCATTCAAATGTAACTCATTATTTAGAAGTCGTCACAAAAGTGAACAAAATTTCTCAGAACTCAAAGAGTTTTCCATCAATAAATAGTTATTTTTATATTAGAATCAATCAATTGTGACATACAATAAACTTTATCAAAAGAACATAGAAAAGTATTCTCACACACAACAGCAGATGTAGGAGAAGAATACTCGCCTTATCGTTTATGCACAGCAAATTGGCCAGAAGATCAAGATGAAGAAATCAGAGGTCATGCCACTAAACATTTCAAATCCTCCACCAATCAAAGCGGAAGAAGAGGACCAACCCATGACCGAAGAGTTCACCTACCTAGGTAGTACTATCAGACATTGTGTAGGAGCAGGAAGTGAAATCAAGAGCACACTGAACAAGGTCCAGAATGCCTACAGGATGCTCAACAATGTGTGGAGATCATCTTGGCACAGCACAAATACCAAGTTGCATTCTGTCCACCCTCTTGTATAGATCAGAATGCTGGCAGATGTTAAAAAGGAACATCTTGACCCAAATCCAACAGGAACAGCCAAGTCTAAACTGCCAGGCAAGGTCCTCCCTGAACCATAACACATACAACCCAAGATCAGTTTCACCCTGATTGGGGTTTATCAGACAGGTGTAACTTGGTTCCGGGGGCCTTTTATTTTTAGAAAAGGAGAGCTATGGTAAGATTAAAAGCTCTGAAGGCCAGTTGAACTTTCATTGTTCTGTGGACCCTCTCCTTTGGTCTACATGTTTAACACTCTATTACCTCACACCTTCAAGCAGCATTTCTTCTGGACCTTCTAATCCTACCCTACTATTTCAGGACAATGCCTTAATCTGTAGTAAAGTTATTGCACTTGATCGATTGTGCATGACCTTGTATGTCAAAATGTCATATTCCATTACATGTGTACAGTCTTTTAGCTTGCATATCACTGACTGCTGATATGCTTATGTGTTATTTTCTAAAACTAAAAAATAAAGTTTTTAAAAAAAAGTTATTACCCTTACTACACTCAATAATCTATGTGTCATATAAAGTGAGTACCCCTGAGATTTTGTGATTCATGTGTTTTTAAGTGATGAACCCCCATATTTAGAGATAACGGCCCTTTTGGGATATGGATGAGCCAAGTACCCATATTTTTCTGGTGTGCCTGCAGGTGTCCCAATCATTACCTTTGACCCAAATTATGGAGTTTCTAATCTTTCCATAGCTCCCCCTTTTCTAAAAATAAAAGTTGAATTCTCTTGGGCATCTATAGACTATTTTAATATTATTTCACTATACAGAATTCCCACTATAATCACTGACGCACCAGAACCGATCACAGGCAGTTAAAATACCTCGATCAAAAAGCCTCTAGTGAGGGGCCTGACAGGCATTGCACAGTCCATCTAGTATGGGACAGAATCCTTTGATGAAGCATGCCACCTTGGTGACTGAGGAGGATTGTTCTCGATTAAACAGATTCCTTAAGGCTCTGTTGGGTCAACAATAAGATAGAAAATACTACATACATTTTTAATACTGAATTAGGGTAGTCTCTTTGCGTTTCCAAAACATTGCATTCCTTTGTTTCAGGTTCAGAAAACTCACACTTTGTTATGCTCATATTGTGAATGCCCCAGCTTGGAGACAAACCCAGTCCTATCTGCTGTGAGAAGCATTGCTTTAAACAAAAGCTGTGTCTGGAGAGCAGCCTAAGAAGGGCACTTGAAAGAGAATCACTCCAAACAGCTGTGAAGTTTGAGACAGTAGATTTGCATTCCCGATCAAGAACATTAATCTAAAAGTAGGATACAACCCGCCCTAGTTCCAGTTCTTCATGACCAAGGAAGAGAGTGCTCTGCAGAGTACTCAAAGGACTGCTGTGTGACCAGAGCTGGTGCCTGCCTTTGAGCCAGTCTCCTGGAGGTTAGGGGACATCACCTAAAGTCTGCGCCTTCTTCTAGAAGAGCTGAGAGTCTGCCTAGTGCCTAGAAGATTTACTCGGGGCTATAGGTACCAGGATCACCCAGGCGGAGGAGGGGATAGAGAGATGGGGGGGTTGTGCCTACATGGGACTTTGTGTGTGTTTGTATTTATATAGCGCCTTCTACCCAGAGGTCTCGTAGCGCTGTATTCATACCGCTGTGGAACCCTTCCTGGCTTTCCTGTGAGATTTCCACTCCTGGGCACCCCCCAAGGTGAAGCCAGGCATCCAAGCGCTGCTGGGGCCTTTGTGGAGATTAAGCAAGCTATTGCCCAGAGTCACAGAGTGGGACCCATGATTAGACTAGGCACCGAGGCGAGAATTATCAGGTCCGGAGAGATTGAGTCCAAGACCCGCCGAGGCAGGAATTGAACCCTGGTCCCGGGCCAGACCTCTGCATCAGGGTCTGCCGCTCTAACCATTGAGCCACGCTTCTCCACCAATTTTGATAAGTGATATTATCCTGTCAAAAAGATAAGCTCTTGGCTGAGCACTGAATTATTGTGTCAGTTGGCTGATTGTTGAGTTGTAAGCTTGTGCCCCCCTACCCTGCCCCCTGGATAGCCTGTGACCGCTCGTCATCGTTACCATGAGAGCCAAATGCGGAGAGGGCTTTACTCGGCCCAGTTTGCAGACCGATAGTAGGATGAGCTCCAGGACACTAGTGTCTAATGGCCACTGCTCTAGTGGCTAATGGCCCCTGCTAGCACTATTAGGGCTCAGTAGCCGATGTCTGCACTATGAATGCCTCACCCATGAATAGGGTCCGACACAACTGTTCTCTCAACAAGCAGCTTTATTATGGACAGGCCGTCCAGACAATGTTTGGGCTTGCACCGATCTGATGAGATTAAAATTTCAGCTATAAGCACACTTTTCTAAATATGTAGTTAATATTTCACCAGCACCTGAAGACTAGATTTAAGTGAACTGTATAATTATATTGAGTCAATCAGTCTGAAGGAATTGAGCACTTGATTAGTTAGGGATAGATTACAATGTATGATCCCAGAGTGACACTACCCAATACATCAGTGAACATTCACCTACTAAGTAGCCATCAGTTCCTGGTCGCCAAGAAATTACTAGAAGTTTGCCAGGAAGCGTTCCAGAATGGGCAATTACCTGACACTATGCGAGAGGCCTCACAGTTCTTGTGCCAAAGCCCGATAAGAACCCTGAGGAGGCGGCTCTCACTTTTGATGGTGGATGTTAAAGTATTAAGTACCACAATGGCGGTGTGACTACTCCCACACATGCCATCACTAATACACTTGGATCAGTGCAGCTTTATTGAGCAGAGAAACACCATGTACAACTTGCGTAGGCTTTGCCATGGCTTTCACACACCACATCTGAGGGAGGGACCTTAAACGTTGATGCTACTCGATATCGAACAAGCATATGGGAATACCTCTGGCAGATAATGGAGAAGGTGGGACTGGGCCCCCAATACATAGCATGAGTGAAGCAGTTGTATAATTATTTGGGTGCCAGGGTGCGAATGGGAAATGTGGTGTCCAAGCAGTTCCAGTAATACCGGTGCACCCAACAGGATTGCCCCTGTCACACTTGCTATTCGCCCTGGCCATGAACCTTGTTGCAATGCTGCTGCGCTGTGAGCAGGAGCCCAGGGGGATCCATGTGGGGGAGACCATGCATGTGGTCTCCTTATATGCTGATGATGCTCTGATTTACCTACGCAATCCAGAGGAATTGGTCCCGGTGCTGCTGCGAGTGATGCAGTTATTTGGGGAAGTGTTTGGTCTTTCAGTTAATGATCATAAATCCCAACTCTTACCGATGGAATCCCTGGCTGGGCTGCCGTCTGAGAGACTCCCATTAGTGGGACTCTCATGGGGGATGGTGAGTATACGCTACTTGGGGGTCAGACTTGCTCACATGAAACAAAAATTCCTTAACGTCTATATGGGGAGAGTACTGGAAGGTCTGAATGCATCGACTCGTTTTTGAAGGGATCTCCATTTACCGATGATGGGCAGAGCGTCAATCGTGAAAATGGTTATGCTCCCCAGATGCCTATATACCCTGCAGGGAACAATGTATGAGATACCCCGGAGTTAGATGGTTTAATCATGGACCTGTGTTGGGCCAATAAAAGAAAACTTATTGGATTTTCCATTCTCAAACAGACTTGGGAAAGGGGAGGGATTGAACTCCCCAATATAGAAATATATCACAGTGCAGCTCACCTGCAACATGCGGTTCGTTGGCTGGACACAGGAAACAATTAGGGGAAAAATCTCCAGAAAGGATCCCATGACGGCCTGACACTTCTGGAACTGCTTATGAGTGGTGCTAGGGTACCGTCAGAGATGTCCTTTCTGATACAACAGGTATGACCATTGTGGGAAGGCAAGGGTAGAGGGGTGCTGTGTTGCGCACCATATGCATGTAACATGTCAATGTGGGCACTAAACCCCTTTGCACAGATAGAGGAGATGATGTCTGTGCAGAGGCGGAGGTGATAGAGCGTGCAGGTCACACGACTCAGATTACCATACTCACCTGGGCCCATAAACAAAATATGATGAGATTTTAAATCAGGTAACCTGTGCATTTACTCTAATCAGTGATTTATAATTTTCATTTAGGACCTATACCATTGACTTACCAATCTTCGTCATCGGTACCTATAGTCCTAAGAGATCAAAGGTGTTAGAATAATAGGTAGAAAAAGAACATTTGCACTCATAAAAATAACCACAACTCAGGAAAGGTTTAAACTCTTTATCTAAAATCCTTTAAAATGTCATAATCCAAACATTGAACAATAGAAAATTCTAAATTAGAAAAATAATAATTAAAATGAAAATATGCAGAGTTCTTATAAAGCAGTCTTTACGCATTTGACAAGAGGGTGGGAAGAGAGAAGGAATCAGAACAATGACAGTACCCACATTTTATATTTACCTAGAATGGTGTGAAGAACTAACACTGGCCACAGGTCAGTTTAGAGGACAGAACCCCAAAAGTGCAGGCACCATAAAGGCAGGCAGGTGCAGATCGGAATCAGGACAGGTAAAGCCAAATTGGATCAGGACAGGACCACCAAGGCTAAGACCAGCACCCGCAGTTAAAGGTACAACGCCTGCATTACTCCCTCTCTGCAGCTAACAGCCAGAACCCGTTAAAAGTTATCGATTTCTCCGGCAAAGTGCTTCGCCAGCACTTCAGCTTTCAAACCCCGATCTGGGTTTCGAACCTTCTGACAGAGGGCTCCACCAGCACCTCTGCTCCGGATCACCTATTGAGTGCGTTGGGTCAGTGACAGGTCAGCTATTCGGACAAGTCGGACAAACTAACTAGCTAAGCCTACCCTAATTATACTATTTTCCAGGTCAGTGTACCACCCCCCAATGTTGCAAGTGTAAGGATCCCCAATTTTGATTGGACAAAAGAATGAGGAGAGGTCATCACACCATACCAAAATTAAACTTTTCTCCTGAATATTCTATTAACGTTCCCGCCCATCAATTTAATTTTTATCATGCATCTTTATTCCACCCAACAATGGATGTTCTTATAGAAATACAATGTTAACAATTTGCCTTCCGCTTGGGGTCATCAAGTCAGGTTCCCAGGCGCATCTTCTAGTGTGATGAAATCTTGGCTTTGGTTCAATAACGAATGACTTAAGCTCCTTCTGGAGTTCTACATGCGCAGTGTGGTTTTTCAAGACGGAGTAATAGCGCCTCCCATGCCCAAAGATTACGATACATGAAAAATAGAGACAAAACAGTTTTAGAACACAGAATAAATGAATGCACAGTATACCACTTACTTCTATTCTATTCCCATTACTTTATTTTAACTATTACATTAGAAATTATACAGAACAAACAGCTTAGCATAAGCAGCAGTGCAAGCTTCATGCATGCTGTAACACAGAGCAGCCATCTTAGTTTTTAATGCGCAGAAGCGAAAGATTCCCTCCAAAGCAAAGAGTACGTCATGTCACGTGAGTGTGACAGACGCATGCGCAGTAAGAAATCCAGCGTAGCAGCGGCCATTTTAGTGCAAGCAGATTATCGTTAGTAGAAACACATATGCAAGTTTCTTCTAGATACCCAATGTTTTTGTGAAATGCAATATTAATAAACAAACATGTTGGTTAGCGCATTAACGTTATGTCGAGAGGACTGAATTCAAGCAAGTCGCATTACGTGCGAATCCTTGCTCCATCAAAAGGACGGAAGTTGTGAACTCCTGGGAGATTTGCACTAGCGTGGCCAATTTACATGAGGATGTGATAGAATCCTTAGCACGGGGTGCAGGGCAGTATCTGCAGTATGCTAAGGTATTGGCAACTGTGCGAGAGATATGGCCATGCTTCCCAGTGGGGCCTGTGCATTCACAAACACAGACGGCGCTGTTGGAGCTCCCTGGCGCCCGGAAAATGATCTCACACATGTACCATACCCTACGGGAGGACTAGGCGAAGATACTACCCAAAGCATATGGGAAATGGGATGAGGCACTGGGCAAAGACATTATCCACCGGAGAATGGGAGAAAGTCCATATGGGGGTGCGGACGGAGAGTTCTAACGCGCTTTTCAAACTAATACAATACAACTACACATACCAGGCATATCTCTCACCCAAGACTTTGCACAGTATTTACAACTCTCGGTCGCCCCAGTGTGCTAGATTTGGTGCCCTGTCTGCGGGCTTTATGCATGTAGTGTGGCAGTGCTCTGTGATAGGGGTCATAGGGCCCAAATGGAAAGAAGTACTAGAGAGCCCGAATAGAGCTACGGGATGGGAGGTGCCGCTTGGCCCTCGTAAAATGCTGTTGGGGCTAATCCCAGAACCGGAAAAAAGAAGCTTAGTCGTAAATTCCTCATGTTGGGCCTCCTACTGGCAAAACGGCGTATAGCCATCTGCTGGGTGGGTGCACGTTCCTCATGCCATGCTGGCTGCATGCGCATTAATGCTATCTGAGCTGCGAGATGCAGATGACGCATGCGCAAACTAGGAAAAGTAGACTGCAGTGAAACAATGGCGACTGAGATATAGCCCATGGCACCTTGATACGGAACTGGGCTAACTAAGAGAATGGCCAGGGAAAGAGACAGGTTACTGAGCAACACGCTGACACAGAGTTTTATAACTGTATTAATTGCATCTGTGAACGATAATTACACACAACAAAGACATAATTGCTGTAGGAGATTGGCAGCTTTGGGGAGTAGAGAGAGAGTTGAAAATACTTTTTGTGCATTGATTGGTATCATTACTGAGGTGGTAAGTACGTCTTGTACCACTGGAATACTGTTGCAATGTGATGATCTTGTGAAAATCAATACACATGTTTTTTTATTAAGTAGCCACCAGCTCCATAGAAGAAAATGGCCAACTCTATGGGCCCCTTTGATATTTTGGGACCTATATGATGGGGTGCATTAAGACTAGTGGAGAACCATGTAAAATACCTCAAACCGAGGTTTGGAGGGCAGTTAAACATGTAATGAAGGATGCCGTCAAGAGAGAGAGCTGCTCACAGGAGATCATTTTGAGTAATTGTCTAGTTTATCTCTGACAAGATCGAAGGCTATCTTTAAGAACATGGCACTAGAAACTTTTTCTCTTCGCTCAACAACCCATTTTCTGAACGATTAGTGCAGCACACCTACCGCTTAGTCACGGATTCTAGTTAGTCAGAGCCAGTGTAACATACGGGCACTGGAGGTAGCTTTCTTACTGCCCACCACAAATGGCCTGAAGAGGGAACCAGACTGTATGAAATTGACCTCAAAAAGGGCTTGTTGCTATTGGACAGGACTATGTCTGTGAAGGTTATTAGGAAGATGCAAAGGGACTACTATGAAGCATATTGTGATTACACAAGGTATTTAAATACACCTTGAAAAAACACCCATGGACAAACTAACCCTGGGGGAAAACAAGTTGGCTAACATTGGCATTTATATTGTCTCAGTCACAGAATCAAGAAACAGATGTATAAAGGCCAGTAAGAGAAAGGCGTACACTAATTAAGGAGACTCAATAAATTGCTCTTTAAGATTTTCACAGGAGACAGCTGAATAATTGCTCTAAATTACAATTGTTGTTGCTATGGGAAAGGGAATACCTGAGCAGCAAAATGTAATTTTGCCCTAGGTCTGAAAACATTGTTGTATTCTGTCAGCGGCTGCTGTCTGAGTCAGATTGGAGAAGCCTAACTGAATGGTATGGTAATAGGGCGTAAGTCCACATAACACTACGGGTCAGATCTCTTTCAGATGCTGACCGGAGGGCTTGTTGTCTCTATTGTGAATGCTGCTACAAGCAAAGGATACGTGAAGATTGATGATCATGCGCAAGCCAAGTGCTAAACTTTGCTAGGCACAGGTTATGATCTCAAAAGACTGTGGGCCTCATTTATGAGGCCCCTTCCGCCGCCGGAACGTCACTTTTTGTGACGTTCCAATGATGCAGGAACCTGCTCCAGATTTACGTGGCAGCACTAAGCCACTTTTTTGGCTTAATACTGCCTCGTAAATATTGTTCCCTTTAACGCAGATTTCTGCATTAAAGGGGCGTACCATGGGTGTTACTGGGGGCGTTCCCAGCAACATCCATGTATTTTTGACACTGCCCCAGATTTATGAGAAATTGTAAATCTCAGAAGTGCCAAAAACGTAAACCTCCCCAGAGGAGGCGCAAGGGGAGGCACATAGAGGAGAAATATCTTTGATTCTCCTTGTTTTTTTCTTTTGCTATGTGTACTGCACAAAAATAATCATGCCCCCAATGCAGGCACCCTTTCACCATGGTACCAAGATGCTTGCGTTGGCGCACGGTAGCCCATTATGCACCGGTGCAGGGGGAAAAATCAGGAATACGCCGTATCTCATTGATACAGAACATTCCTGCCCTTTTTCTTTTGCCTTAGGGTAGCGCAGCAGGAAGGCCTGCAGTGCTGCCATCCAGAAAAAATGAATAAATGTGGCCCTGTGTTTTCATTTAGGAGGCATGAAACAAGAGAAGCCCAAGGAAGTCAAACACTCTTTTTTCTAAATGTAAGAATCCAAGGAACCAGTTAAGATGAATAAGGACAACAATGTGTTGGATGATGGAAGCCAATGGAGCATGAGTGGGTTGTGCAGGTGGATATATTCTCAAATGTGCAATCCAACAGCGTGTGTGGAGGAGAGACAGTAGATGGTTGTTGGATCGATGTAGGCGTGCAGGACAAAAGAGGAAATAGGTTGATATACAAGTCAACCAGTTCCCAGTCAAGAAAGCACTATAGACTTTTGGGTGTTTTAAATCTTAGAACCACTGTGACAGATCCACAAAGATCCCATTGCTTGAGATGGACTCAAGAAATAAAGTTCAGAGCAAGGGACAAAACCTTGGTTGACTATGTATTGTATCGTTATTAGTTTGCATCTTTGTCATACCAACTCCATCCATTTCACTCTCTGGGATACCCATCTCCTGAAACATATTTTCTTTGCTGTATCTAATGTTCTGGCAATTCTCCTCCTTGAACAGCTACACTTGCAGCTTTTACCCCTTCTAAATGTTCTCAGATGACCCATAGGAGCAATCATTACAAACTATTACTATTTGAGGCATCTATTGCTTATGCTTATCGAGACATGGGGATTATGCCACAAAAGTAGTTTTGTCCTGCACAGGAGGATCACTTTCCAGTTGAAAAATTGCCTTTACCAATATCAAAGGTTGTATTTTCAACACATAGGGCCATATTTACAGTGAAGTGACGGAGCACCATGTAGGTCTTGATGGCTTAACACTGCTCTCCGCCAGTTCAGAAACACAGGGCTGCACCGTATGTAAGTTGCAACTCGTCATTTTTACAATGATTGTTTATGTGCAGGATGGAACACCTTTGTGCAGGTTAACAATCAATGGCGTTTTGCTGTTTCTATGTGTGCTGCACAACGCAGCAGACATATAAACAGCCAAAACAAGGAGAAATGAAGCAGTTCTCCTCGTGGCACCTGTTTAAGGACAGGTTTTCCCTGGTCTTAATTCTGGCGAAGCCCCAGATTTACGCCGCCCTTGCAAATATGGGTTGGCGTCAAAATCAATGGGTGTTGCAGTGGAATGCCCCCGCAACACCCATTGTCCACCCCTTTCACGCTAAGTATAGCGTGAAAGAGTGCCTTATTTACAAAGCAGTGGTAAGCTACGTTAAGTGGCTTAACACTGCCTTGTAAATAAGGTGAAGCCTCTATCGCCACAGGAACGTCACTAAAAGTGACGTTCCTGTGGTGATAGGGTCTTGTAAATATGCCCCAAAGTCCCTGATTACGAATGGGTCATTATTTCCAACCCCGGATAAGCCTCTGTTTATCGGATGCCTTCAATACCTCAACCTTCATTAAATTTCGGCAGGCTTGCATTGCAATGCTTACGGTATTTACCGTATCATGCAGATTTTGATGAGGTAAACACCAAAATCGGCATGTTATTTATTCCCTTCAAACTCGTGATAGGTGCTATTTATCGCAACCAATAAATAACATACCCTGTGGTATCATTATTTATCAAGTGCGATAAATAGCATTTATACTCGTGATTATGGCCTAAATGTGGGCAATGTAAAAGTGCCTCCTAAAGTGCGAGTACAATTTCAGCTCCCACATATCTGGCCATCAGATGTGTACCCCACAATGTTAGGGACACTTTACATAGTGAAAGTCTGCCACTCTTGTCATGTTGGTATTTCATGTAGTTGGTTTTGGTGGTAATTTGATATAGCGAAACTGAACCCAAAGGTATTGGAACGCTTTGCATGAGTACCAGTCACATTACACAATGACACATTGTTTTAAAAGTTTTTAGGCACAGGCAGACTACTTGATTTGTCAAGAATCACAGGTTGTTGAGCCGTCACAGAGTCAAACCTGGGTCCCCAGTTCCAAAGTCGGCAGCTCTAGCCATAACACCACATCCTCTACCCATAAATAGAGTTAACTCTGCCACAAATGGTGGATCATCAGCTACCTTAGATTGGACGGCTGATCAGCCATCAGCCACGCTGGCGTTTACTTCAAACCTTTAAGAACCTGAGTACAGAGCAGGAGGAGTCTCTGCCAGCGAGGCATATGCCATCTTGGAACCATGAAGTAGGGTAGTTCAACATTCAGAAGTGCAGATGGATAACATAATTTTTTAAAGAGATTCTCTGTAACCACCCTCCTGTAGATCTGGCCACAACAGCAGTCACAGATATACAAAACTTTCATAAAACAAATAGGGCAAAAACATGTCCATCTTACACTCATCAAACCATCCCACTGCCCACAAAGGCATTCTCCAGATCAGTGGTATGGGTTCTTCATCACCTGACATAAAATAGTCTATTTTATGTGGTAACAACCTTCGCAGCCTCTAACACTTCCCTCAGCATTTCCTTCAGATCTTCCAGTTTTGCTCTTACCTTCCCTGGTTGAAACCATTCAGCCTGATGTAATACCAATATACAAGAAATAACAACCTCCCAATCAGATCTTGAATTTAAAGGAATGAGAGATATATCCAGCCTTGTAGTGATGGTAAGAGTACTCTGTTACTTACCGGTAATCTTTATTACTCAGAGTCACAGTCTTCCTGTCACCAGACAAGGTCTTCATGTGATGGCCATATTGGGAATGGCACAAGTTAGGAGTTTTTTGAGCTGAGTGAAAACTATCTGGGAGAAGAGGCGATGCTCCAGTTATAAGGACAGGGACGAGGAAGACGTACCAGGTAGGTAATGATTGAATGCTATGGTACTCTGGAGAAACAACAAACCAAAGAGTGACCACAGTATGCTGCTGAGTCTGCAGGTATTGGAAATCAGTAAAGCACAGTTTCTTCTTGTCGATTGCAGCTATAAAGAACAACGGAGAGGAATTTCCACTGGAATTCCTCCCAGGGAGAAATAGATGCAAATGGGCCTGTACCCAGGATTCCTTCAATGGAAAGGGTTTAACTGTACATATGCAGTCTCAGATGAAAGATACTAACATTGAGTTCACCAACCAGACCCAATTAGAGCAACTCTGATCTGCCATGTTGTAGAAAATGAATGCGTTTAGAGAAAAGTTTTCAGTCCCTTATGCTGACTGTTCTGGTTCAGACAGCTGCTTTAGTCCTGGCCATGTTACTTTCATTACTAGGGACTAAAATCCTCATGTACCAAGCCTTTTTGATGTGGCAAAGTCTGCACTTTGCAACGTCTCATAAGTTGCCACTGCTAAAAGGCAAATTGAAATTTAGAAAAAGGTACTTGCCTAGTTGGAAATGTCTCTCACACGTTGAGGCTCTTTGAGAATTTGAAGGAGTGGGTGTGAACGTGTACTATTTCTGATTCGCAGACGCAGTGCCATGTACCAGTGGTTGGCTAGCACAACTGTCAATGCAAACTATAGACCAGATACTGATTCCTAAAAGGGGTGGTGTGGCATTCACATACAGGAAGTTGTCCCTGTGGAACGGGTTCCATATTGTTAATGAGGGCAGATGGTATTGGAGGGACGTAGAAAGTGGTCCAGGGACCACTGGTCCATCGCCCATCACCACTGCCATGTCATGTACAGAACAATAACTATGGTTTGTTAGGTCTGGCCTTGATGACCTTTATCGAAGGCACATATTTGTTATTGTAATATCTGTTAACAGTTTCTACAGTTATTTGATCTGCACCAAAGAGGGGGAGAGGAGACTGGAGAAGGGATAGCGCACATGCTTACCCAGGGTGCTTAAAAAATCCTGGAAGGATGATCTGGCCCAAGCGAACATGCGCTGTATTGTACACATACTGTGTATACATTGGCCCCTCTCTTCTTTAAACACTCTGGGGCTAAGATGATGCCTCAAGGACTCAAAGGTTACAGGGCCAGTGCTTATACAGAATGTAGTAGAGTCCATGCTACCTTTACTATTCATCCTTCGCAGGTTTTGAAGAGTGGTTCAGGTCAGCAAGCGCACTACCTCAGCAGGTGTGTCTTTGCTCTCTGTTTACATTCACTATATACCAAATAGCCAGGAGAAACTATTAACAAACATTTAAAAAACGAACTACAACAAAAAACAAATATTGGTACAGCCAATAGGTTTAATCTTTTGGACATTTTGCCCATGCTAATTCTTTTTAGGGATTCTAAGCAGCATAGGCAAAATGAAATATTTTTTTGCAAATGCTTTGCAGCATCGGCAAAAAAAAGAAAAAAAAAGAAAAAAGGCACGATGACGCAAACGTACCATACAGGAGTATGCGTCAATATATTGCTAGCAGTCAAGTCATAGTATGAGTGCAGATGCATCACTATGCGTGTGCACCGATGGAATGACGCAATAGCCATTTTATTCCATTTTTTTTTTATTGTCCCACGTTGTCAGATGCCACTTGCAGCAGTAACTAACAAATAATACTTGCGCTAGAGCATTTTTTAAGCACAGAAGCACGGAAGCAAATGGCATCTGCTGAGGCCACAACCATGTTTTTAATGATTTTAAGGACTGCAAGGAGTGTGAGAGCAATACAGGAGCAGGTGAGGGGAAGTGATGGTGAGTAGGTAGGGTGACCAACAGATGAGCTTGAGGCTGAAGAGGACGAAATAAATAAAACAAGAGCATGTAAAAAGCTGAGGTGGGCGAGAAATGTATGGTGCAGAGAGGAATGAAACACACGCGCTCAAGAAATGTCGACAGAAAAAGTAGTTCCTTGTATATGAGCAGTGGAAGGATACAAGTCACACCTTTGTAACATGCACACGTCACTTTCCCTCGTGTAATGTATCGTTTGCTACCTCTTGTATTTTATTTTGTTTGCTTTTGATACCTGCACAAGTGCCACCATTGCCTCATGTAACGTAACGTTTGTTCTTGTGTTTTTAGTGCAGTATTATACCTCTACTTGTACTTTGTACACTTTTGTAACATACACACATGTCACTTTTTTCCTCCTGTATCGACTCGTTTGCTACCTCTTGTATTTCGTTTGCTCTTGATTCATGCACAATTGTCACTATTGCCTTATGTAACGTAATGTTTGCTTTTGTAACATGCTGACTTGTAATTGTTCCTCATGTATCACTACTGATCCTATTGTGAAGCGCTCTGACACCTACGGGTAAAGTCTGCGCTATATAAAAACGCATTAAATAAATAAATAAATAAAATCCAATCAAAAGGATGGTAAAGAGGCTAGGCTCCCTAGGAGGGCCAGTCGAGTGGCAGTTATTATTGCCTATTGATACTTTTACTGTTTTTTTTACACTTTTATTGAATTCACACAGATCCTTCATTGCCTACTCCTCAAAGGACAGAAACCACAAGATACTTCATTACCCCAGGCCAGACATCCCTTGTTCTTCTTCGAGATATGCCTTACGTGTGGTTTTAAGAAATCCTCCTTGCTTCTGCTAGCACTTAACAGAAGATCATTACTGTCTTCCATCAATGCATTCATTTTAGAATGCTATTTCCCGAATCTGTTTCAAGTGATGGATTTGTTTTATGTAACACTTTGGAGAGTGTGTTGCACAGAGAAAGGCCTCTGCCTCAACACTGTCTGAAGACATCAGTCAATCAGGGGTTTATAAAGCGCACTACTCCCCTGCGAGGGTCTCAAGGAGCTGGGGGGCAGGGGGTTTTCGCTCCGGATCAGTCGAAGTACCAGGTCTTGAGGCTCTTCCTGAAGGTGTGCAGGGTGGGGGAGTATCTGATGTTGACTGGGAGCTTGTTCCAGGTCTTTCCTGCGACGTAGGAGAAGGCTCTTCCACATGCTCTGGTTCTGCGGATGGGGTCTCTGTCAGAGAAAGGTCGGCGGAGCAGAAGTTCCTTTTGGGTACGTGGTTAGCAAATGTTCTGAAAAGAAATGTTCCTGCTTTAAAGAACTGGGTTTCAAGGAGAATGAGAAATGATGCACGCTGCCAAAGCCTTTCCTCAGAAAAGGAATTCTAGTTTCAAACACTGGCCCTGTTGTCAAGCCATGACTGTATGAATCTTATTGCTGATAGAAGAATATAAGGAACTTCTTAACTGAGCAAGCATTGGCAAAGCCGATAGGTGTGACTTTATTATAGTGTATGCAGTCAAAAGCATACGGTAAACAGGAGTAGGTGTATACATACATGTATACCAAGTAACAGCCACGTCTTGCATGCACGCACAGACCAAAACATGCCCACTGCACAACTCAAACACAGACAGATATTCACATAAATACCCACAATACCTATACAGGCAGGCATGCTCATATGTACAGTACCAAAGTGGCTTTTTATCCTGTGTGGCACCTGTAGCTGGTCCAGTAGTTTTAGCCAAGACTATTTTTCGTCCTAGAATTCTTAAGACAGACCTATAACGGTAAAAGGAAATTAGTAGTTCCAGAATGCAAAGTTCTGTTGAGCACAAAGCTAGAACCTGCTAAAAGTGTCACATAGGCCCCAAAAAATGGGAGCGAATATGGGGTCAATGGAATGCATTTAGGGAAGGTATCTGCACTCCTCCGACCATAGAGCCTTCCTCGGACGATGATAGCTAATAGCAAAATATCTGTTCTTTGATAAGCCTATAATGTACATCAGAAATAGTATAAACCTCTGTACTCACTGTCATATGATGGACACTACTGTCTCATGGAAATGTACTTCTATAGATGTTTGGATTGCAAGTCGTATTCTCAATAAAAATTGTTTAAAAAAAAGAGTACACAGCTACGGAAAAAAAAGTGTCACAGGCATATTCAGGAGGGTCAGGAAATTAAGGGAGCGGGGCAGTGCATTTCGCACAGGAGAGTCATGTTTTTGTTGCTGAGAGTAGATTTGACTGGGCAAATTTGTGCCTTGCAGCATGAGCAGGTCGCCACACTTAGTAGCAGAAACCGATGGAACCCTGGGGGGAGTAGCTGGATGGGGGGCACAAAAACCAAGGCTGCCAGAGGACTTCATACTCAAGGACAGATCGCTCCTGTTAACAACCTACTGCATTGTGGGTATTTTAGCTGTAGTGACGCATATGAACACAATGGTTTGTAAAAGAAAAGCCCAGCACCGGAACTTTGCATCTTTGGTGACAAGGAATCATCTAGTAAGCTTGCCCACATGTCAACTAATGTTGATTTTTGCTTTGATGTGGAAGTTAGGGAGTAGGTGGACATGGTCTTGATATTTTTTTGTGTACTGCATCACTCTATTTAATTTCTGCATAACAAGGAAGTACAAGGAACCACTTATGGACACAGGTAAAATCCCACTTTTGAGGCACATGCATTTTTTCAAATCAACTGTGGGGGTGGAAGGAGAGCAAGTGTCCTACACTTTGCCGACATATTAACAGGAAGATAGTGCCGAAACCTGGAATGAATTTGAAGAGGCCATTAAACGTGTAAAGGCACACTAACATGCTTGCTTCTAGGCAGGTTAAGGGAGGTACGCTCTTAGACAACCCCTGCTCACCCCTTTGGTAGCTTGGCACAAGCCGACAGGCTTATCTCAGAGGCAATGTGTAAAGCATTTCTGCACACATACAGTAACACAGTTAAAACACTACAAATGGACACCACACCAGTTCAGAAAAATAGACAATCTTTATCTAAACCATAACAAACCCAAACGACCAAAATTCACCATACATTTGTGAAGATATCACTAAAAATAGGATATTCGCGCCATGGAATGCATATAGGGGGGAGCCTTGTGAACCACTGCCGGAAGAGGAAGATGTAGATAGTTCAGAAGAGGAGGACGATGTAGAGTAAGAGTGGAATTGCGGGAGGGACAGGATGGCTTGGGTCTGGGCAACTTAGATCCTCCCACGCCCTTCAGGCATAGGAGATGATAAGAGTAACTGTGGGTGGGGAAATTTGGCCGATGGCCTAACATGAATAGAATGACGATGTATACGTAGCATGCTTCTGTAAGACCGAGTTACACACCTGGATGTTGTTGTTGTTTATTCAAAAAATGAAAAAGTTGCGATTCTGAGAGAATGTGGCGGAATGTTGACGCCGCACTTCTTTATGCTTGCACTACTGATTATATAAATGTGATGCAACAATAAAAACAAATAAAAAAAAAAATATAGGATATTCGCAAAAAATAAAACTTGTAGCAACAAATAGTTCCACCTGGGGCTATTACAACGTTGTGACATTGAGCCCCGATTCCCACGGAGCCCAAAGAATAGTGGCAAACGATGAAAAAAAAAGACGCTGCACAGCGTCAGGGAGGTGATGCTTCATTGGCGCCGGGCGCCGTCGGTTCCTTACGACCACAGAGGAGGTGAGACGTTGGGTCCTTACTGCGATGCAGGGGAGGTGAGGCATTGTTCCTTACTGCTGCTGGGGAGGTGACATCGCTGTGGCGTCGAGGCATAGATTCCTTATGACAATGCGGGGTCGATGGATTCGGTAGATCACCCACGTCAGGTATCAGCTCTGCGATGATGAGGCACCAGCATCAGTGAGGTCAGGGTTGCGGTGCAAGTAGGGGCGGTGCTTTACCAGTGGTGCCCTTGGCTCTGGTGTAGGCAACAGCCTCGGTGAAAGCGTCAGAGTAGCTACGGTGCGGCATCGGCAGGCATCGGGGCTGCGGTGCAAATAAGGGTGGTGCATCGTGTACTTCACGAGTGGTGCGTTTGGCTTCATTGCAGGTCGCAGCATCTCTCGCTAGCGTCAGTGTTGCTATTTCCCTCTGCAGCAGCTGAAACTGCAGTTCCAGGTGCAGGAGAACAGAGGGAATTATTTTGTTGTGCCCCTGAGACTTCAGAACAGAAGGCAAGTTCTACACCAAGCCTTTGGAGATCTTCTTCAAGCAGGATACACAGCAAAGTCTTGTTCCTCTCCTTGGCAGAAATAGCCACAGCAGGCCAACCTACAAAGCGCACATCAAAGGAGCAGTAATTCCCCTTCAGCTTTCCCAGCTCTTCTCCTAGCTAGAGGTTCCTCTAGAGCCCAGAAGTAATCCAAAGTACTGGGCCCCAATATTTGCACCACATTTGAATGTGTTCTCTTGTGGCAGAGAGACTCTTAGCTCAGTCCAAACCAGTTCTGTCCTTTCTGGCCCAGCTTCCTGGTAGGAGGTGGAGACAGCATTCTGTAAGGCAGACTGGGCCAATTAAGATGCAGGGAAATCGCTTTCCACTACTCTAAATACATCCCAGGTCTATTCAGCTCAGTCCTGGCTCATCCAGGGAAGGCAGGAAACACCTCAACCCCCATGGCTGTCTGAAGAGAATGCACATCGCCAGCCCCTGTCACTCCAGAACCAGACAGTCAATCCGCACACATGATGGCTAAGCAAGAAAAGAGATAGCCACTTTCTAAAAGTGGTATTTTCAAACACACAATATAAAATTTACCTTTACTAAAAGATGCATTTTTATATTCTGAGTTTGGGCATACTAAACTATCTTTCAATATTGCACCCATGGGAAGTTATACTTGTAAGCTGTTACAAAAGTATTCCCCATTCTATCCTATGGGAAATATACTGTATTTCACTATCACGGCATGTCCCACACACCAGTACATGTCCTACTTTTCACATACACTGCACCCTGCCCAGTACCAAGGGCCTACCTTAGGGTTGACTCACATATAAGAAAGGGGAAGGTTAGGGCCTGGCAAGTAAGTGTACTTGCCAGGTCGGCATGGCAGCTAAAAGTGCACGCAAACACTGCAGTGGCAGGTCTGAGACACTTTGAAAGGCTGCTTGTGTAGGTGGCGCAATCAGTGCTGAAAGCCCAGTAGCAGCATTTGATTTACAGGCCCTGGGCACACATGAAGCACTATACTAGGGACTTAGTAGTAAATCAAACAAGCCAAACATGGAAACACAAATCCATAAACATAATTTACTGGACGAGCATATGCACTTTAGCACTGAATAGCAGTGGTAAAGTGCCCAGAGTCCTGACACCAACAAAAACAGGTTCAAACTAAGAGGCCAAGAAGCAAACAGTCTGGGGATAAGCTCGCTGAAAAAGCCAGGTCTAACAGACTGATTAGTACTTCTGTCACATCACAAAATAAAGGTTAGGTTGCAAAAATTCAGTGTGCAAAAATAATTAACTGGTTTGATGTCTTATTCTCATCCTCTTCAAAGTTCTCTCAGGGCAAGCTTTCTTACCCCTGCTTGCCATTGAAAATGCCTCACCCAAACTTCCCAGATGCCCACCAGAAGGGACAGATCCTCCAACTCCTGAAAAAAATCCCCCATTGACCCTGATAAACCCGCCATCTACCAACCGATCTCAAATTCATCCTCCATCAGAGTGATCATTGAAAAACAATCTATGTACAACTCCAAGATCAAATGAATGCTTTCTCCTTCTTAACTACCAATCTCACTTCAAATCAAGCTCCAGCACTGAAAAAGACTTCTTGCAAAAAGTGGATGATGCCCTATCAATCAGAGATAAACATATTTGGACCAATTAGCTGCCTTAAACACTGTCTACCATCAACAACCTGAAGTCTTAATTGGAATTCAATGGTAATGTCCTCCAATGGTTCTCGTTCTACATATCTAATGGATACCCATTCACCCACATAGTCATTTCCTGCACCTGGAAGCTCCCCATCACTTGTGGAGTCCTCAGAGCTCCTTTTTTTCTGCTGTCATCTTCAAACTCTAAATGAAGTCCTTAGAATCCTACCCACCATTAACATCAACAAAATCCACACACATGCCAACAACACACAATGTCAGAACCGTAAAAGGATACACTGGTTCGGCCCCCTCAGGAACAGATGCTCTTTCCCCAGACCCCCTCAAGCCAAGGCCAGAAACGACTTTGATAATGCAGTCCCTAGTCCTAACCCGCGGGGGAAAGGGGAAGTGGACAGACAAAACAAGAGACACTTCTTCCTCAATGGGTCTGCCTCGGGAGTCTTTTAGATGGACTCTCTGAAAAGGAAAAGACACATTTTTTAACCTTCTCTACTTAACTTTTAATATTACTCTGTTCTATTCTATTCCCAAAACTCTGAGCCTTACCGATACAGACTAGGAAGCTAGCCACTCTCCTTGTGTTTTGTCTGAAGTGTTACATCTGATTCACTGGAAGAACACTTAAGAGGTCATTGAAAAATCTTGACAAGATAAATTGCTCGGAACACTCTCTGGACTGTGAAACTCAAAGTCTTGAACTCAGAACTGTGAACCCTCTCTCACACTCGAATTTTCCTGAAAATTCCTTGAAGATAAGTCTTTTCAAAACAATAGTCTTTACAAGTCTTGCATACTCTGAAGCTTCAAAGTCTTTACAATTATTTCTCTTCAATATAGTCTCTGATAAGGCTCTAGACGCAATACGCTCTTCAGCCTTCTAGCTAGAAAGAGTCCTTAGCGCCTTTGATTCATTGCCTTGAGACTTCTCTTGAATAAACCAAAACTACTACGCTTACTTGAATGTCTTTGAGGGAACTTCTCTTGACTGAAGTCTTCCCAACTCTGACTCCTCCTCACGGCAACTTCTCTAGACTACGACGACGTGGTGCTTCTGGTCACGAAGTTACTGAGGGAAAAAATGTTCATTAGGAAATGCTATTTTATTTCTGAAAAAACGTAACACAGTTACTTTCCTTTAGGTTTCTGTTCGGAAGCCTAGTCTGAGAAATTCTGGTCGAAAAGAGAACTTTTTCTGAAGAGAGCGTGAGGAAGCACTCTTCTCCGGTGAATTCTTCAGTTGAAGTGCGCAGCACGAATTGCGCGCGTGCGCAAAATACAGACGCTCTAGGAACAACTGCAAGGCTAACCGCCGATCGGAAAACGGAATTACTTCCGCATTCCCAAGATGGCGAACCTCCGCAACGCTGCCACTAGAAATCGCAGTGAAGTCTTCCAGCAAGGGTGTCTTAGCTTGTACATTCTTCTTGAACTACCTTTTTGATGAGGAGATGGGCGGATCCTGACACACAACCTTACACAGATGTTTTCCCCACTTTTGACATTCAGCACCTCGAGCACTGCTTGTACTTCATCCAAACCTGGATGTCCAGAATCTTTTGGAAACTCAGTCCCACCACAATTTAATTCCTCCTATTCGTCAACAAGAACAAACCTGGCTCGATGATATGAACTTTCAACTCACAACTAACACCCAGCACCAAGTTACTGGCCACGAAACTGGCATCCACCCACTCATAGAACATATTGCCAAGAACAACAAGACAGCCTGTTAACATCTTTCTTTGCTAAATAAAATTAAACCATTCCACGTAGAAAGCGACTTCAGAATGGCTGTCCCATCCCTCTTGTATATAGACGGTTGCAAGTCCCTGTAACTCTGCTTCCCAAAAACAACACTGGCCCTCCTAAAGAAAACATATATGTCACAACTGGCATCATAAAGGACTTGAAGAAATTCAAAAACATGGCATCCGTTCTGGTACAGATCCATTGGTTCCCCATACAGGTCTGTTGCAAGCGTGCTTGTTCTGTTAAAATGTTATATTTTCAGCTCCTTGGCCTTCACTTTAATTATTCATGGAGCGGGAGCGAGTTTAGGTTCAGCGGATATATATATATATATAATATACTCCAATTCACATCTGGCAGGCACAGCAGAATATCATCATTTTGATAAAGGAGATTTTAGGGAATACTATCAAGGTCCCTCAGATGACTACTTGGAGGAAGAACTTGTGGAAGCTCTTGATCATTCTGTTCAAGAATTTGTGACAGGGCTCTTGTAATGGCATTGCGACATTTCACCAGACCTCTTAAAAGATATTCTCGACGACAGTTGGGAACAGAATCTAACACCCTTTTCTAGGAACTGAGAGCGCGGACCTTCTGCGGTAAAAGCGCAACCTACTAAATGGCCTCATACTGAGGCTTTGGAAAGACTACACCTGCTTACCTGAGAGTTCTTGGGGCATATTTAATAAATGTTCACGCAACACAGAGCATCAAGTAAAGTTACTGCGCTGTGTAAACAGGAGAGAGCGGATAAGCTATGATACGACACTGTTCAGCCGTCTCCCTGCTGTGGCAGATTTGAGCGGCAGCGCTGGCACCCTGGCACAATCATTGTGAAGCCCCTGGCTTCACTTTGAAACTGAATAATAGATTTAACTTTCAGGGTTTACTGATCTATCGTCCACCTAGCCCGAAGGCTAATTTTATTTGTAAAATTCAGGAATTTATGGAATCTGCTATAAGCTAATTTTAATTTCAATTGGAGTTGCTGAATAACCCAGATACCAACAATCTGACTGATATTTTTAAGAGTTTTAACCTAAATCAATTGATAAATGAATCCAAACATCTTGCAAACCACACTCTTGATGGATTCTTTACTAGCCTTCAGGAGCTAACAGTAGAGAAGGTCCTGCTAGTAGTATGGTTGGATCATAAAGCCATCTTTTTCTGAGTCAGGATTCCGTCATATAATCACACAGATAATAATAGACGTAGAAATATTAAGTATCGGTCCTGGAAAAATCTTAATGTTGAGAAACTGAGGGACACTCTTTCCAACATTGGCCCAGACCTAGTCAACGATCTGAACAATGCTGTAATAGACCATACACATGGGTTAAACTCAGCAATACTGAAGGTGGTACCGGAAAAAACAGGTAAAAGCTATAGGAAAAATCCATCAGCTCCTTGGTTCTCACAAGAACTAAAAGCTTTTCAAGGAAAATGTAGGCATCGAGCTCCCATGGAGGAAGGAATATTGTCTGAACGAAAAGGCAAAATATAAAGAATTACTTACACAGTATCAGGTCCTAATAGAAACAGCTACAAAAAAATCTCTGAAAACATAAGCTCAACAAAAAAACCAAACAGATAACTTAAAAAAAAAAGGTTCAATCCTTGTCTAAATGGAAGAACCAGAGTTCTTTTAATCCTGACCAACCATTTTGAAACAAGTTGGCAATGATTTTTCTTCCAAAAGTTAATGAAATTTTGGAAATGTTGCACATTGAAAAACTCCCAGAAAGAAGCATGAGGCAAGATGGCGCCCGTGTGAGAGGTCGCTGCAGAGCCTGCTCCTGAGCCTGAGCATGGAAATTGCTTAACGTAACGCTCTGAGTGTCACCTTCAGCCCTTCAACCCTTCAACTCTTCAGCCTCAGTCTTGCACCTACTTTTTTGCCTTCAGCTGTCTCAGACCTCCGAGACCCTCAAAACTCTCCTGTCGATGGCCACGCTCTGTGATTGTGTATGCCAGCAAGGGGACCATCATAAGGCAAGGCAAGTAAAGCTACCATTTCTGAAGCGCCTTAGGAGCACGGGAATTTCAACTTTGCTTTTCAGTACTTTTTCGCGCTGGTTGTAATCGCAGTGGATAACCGCAGTGGATAACTGGATAACTGAGGCTAGATGAACTTTGAAAACGGAATAAACTAACTTTGCTCCGGAATACCAGAAGTCGGTTTGCTAAGTGGGGGGAAAAAAAAAAAAAAAAAAAAGAAATAATAAGACAGAAGACAGAAGACGCAATTACACGCGTTCACACGGAGTGCAGCTAGAGCGGCTAAACCTTGCTACCGGTTTCCTTCAACTATCGGCTTTCAGCTGTCGGCTTCAGCTACCTGCATCCCCGGGTCTCCCCTTTTTAGTGCCAAGACGCTTGCGGTGCTGCCTGCTCACAATAGGCGCACTATGGAAGCATGAAACGAGTATATGGCTACACCAAAAAGGAATCAATCAGCGGTGTGTAAAAGTACACTGTGAGACACTGGGTGAAAAAAAAAAAAGAGAAAAGGACTCTTGGACTCGAGTGGATCTTACTGTTCAGCGCTGATCTGCTCTCTCCTTTCTTGATCGATAGCGGTGCTTGTCTCCTCCTCGTCTCCTCATCGCTTCTCAATCTCTGTTTCCATCACCTCCCTCGCTCCCTCGCTCCGCTCACCGCCTCAAGCTCGCTGCTGCTCAACAGCTTTCATCACCTTCATTGCCTGCCATCATCTTTCATCTGCAGACACGACGGCAGGTCTTAAGAAGGCAAGAGACCACGTCGTTGTCAAGGGTGACGACGCTGACGCTGTTAGTTGTCAGCACGGAATGCACGGAAAAGCCCAGGGGGGTCGAGAATAATAAATGAAAAGAGAGCATTGAGTGAAGAGTACAGCACAGCTAAGAGCACAGCACAACATAATACAAAAGGTGGATGAATATTTGTCAAAAAAAAAAGGAAATATAACGGAAAAGCAAGGAGATTAAAGGGGGGGAAAAAAAAAATATATAATAAGTTATCACCCCAAAATCACCCCGGGGGGGGGGGAAAAAAAATAGTAATATAAATAATAAATATATAAAAAATATATAAAAAAAAAAAAAGGGGATAACAGAGATTCAAATTTATATACAATACGATACAACAGCAACAGCACACCGGGAGTAAAGGGAGGCAGGCCACGGATGGGCTCTCTGGTGGCTAGAAACAACTTTCAGCAGATCTGTTCAGACTTGCAATTGGGGAAGAATACAGATCTGGATATTAAGATCCTCAGGAGAAATAGAGCGTGTGCTGGATTCTCAAGCTTACTCAAACCAACTTCAAGGTTTAGAGGTGGAGGATTCAAGGCTAGAGGTAACCCAGTACTGCTCGCAGTAAATATCACGGAAATTACTATACAGACTTTCAAAACAACTATGGAGAAAGACATCGAAAAGATCAAAGAAAAAGAAAAAGATAAAATCAAAAATAAGGATAAAACCAGTGACAAAACCAGCGAACTTGATACTCAAGATCTAAATCAAACTTTAAAACAGAATCAAACTGGTATAAAGAATGATAAGATAACCGAAACAAAACCAAAAGCAAAGGCCCAGGCTCAAGGAGTAGAGGGTGAGGGTGATCAAGATCATGAAAAAGAAGAAATACAAGAAAGTCAAGAAAGGGCAGAAAACTCAGATGACCGAGGAAATACCAAAGAGAGTTATAATTCACAAGGATCTCAGAAGAGAAAAGAAACACAGAGACGACCCGAAACTAGGGGTTACAAAGCGATGGAAAATAACGACGAGGATAACGATGATGGCAAAACAAGAGCTATCAAGACTGATGGAATAGATAGAAACAATGAGACCGGTCAGATCGAACAGAAACAGCACAAGGAAGCCGAGAAATCAAAAAAGAAAGTCAAGGATAAACAGAGAGTAAAAGAAGCAGAAAAGGAAAAAGAATTGACAAGCAGAGAGAATCCTGACCTACTGGAGAAAAAGGCCAAAAGATTACAGACGATCAAAAATTTAAAAGCCACGGCCAACATAACTGGGCACTCAACAGGTTCCCAACCTAGAATCTCAAACATATTCAGCCCAGCAATTAAAGAGAGATACCAGAATAGCCCACTTAATGAAAATGCACCATATACAATGGATCTACAAGGATTACAAAATAAGACCATCATTGCGGCATCTGAGGTTTTAGTCTCAGCAGTCCTAGAAGAACATCTAGAACATGAAAATTTGAGAGAAGAATGCGGATCTCTCCCCAACATAGACTCAGACTTAAAATCAAATCTATTGGTGAAAGGCAGTACTTCAGAAGAAGTCCCGAATATAAACCGTGTGACGGAGGAATACGTCTCAGCAGAAGTCTCCGATAGCTCTGAATCAGAGATCTATGAGACAGGAATATCAATCTCCAGTGAATCCAGCAAATCCAGTGAAGAGACTGACCTTGGTGACAATCACAAACAGGAGGAACTGGACAAAAAAGCACCTTCACCGGCAAACACTGGATCTAAGAATGCCCTACTATATGATTATACACCTCCAAAGAAAATGGGGAAAAAGAAAAATAAACATAGAAGGCATCCAAATATAATTCACGATGAAACGACAGATCCTGGGAGCAATCCAGAACAAATAATAGTGAGAACCAAACTCTCACGCAAAAGCCCCTATCGCAAAACAAATGCTGATTCGGGAAAAAACAAGAATATCATCGACAAACTGGATGATGATGAACAGCCGAAGCACAGAGAACCTACACTTAGCGAAGTCTTTGATTCAATCAAAAATTTTCATAAAGATGTAAAGGAAGATAGCCAAAGAAATCATGTCGCCATTCAAAAATTGGAAGGAGCTATCAACAAAGTTGGCAATACATGCCAGGAAATCTCAGATAGAATGTGCTCGGTAGAAGCTCGTGCAGAAAACCTGGAATCAGATGTCGCTAGACTACAACTCCAAGCAAAGGAGCACGAGGGAATAATTAAGGACTTGATGATGAAAGCTGAGGACCAAGAAAATAGAACAAGGAGGAATAATCTTCGCTTTCTTGGGATTCCCGAGGGCTCGGAAGGGAGCGATCCAAGGAACTACATGATCAATCTACTAAAATCTTCTTTCCCAGAACTTAACTCCTGGGAAATGGATAAAGAAGTATGCCGAGCACATCGCTTTCCACTAATACAACCAAAACGGTTAGAGAAATCTTCAAAATATCCTAGAGCTCTTTTAGTCAACTTTGGGAACTTTCTGGTACGTGACACTATATACGACTTGGCCAGACCAACGGCTCAAAGAGAATATAGGGGCTTTAAGTTTTTTGTGAGACCAGACTTTGCACACGCAACAGTAGAAAGACGATGGCGAATGCGACAGCTTTTTTCCCCTTTCGAAAAGCTAGGAGCAACGGTCTATCTGCAAAACCCGGCGCGGTTAAAAATAATCTACAAAGGCTCAACAAGGAGTTTCACAAGTGAAATCCAGGCAGAGGCCTATCTCAAGGAGGTTGAAGCAAGAATGAAACAAGATAATGGTAACTAAATAAAATAAGGCATCTAGTGCCGACGAACTATTGACTCGCGCTATGAAGGTTGACACTCACTAGGCCCAAAAAGTATCAGGCCAGGTGGCTGGTCCAGGCGCGCGGAACACACGGCCACCAACAGCTGGGTGAGTCAAAACCCAGGTTGCCTCAAGGGGTGGCAGGAGGGGGGGGGGCTAGAGGGTGTGGAAGGGAGGGGGGGAATATGGGGTGGGTGGCGGGCGTGGGGGGAGAAAATGGAAAACTGAAGAGAGTTCGTACTGTTAAAGTGATTCCGAATGAAAGGGTAAAATTGAAACAAAGGACATGCTGTTATTATGTATATTGTGTATATATCAGTTATCTGGACAAGTTGATGCTATGGAAATATTTAAAAATTAGGTATGTCTAAACTAAGGATTGGATCCCTCAACATAGGAGGATTAAATGATTGGAAAAAGAGGGGGAAGCTTGAACAATATCTAAATATGATCAATTTAGATTTAATATGTTTACAAGAGACCCACTTACCCTGGAGCAAAAAACATTGGTTGAATTTTAAAAACTATGAATTACTGTCATGTACATCCCAGACCTCTATGATAAGAGGTGTGGCCATAATTGGTAAAGTGGGGCTAGGGGGGGCCAAAAGGTGCAAAGCGGATTCATCAGGAAGATGGGCAATTTGCGAAATGAACTTAGGTTTCACTATCTGCACAATATACGGATCCAATACAGACGAGCCAGTAATCTTTAGCCAAATTGAAAATGAATTAAGTGATTGGCATACCCCGATAGTAGTATGCGGCGATTTTAATATCTCTGCAAATTTTACGGATGGCAGCGCATACATAGGTAGGAAGCCAAGGGTGTTTAGAGCAATCACGTCAATGATGCAGTCACACGGCTTAGATGATGTTTGGGGAAATTTATTGACCGGAGATCCCGGGTTTACCTATTTTTCACATCCTTTTAATAAATACTCGAAACTGGATTATTTCATGATCTCGTCTACCCTACTTAGGAGTGTACAAATAAATAAGCTTCCGAAAATTATGTCTGATCATAATCCCCTAGTTTTAAATATGGCCATCAATAAACCATACAAGGTTCCTAGACCTTGGTCGTTTGATAAAAAACTATTAGCGGATGCCGACTATATCACACATATGAAAATCTGGTCCCAGTCCTTTTTTGACGCTAATAGGTATAGTGCATCAAGGGGAGTTGTGTGGGATAGCTTTAAAGCAGGAATAAGAGGAGAGACTATAAGCTATACCACCAACATATGGAAAAAGGCTAACAGGGAAAGGGAAGCATTGATGGGAAAACTAAGTCAGGCAGAGACACAACATAGACATGATATAATTACAGGTGCTCAATCTGTCGAGTGTCTACATAGAGTGAACTCCCTAAAAGCTGAGATCCAGAAACAACTAGCAAGAAAGGCAGCAGCAAATTATCAGGCACAGAGATCACGCCTTTACGAAACTGGGGAGCAAGCAGGTAGAGCTCTTGCCCTGCGAATTAGGCAGGTGGCTAGTAAGAACATTGTGACACAAATTGAATATCAGGGCCAAATACACGATAAACCTGGTGAAATTCTGGAGGGGTTTAGGAAATTTTATCAAGAATTATATCAGGAGGAAGTAGCCGGAGATGCACCAAATTTATGCTGGTTAGACATGGGTAGTAAGTTGAAACCAGCCCAGATCGAACTACTGGAACAAGATATTACAATGTCAGAGGTATTGGAAGCACTGAAAGAACTTGCAAGCGGAAAGGCGGCGGGCCCAGATGCTATACCAGTAGAGCTTTATAAAAGTCTAAGGGAGGAAACAACACCAATACTCTTAGATCTATTCAATGGTGTAATGAATACCGGAATAATACCTGAGTCCTGGCAAGAAACTAATATAGTAATCTTTCACAAAAAAGGGAAACCTAAGACTAACCCGAGCTCGTACAGACCAATATCATTGATTAACGGCGATAACAAGTTATATGCCAAAATTATGGCCACCCGCATGGGAGGGATCATTGCGTCCTTGGTTTCCCCCTGGCAGCATGGGTTTATCCCAGGAAGAGGAACCACAAACCATATCAGGAGGGCTATTACACTATTTGACATCGGTGCTGCTAGGGGGGAGGAGGTTGCAATGATCCTCCTCGATGCGGAGAAGGCATTTGATCGCGTCAGATGGAGTTTCCTATGGAAGGTTATGGAGGCAAGGGGATTTGGCCCTAGATTTTGTCAAGCCATCCAGGCTATGTACTCATCGCCTATCGCAAGAATTCAATTAATGGGGGAAAGATCAGATAGGATCAACATAACAAGGGGTACAAGACAGGGCTGCCCATGCTCTCCAATCCTGTTCGCGCTTTACATAGACCCTTTAATTACACAATTAATGAACAGTGCGCTTATTAAACCAGTAATATCTAATGGGTTTCATACCAAACTTCTAGCCTATGCGGATGATTTAGCAGTCATTACAAAAGATCCAGAGCTAGCTATGAGGGAAGTAGTTAACATAACCAGTCAGTTTGGAGATGTGTCTGGCTACCGACTAAATGTGGATAAAACACAGGTACTCTGTTCTAGAAAAATTGCCAAGGTGGATGGAAGGTATGTAGAATCTGTAGTTTACCTGGGTATAACAATTAATGCAGAACCAGGTAAAATAATTGACGATAATTACACCCCTCTTCTCAAATCTATGGAAACAGATCTAAAAAGAATGGACTCATTAAAGTTGTCACTGATTGGGAGGGCCAATGTCATAAAAATGACAATGTTTCCCAAGGTGCTTTATAAATTAAGATCAATCCCATTCAAAATTGACGAGAAAATTATTAAGAAGATTGAGTCCATTTTCATGAAATTTTTATGGCAATATGGCAAAATACGGCGGTCAAATAGATATATGGCATTACCACAAGATAGAGGTGGGTTGGGATTGCCAGATATTAAGAGCTATCATTTTGCATGCCTCCTTGTAGACACGGCTATCCTACTCCATCCGGGGGGCCCAACTCTCAGGCAGGCGGAGATACCATCAATTTATCAGCTATTGGTGGGAAGTGAAGCCGTAGGGCTTCTATTAAGGAGAACCCAGAGGAGATATTACATGGAAATTGGATATAAGACATTGGAAGGTATATGGTCCATGTGGAAATCTGTTAAAAAAGTTCTAGATATACCCACTATGCATTATCGCACACCACTTTGGAATTCAACACTCTTTCCAAATCTTAGTAGCGATGGAACGTGGCGACATTGGGAGAGTCATGGCATTGTGGAGCTGGGGCAAATAATGATCAGAGATCAATGCAGAACGCTAGAAGAACTCACATACCATTATTCACTACAAGGCTATCAAGAGTTCAAATACCTACAGATAGTAAATAGAATTAAAGCAATTAGGCCATACATCACTCAGCTTGGGAAATTCGAACTAATTGAGTATTTGAAGTCAGGTGGTCATAGAATCAGAGATATTTATAAAATATTTAACGACGTATCAATCGACGATATTGGGAAAATTGAAACTACATGGTCCAGAAAATTGGGAGATCCCGAAGTAGACCTTGATAAAGCGTTAGCTATGGATAAGAAGTTTCTGCGTTCCTCGAATCTTAGGGCCCAACATTTCAAAACTCTATTTAATTTATACTATACGCCCGAAAAATTATTCTCCTGGGGGAAAGCGACAGATAGCAACTGCCCCAGATGTGGTAATGGTACAGCAGATCTTATACACATGTTCTATGGCTGTGAAAAATTAAAAACTATTAAAACCGAGATAACACGCTTTTTAGAGGGGCTACTCGGCGTTAAAATTAATCTATCCCCAACTCTGATAATAATTGGCTGTGATGTGAAACTAGATATGAGTATGGAGGCTGAAGCTTTAGTTTTCATTTCCGTAGCAGTCCTCAGGATTTTAATCAGCGCAGCCTGGAAGGATATAGAAGCCCCAACTTTCCAAATGTGGTTGTGCAGAATGCTGGGTATACATAATATTGAGGAAGCATTATATGAGGTAAAAGGAGTAAAGCTAAGGGATATAGGCAAGCGACTTTGGGCCCCAGTGGCCACTTGGAGGACAGCAAAACTACAAGTGAATGATTTACTGGCCGTTTAGATATTTAACATGTCAACTGACTCTCTACTGTATAGTACTCTTTACGCCTTTTTCGTTTGATTTAATAATGTAATGCATCTAACTATGTACTTACGTATGTTTCTATGAATATGTATTTACCGGTATGAACTCTCAATAAAAATATTTAAAAAAAAAAAAAAGAAATTTTGGAAATGTTTTCACCTCTGTTAAATGCACAAAGTACAGGTAACATCTTAACATATGCCAATGAACTGGATGTATAGCAAACCCCCTGCTCCATAACTAAACCACTATGTGCATGTTTCCCCCCCCCCTTACTCAGAAGAAAACAATAAGTCTTATTAACCTTTTCAAATCAGGAGCCCCTACGTATCCCTTCCTACCCCAGATTATTAAGCAGGTAGAAAGTGTAGTGGCTGATCTGCTTATGAAATTACTAAATGAAATACTGAGTACAGGGAATTTCCCAATTTTAAGGGAAGAAGGCATCTATACTACCATTGGTGAAAAAACCCACTCTGGATCCATAAAGAGGCTCCACTTATTAGGTTTCAGAGATTCGGCCCTGGCTTTGTGGAGCTCATTTTTGAGTAATAGTCAACAGCGGTGGAGCTGGTGAATGCAAGTTCCATGCCTTTCTCTTTACCCTGTGGTGTTCCACAGGCGTCCTCTCTTAGTCCCACTACATTTTAGATCTATGTTAGCCCGCTTGTCAATCTGATTCGTAGCTTTGGTCTCGCTGTCTTTTCCAATGCTGAGGATACCCAGATAGCGGTATCTATTTCATACGACATAAACAAAGAAGCAAGAAATTTATATAACTGTATGTCCCAAGCTGGACTATGGATGCAAAATAATTGTCTGAAACTGAATTCGGACAAAACCGAGGTAATGCTTTTCCTTATAGAGACCAATTTCTGTAATGATTCATGGTGGCTGTCGAGCCTAGGTATGTTACCTATTCCAGTCCAGAAAGTAAGAAACCTACAAGTTATTTTTGACACAAACCTAACCTTTTTGGAGCAAACAAATTCACTTACCTCCTCAGGTTTCTTGGTACTGAAGGTTTTAAAAAAAATATTTCCGTATATTACCACTGATCTCCAAAAAACAGTGATAACAACACTTGTGTTTCCAAAACTGGATTATTGCAATGTGCTGTATTTGGGTGCTCAAAATGTGTGATAAAGAAATTACAGGCATTGCAAAATGCAGCGGCAAGATTGCTGCTCAGAATCCCTAAAATTAGCTCCGTAGCACAAGCTCTGCAGGATCTACATTGGCTTCCTGTGAAAAAGAGAATTATTTTTAAGGCTATGTGTATAGTTTACACGCCCTACACTAGACTGGCTCTAAGTACTTTCAGAATCTTTTCTCCTGGTACAGGCCAAATAGAAATCATAGATCGAGTTCCTCACAATGTGTTATCATTTCTAGATCAAATAAAGCAAGATGGGGAGGTAGGGCTTTTTCCACAGGGGCAGGAAAATGCTGGAATTCACTACCTTTTAAGCTGCGTTGTCAACCATCTCTGAACGAATTTAGGAAGCAGCTGAAGACCTGGCTATTTACCGAAGATGTTGATTGAATTTCGCAGTTACAATCTATGGCGTTTTTCAGAATTGGACTGGTTCTTATGTTCTGCCGATAGCGCTAAGACAGCTTAGGGTGTGTGCACGCTTTACAAAATAATTTCATTTATTCATTTCATGCAAGGGTGCCTGCATTATAAACAGGATTGTTTTTGTGCAAGAATTGATACCTTCCTGCACAAAAACAATCCAAAAAGGCATATTTCTTCTTCTATGCATTTTTTGTTTAAATATCTTTATTGACATTTTATTTTTTATACATTATTGACAACACGTATCCATACAAAAGCTTTAGATAAATGCGAATACCATGTACAGAATAGCTTTAACCATCGCCACAATATAAAAATAACACATGCACAGTATTCCATAATGCTGACATTATATCATACCTGAACATATGCATAAGCACCTCTGTGTACCATTGCCCACAGGCGAGCTACATTGTAGATTACCAATTAATGTCATTGCTATCTTTTATGTACTCATAGCACATTTGATCAAAATCGTCCTAACAAGAGCTCACGTATGTGCCCCAGGTGCATCCAGCGCCTAGCGGTTCGGGTTACACCTGTAAATCACTGTTTAATAGAACTTAGATAACTGCAGAAAACATATATCGATCACTGATGCATTCCAATAAATCCTATTTTCCAAAATATTCTAAACAGAACTAAAAACTTAAAACATCAAAAGAACATCTGCCATCCATGAAACCGTATTACTGTTAACCATGCATGCCTGTATCTAAATAGTTATCATTAGAACACTACCCCACAGTTGCACACACAATGGATAACTGTCACGTCACACATCAGGGCAGAGGAGCCATCAACGAGGAGAGCCCCCGTGTCCACTGATGGAGGGGGGAGGCATGTTGGGCTACCGTAACAGACCATGGGGAGTGACAGAAACCAGTTCCGGCAACACTGAGATGTGTCAACTCTCCTTAGCTGAGTAGTGGGGATGAGGGCTGGTGAGCTGGTCGCTGGTTGGCTAACGGGGCGGCATCGATTTTTGTCTGATTGTCAGCCTGGAAGGTGGCTAGCAGTATGTCCCAGTCTTGTGCAATGGGGAACTTACGAAGCCCAGCTATCTCCTCTCTATGTAACACTGTACTCTCCGTCTGAGCCCATACTATAAATGAACGCCTCCAACTAAGTATCTCCGGGGGGATTGCATTTTTTCATTTCTTAGTTATAGACCTTTTGCAGGAATGAGACCCAGGGCCCGGAATTTCGAGGTAACTTTATGTTTTTGGGATCTGGCGTACAGCCCAAGAAGGCACACCTCCCACGACAGTGGCATGCCCGTGTTTGTGCATGAAGCCAGACTTGTGACCACCTCCCTCCAGTAATGCTGAAGGGATGTACAGGTCCACAGCATGTAGAGTAGATCCACATCCACTTGTTGACAACGTGGACATGCTGAAGTGGTGATGTGGAAGTACCTATTGATCATGTCAGGCGAGAGATATGCCCTTTGTGTAATGTACTTCTATGCATGGTGCAGAATGCATCACGCACAGACAGCGAAGTAACAAGGAGAAATGAACGTATTCCTCCTCTTTACGCCTCTCTGTGGTAGGCATCCAGACTGCACACAATTCCAGCCTTACAAACCTTAGTAAATCTGGTATTGCGTGAAATCCATGGGTGAATGCCTGGAAATGCCCATTTACCATGCATGGAAAGTTTACCACTAAGAAATGTAACACAACGCAGAGCAAGCTGCTGAATTACCTTACATTTCTTTACAATACCATGCAAGGCCACACAAATCAAGCCCTGTATGGCTTTGTAAATACTAAATATGCTGTGCCCTGCATAACCTTTCATCACACCAGGGAGATGCAAAGGCTTAGTAATTGTGGGCCCATCAGTATAGTGCTCCTAATGCCCAAGGTATGAACAAATCTACATCTATAAGCAGGACGGATGAGGCTGAGGAGATCAGACGCTCATATCACCATTCCGATTGAGAGCACTCTGCCCAAAACAGGCAAGAAAAGTGAAAAAGCCATGACAGACCCATGAATTCCCAATCTGGGTACAGGTAAAAAGTGCTGGATTTCGATCCAGACAAAATAATTCACCTCAGGTCATGGGACTATCTTTCTTGACCCGAGGTGGCCGCGTATGTTCAATCAAGACTACGCAAGGGATTCAAAACAGAGGTTCAGACACGCTTATGAGCTAAATACCCAAGATCTTCCCTCACAGGTAAGGGTAATGGTCATGTTAATGAGGAAGTTCTCAAAGAATTTTGAGAAAGGGGTTGATCGTGCTCAGTCTACCTGTCAAGACAAAGTTTTGGCTTTTTCTGCGCCTCTTACAAGGGCTCCCATCGACCCTGACATTTTAGTAGGTTGGGCCCAGAGGACACTATGATAGTTCACCAATGCCCTGTCGATGGAGAGGTGGAGATCCATAAGTACACACATTGACCTCAAACTTATGGATCTTGCCTTGGCTGAGGCAGGCCCTTTGCAGATAGTTGTTTTTTTGGGACCCCTTTGTTAAAGACCTTGAACGTTTTGCGCAAACTTTCGCCACCCTGGATAAGGCTTAACTTTTGTTAGAAAAGGAATCTCAGGTTGGCCTTTTTAGCAGCAATGGGTGAATCAGAAGACTTTCACAAGCTGGTTTGACAGCTTGTGAAGTGGCACCTTGTTCTCTTTAAAGTAACAAGGAGTGAAAGCCGGTTTGGCAGGAGTGGCTATAGAGGTGCCTCCCGATCAACAACCACAAACTTTGTAGATGAGCTTTATTCCTGTATCAAGAATGATCTGAGGGGGCAGAGTGAGACACTTCCTACACAATTAGCACATGATTACACACAATGCGTGGGTATTGGAGACAAGACCATTTAGAGCTACAAACTAGAGACCAGACCCCCAGACAGTTGTGTTTTTCCCAACAGGAGGAAGTATTTATAGACCCAGAAATTCAAGAACTAATACACATAGAGGAGGAATGCCCTATTCAACCCCATCGGAGAGGGTTTATCAGCACCACCATCTTTGTGCAAATTTAACACCTGGATCCTGTACTGGCTCTTCAAGATGAAGGGCATCCATCTTTAAAGGGATCTGTTACATGAGAAGGACTGATTAGTCCATCTAGATTGCAAAGACGTATACCGCTATGTTCCAGTTTTTCTGCCACACTGGCCCTTTCTTCTGTGTCAGTAAAAAGGATGTTGGTTAAGTTCCAAGTTCGGTAAGGAAAAATAGTAAGGCTACTTGTCCTTTTCCCCTTGGTAATATGCAAATAAACAAAGTAGACAATTCCTAAGTAGGTTTTAGGTCGTAGTTCCTGACTTATACCTTCGAAAAGGAGCGCAAATAACAAAAGGTTGTTTTATGAAACCCTCGCCTACCTAGTATGTGGCATGCTTCATCATTGGGGTCCAGCTGGATTACCGAGTGCAATCCAGCTGTGCTTCAAAGCCTGAATTATAGCGGAGCGGGTTATTGTGTGAGAAGTGGAAAGTGCTATGTGAAGTGAAATTACGCAATAAAAATGTCTCTGGGAAATACCCTTATAAAAGTTTTAATGAATGGGTCCTAGGACATAGGTAAAACATCGTTGAAATATGCATGAGGTTTTAAAATGTGCCTCTGTATCCCTGAGAAAGTGTAGGTCTACTAGTTTCAGCCTTCAGAAACGTTCAAGAGGCTTTCGTCAGGACCAAATTTAAGTGCGTGGCCAAAGGAAAAAGGCCACTATGGTGTAAATATCAGCACGCACCCTAAAGTGCGCTGTGAGTGTGGTGGGATCTTGTTACTTACTGATCCTCTGCGGGGAGTACTTTAACTCTGTTTGAAAAACGCCTCATGGATCCAATCATACAATGCTTTACCCAATTCTGACCTTTTGTCTGGGGCTAGAAATCATTGTAACCCACATTGTGGACCAAACAGAGTCAAAGTACTCCCCGCAGAGGATCTGTAAGTAACAAGATCCCACCACACTCACAGTGCACTTTAGGGTGTGTGCTGATATTTACACCACAGTAACCTTTTTCCTTTGGCTACACACTTAAATTTGGTCCTGGCGAAAGCCTCTTGAATGTATCTGAAGGCTGAAACTAGGAGACGTATGCTTTCTCAGATATACAGAGGTACATTTTAAAACCTCATGTATATCCTGACAATGTTTTTACCTATGTCCTAGGACCCTTTCATTAAAACTTTTATAAGGGTATTTCCTAGAGACATTTTTATCACGTAATTTCACTTCACATAGCACTTTTCACTTCTCACACAATAACCCTCTCGGCTGCAATTCAGGCATTGAAGCACAGCTAGATTGCACTCGGTAATCCAGCTGGGCCCCGATGATGAAGCATGCCACATACTAGGTAGGTGGGTGAGGGGTTTCCTAAAACAACCTTTTTTTGTTTGCGCTCCTTTTCGAAGGTATAGGTCAGGAACTACGACCTAAAACCTACTAAGGACTCGTTCACTTTGTTTATTTGTAAGTTCCAAGTTCTTCCATTCAGTCTCGGTCATACCCAATGGTGTTTCATCAAACTGATCAGACCTTTGGTAGCAATCCTGAGGGCGAAGTGTGTGAGGTTCATAGTCTCCTTGGGTGACCTGCTGATTACGGTCCAATAGCAGTCTACGGTGATGGTGCATCTTTCCTGGAGAATTCGGCTATTGCAAAACATGGAGTTCTTAATCAATGTGGTAAAGGTGCTCTTGGGACCACACAACATAGATTTTCTAGGTTTTCAGATGGACTCAGTTAACATGAGACTCCCATTGCCCATGCAGAAAGTGAAGTCTATCAAAGGAACTGAGGTTAGCATTGTCCAATCTGTCTGTGTCCTTAAGGGCCCTTGCCAGGATAGTGGGGCTGTTGGCTTCTTCCATTCAAGCGATATTTCTTGGCCCCTTGCATTACAGGGCCTATCAGAAGCTGAAAATATATAATCTTCGTATGGGTATCTACTATGCAGGGTAGATATATTTATCAATAGAAGCCCGAAAAAAGTGTTCTGGTGATTGGACTACATGAAGGCTTGGAATGGCAGAACCATCTTTGGCTGTCTGTCGGAGATAGTAATAGAGTCATATGCCAGCAGGTGGGGCTGGGGAGGGAGATTCAGTCCAGAGGGCTTTTTGTCCAAATTGGAGTTATGCCTGAATATCAATTGTCTGGATCTTCTGGCAGGTTCTTTTGCCGTCAGAGGGCTTTACACCTGGAAGGTGAACTCTTGTATCCTCTTGCAGATCCCTTTTGTTAGCAGAAATATCCAAGGATTTTTGGCACTTCTGTATGTGACACCAAATATCATGGCAGAGTATATTTCCTTTCAGATGAATGTTGTTGCAGAATGTAACTCAAGGTTCCTAAAAGACAAAAGCGACTGAAGATTATCACCCCAGGTTTTCAGAACCCTTAATCGGATTTGTGGTTTGTACCCAATTTATCTTTTTGCGTCTCTACTGAACATGCAGATGAGCAATTTCTCTAGTCGGACGCTGGACCTGCTAACTGAAGCAGCAAATGCCTTTCTCCAGGATTGAACAAGGAGTCTACAATATGCGCTTACTTTTTTTGTGATGATCCGGAGGGTATTGTCTCATGTGCGCCGTCAATTGGAGAAGTTGATCTTAGTGACTCTGATGTGTGTCTTACGATTCTTCAACGAAGTTCCCAACCTTTCGAGATCTGACAGATCCTTTGGGCCATCTGCAACCCTTGAGCCGGTTGAGACACCTCTCCCTTATGGCCTTGAGGGTTTCAAGAGATGCTGGAACATGCCGGCCATTTTACCACTAGCTAATTTCTACATCTCACAGTCTTCATCAATCAATACCCATAAACACTATTCATCCGCCTGGAGGAGATGGGTTGGTTGGTGAAATGAGTGGAATGTGGATCCCCTTGAGACACGTTGCCAAAAGTGGTAAATTTCCTGCCTCAGCTAGTGAAGAGCAGACTGGCTTAGAGGTCAGTGAACTAGTACACAATTCCATTTCTGCGATTTGGCTGGGCATCATCCTATTGAGAATAAATTAGTGGGTGTGGGATTTGCTTATACTCCAAAACCTTACTATAGCGTCTTATGAGATGTCAATGTGATTCTAGGATTTTTAAAGAACTGGCTGGGTAATGATGATCTATCCAGGAAGCAGTTTTCGGCCAAATTAACTATTTTGTCATGTTTGATTTCAAGTGAGTGTCAAATATGTAAGTACTGGACCTAAGTGAGGTACTTTCTCAGAATGGAGTTTCCTTTATGATTTCATAGCGTACTAAAACCAGCTTAGGTTGTGTTTCTTACCCTTTCCCTGAAAATCATAAACTGTTTATTGTCAAATGTTTGAAGTTTTATGAGTAAGGCTCCCAGTTTTTTTGTTTAAATTGATTTCTACGATTTCTACATATAAATACGGACGTAAAACTATTTTTCCTTTGTCTGTATTTATAGATTAGAAAGTTAAACATACCGACAAACTGTGCAGCACCCCAGCCCAACTCCAGCCCTGGGTTACCTCCCCACCACCCCACACCACTATGGCCCGTTTAACCAAGCTGCTTGTATATCACGTGAGCAGATGTTGCATGTTATGAGTACTTGAAGTTTAAGCAGCACTGTGTTCATCCTAGAATGCCTAATAGCCAAGCACGAGGTGTTAATGTGTGCATTAGCAATCCGGCTCACTGTTAGAAAGCTGCAGGCTCCATCCGGAGGGGCCTGCTGGGGTCAGTGCTAATAATGTAGCCTGTGAATACCAATCTGAGGCGGCAAGGGAGAGGCCTGTTAGCAGGTAGTGGTGTGCTTGATGGCAGATGCCAGGCATTCAGGAATTAAAAAAATTAACATCATGGAACTGTACGAACATGATGTTGACCCGCTTAAAGAAAACATGAAATTCTTTAATTTTTTAACTGTTTGCATGTGGAATGCCAGCTGCTTCGGTGGAATTATCCCTTTCCGGCGTGATGTGTGGATCGCAGTCTTTCCTTTTTTGCTGTTGCCTTTGTGAAAGTAATTTCCCATTTGCTTTCATGTCTTCTTCATTCCTCCTCTAATCTTCTTCAGTAATGTTGCGCCTGCTCTTTGCATCACGAAGGGTTAGACAGGCAGGTCGATTTTGTAACGCAGTGAGTGTTTGATACAACCACAAAAACAAATATTTCAAACATTGCCAAAAGAGAGGCTGCATCCCCATCACCCTCTCTTAGCACGCATTGCTTCACATTACCTGCTTAACATGCCCCGGATGTCTGTACAATAAATACACATTTTTTGTTTAAAATAGAATGTTTCGTCTTTTAGTGTTTTCAATTTGGGGGAATATTCAGAAGGAAAGTGGCGAAGCCTGCCGTTAAGTCAAGAAGGCTAACAACACGCTTCGTCACTTTAGAAATGCGGGCTGCACCAAATTTACAAGAATATGATACACAGCTCTGTGTTTCCCTTGCGCTGGCGCTAAAATTAGCTGCCCAGTGCCAACACAGGCACCCGGGCACCATAGTGCATGGGTGCCTGCGTTGAGGAGAATTAATGTTTATGTGCCTGAAGGTGTCCCTTCTTGCACATAAACAATCGAAAATAGTGATTTGAAACTTCTATGTGTGCTTCTAATGCAGTACACATAAACGTTGCAAAACGTACATTTTTTTTAATTAATGTTTATGTGCAGAGACACCTTCCTGCACATAAACAATCAAAGGGGGTTTGTTGTTTCCATGTGTGCTGCACAACGCAGCACACATAGAAACAGCAAAAACGAGGAGAAATGAAGCATTTCTCCTTGTTTTGCCATGTTAAGAACAGGTTTTCCTTGGTCTTAATTTTGGCATTGCCCCATATTTACACCACCCTTGTAAATGTGGGACAGCACCAAATCAATGAGAGCTGCGATGAAACGCCTTCAGTAACACCCATTGCCCTCTCCTTTCACGCTAAGTATAGCGTGAAAGAGTGCCTTATTTACAAGGCAGCGTTAAGCCACGTTAAGTGAATAAGGCAAAGCCCATATCACCTTGAAAATGTCTTTGCGTGCAGTCTTTAAACTCTCTCCATAGCCCCGCTCTCGCACGTATTTCATTTATTTTATAGCACCTCTCTTACCAGCGTATGATGTTGGAGCACTTCACATCACACACACATACAAAGACAATGAATCATATATATGTAAATCAGTGTATAGAAATGTTATATAAGACAAAGGGTGCAGTTGCAGAATTTACATGTCATCCATACTGGTAGGCATTTTTTTTAAGAGTGCTTGGTCTGCAAAACAAACTCAGGATCCAGAACGTAACAGTGGTTAGGGTTGACTTTTCTAATAACAATTTACTTCTACCCAAACAAACCCTTTGTAGCAAAATTAGGATAATCAATGACTGACAAAAACAAAGATGAATTCATCGTGTTTACTTAATTTGACATGTATATATAGGTCTATCTAAACCTTTAACAAACAAGTGCAAGTGTGAATTGACTATTTTAATAAATGTGAACAATACTAGCTGCAGCATCTTCTTTTGCTTGCAACAAAAATAAATGTGGATAAATACAGATAAAATGACCAAAAAATAAATATGGATAAAAACAGACGGAAATGGTAAAAAAATAAACACCATAAAACCGGGAGCTCTATTTATGAGGCATGGACAAGGGAGCTTCGTGAGGATGCCTCTGGACATAGGGGTTCTTATTCATTCGCTTCTCAGAAGAGCTGGACTGGCCGTAGCGGGCATTTCCCCTGGAGGTTGGAAGGGTGGTAGCCAGTTTTGCAGCAGTGGGGGCTGGATCTGATATTGTGGGCCTGTTTTGCAGTGCTGCTGCTATATCAGCACCTGTAATGTTGGTAGTTCCCCCACAGAACACGCAGAGACTGGTTGGAGTGTATAAATCAGGTTTATTCACTCATACAAGTTAATTAAGAGCTAAGGGCGCCGAGCGTCTAACTATCTCGAGCTCCGGTCGCCAACTGCCGTTTCCTAGCGTTCGCGCCTTTCGTTTTGCTCCACTGCGCATGCGCGCCTATCCGCTCTAGTCTATGGCGTGACGCGTCATCGCGCATACGCGCATAGACTAGAGCGCATACCACATATCTCCGCCCTTTAATGGAAACAAAGTTATAACATTCCCCCCTAACGTTGAGTGTCCTCCAGCTGTGAAGAGTGTCTATGTGGGGCACCTTGGGAGGCGGCACCTAGCTAGTGTCCATCAATCACAAAGTCTCTGTAACGAGAGGGCATGATAACTGCCCTTCCGCTGCGGGTGTGTCTTACCGGCATGTTCTCTCCCGCCTCTGTCTCTCCTTGGGACACCCCAGCTTCTCTCACATCCGCTCTCTGCTCTGCACTCGCCTGTACACCGCCTCCGTCGGTAGGCCTGGCTCCCGGGACAACCGCTTCACTGTCATCACCTGCACCTTCTCCTTGGTTGTCCATGCCGTGCTCAGCAAGGGGTCTAGCCTCCGGGTGATCCATGCATCTCTCGCCCTCCTCAGCCTTGGGCCAGACTAATATTTTGTTGACTCTGGCCATGCGATCTTGTGACCAGACCTTTCCGTCACTGAGGAGAGCCGCCCTACCACGCACTTCCTTAACTTGTAGCGGCTGGCTGAATTTACTTTCACCTTTCTTTTGTAGGGAGGGGAGTTTGATCCTAACCCACTCCCCTTCTTCCAGCGCCGTTTCCTTCGTGCTGCGTCGCTTGTCAAAGTGTGCTGCATAGATCTTCTGGGCCTTCTCCAGATTGTGCTGCACCACCGCTGGGGACCATTTGCTGGTGATGGTCTTCTCCCTCCATGCTACGTTGTCCCGGGTGAAGGGATGCCGTCCCCTTAGCACTTGGAACGGACTATACCCCGCTACCGAGGGCGTTATCCGGTAGGCCCATAGCATGTTCATTACTTCCACCTCCCAGTCCTTTCCTTGCGATATGGCCGCTTGAATGGAGCCCATGAGCACCCTGTTGAACCTTTCGACCTGGCCGTTGCAAGCTGGATGGTACACGGCAGTGTGTTTCACCTCGATCCCGTTCCTCTTCATGTATCTCCCCCACTTGTCCGACACAAATTGCGGTCCATTGTCGCTGAGAATGGATCTGGGTATTCCCTCTCTAAGGAACACCACGGTTAAGAACTTCAAGATCGTGTCCGTGTCCATCGACTCTTGTATGTCCACTTCCGGCCATTTGGAATACTTGTCTATTATCACACAGATGTACTTATTCACGCCTCTACTGTCCAGAACGGGCCCCAGGATGTCTATGGCCACCTCTTCCCAGGGGCCATGCGGGGTGTCGAACTTTCCCAGTGCGGGTCTGAGTGGGCGGAGCACCTTGTCTGCTCCCTGGCACTGCCCGCATTCCCGCACTTGCCTCTCGATGTGGGCATCCATTCCTGGCCACCAATACATCTGCTTGACCAACGCCTTGGTTTTCACAATGCCCAAATGCACCTCATGGAGCAATTTCAACAGCCTGGGTATCAGTGTCACTGGGGGCACCACTCTCTCTCCTCTGTACAAGAATATCCCCGAGTCACTCAGGGACAATTCTTCTCTCATTTCGTAGAATCGTCGCACACCTTCCGTGAGCTTCTTTTTGTCCGGCCACCCCAACGTGAGGTGTTTCTTTACTGTCATCTTTTCCTCATCGAGCTCGTAAGCCGCCTGCCATTCCTGTGCACTGATCGACATTTCGTGATCCTCCATGCTGGCGACCATCTCCTCTGTGTCCGGGGTCTCTCCCGGCGCCTCCTCCATTGCTGCTGCCCGGCTGAGGTAATCAGCTACCTTGTTCTGCGTACCTGGAAGATATTCTACATCATATGTATAATCTAGCAACTTCAAGGTCATTTTCGCTATTCTCGGGGTGGCGGTGTCATGGCCCGATGACGTCAACACTTTGATGAGTGGCTTGTGATCCGTTTGGAGCCTGAATCTCGTGCCCCATATGAACTGACGAAACTTGTTCAACGCCCACGTGACCGCCAGCATCTCCTTTTCAATTACGCTGTACCTTTGTTCCGTCGGGGACAGCGCCCGGGATGCAAAACTGATCGTTTCTTTGGTTCCGTCTTCCCTTTCCTGCGCCAAGACAGCTCCCAAGCCCTTGTCGCTTGCGTCTGTCGTCACAATAGTCTTGCCCGTGGGGACATACCCTTGCAATGGGATGGCATGGCTGATACAGTTTTTAATGGACTCAAATTCAGATTGGGCCTCTACGTCCCATTCGAATTTTGCATTGTTTCTGATTAGTTGTCTCATCCTGTACGTTCTAGTGGCAAAATGTCTGACAAACTTGCTGTAATACTCGGCCATTCCGAGGAATGACCGCACTTCCTCTTTGGTTGTTGGGGCTTTGGCGTCCCTTATTGCCTTCACATTTTGCTCCTTCGGCGAGATGCCATGCGTTCCTATCTCGTGCCCTAGGTAGGTCACTGAGCGAGACCCAATTCTGCACTTGCTCCATTCCGCCGTTAATCCTTTGCCTTGCAGCACTCCCAGCACCAGGGGCGTAACAAACGCCCCCGCAGACCCCGCACTGCGGGGGGGCCTCACTCTCTATAGTTAATGAAGGGGCCCCCAGGGGTCCTCGGCCCCCTCAGCTCTTCTGAGAGCTGTGAGAGAGGTCTGCGCTGAAGCAAGCCTCTCTCCCTCTGCATCTGAAGCAGGTGCAGTCTGCTCGGAGCCCCTCGCCCCCTCCCTCTGACTGAAGAGAAACAAAGTATCAATATACATTGTTTCTCTTCAGTCAGAGCCGGGGCAGTCCCGGAAAGAGGATGGGGGCCCCAGAGACAGCAGTCTCCACTGCTCCTCTGAGGCAGCACAGAGCCCGGCCCCCACTCTCTCCATAAACATAGCCCACCCCACAAGAAAAGAGAAGAGACAGGGACAAGGATGGGGTGGGGGGCCCACCCCACAAGAGAAGAGAAGAGACAGGGACAAGGAAGGGGTTGGGGGGCCCACCCCACAAGAGTAGAGAAGAGACAGGGACAGGCCCCCATCCGAGAAGAGACAGGGACAAGGATGGGGTGGGGGGCCCACCCCACAAGAGAAGAGAAGAGACAGGGACAGGCCCCCATGCGAGAAGAGACAGACAAGGATGGGGTGGGGGGCCCACCCCACAAGAGAAGAGAAGAGAAGAGACAGGGACAAGGGGGCCCCACCCCACAAGAGAAGAGAAGAGACAGGGACAAGGAAGGGGTTGGGGGGCCCACCCCACAAGAGTAGAGAAGAGACAGGGACAGGCCCCCATCCGAGAAGAGACAGGGACAAGGATGGGGTGGGGGGCCCACCCCACAAGAGAAGAGAAGAGAAGAGACAGGGACAGGCCCCCATGCGAGAAGAGACAGACAAGGATGGGGTGGGGGGCCCACCCCACAAGAGAAGAGAAGAGAAGAGACAGGGACAGGCCCCATGCGAGAAGAGACAGGGACAAGGATGGGGTGGGGGGCCCACCCCACAGGAGAAGAGAAGAGACAGGGACAAGGGGGCCCCACCCCACAAGAGAAGAGAAGAGACAGGGACAAGGAAGGGGTTGGGGGGCCCACCCCACAAGAGTAGAGAAGAGACAGGGACAGGCCCCCATCCGAGAAGAGACAGGGACAAGGATGGGGTGGGGGGCCCACCCCACAAGAGAAGAGAAGAGAAGAGACAGGGACAGGCCCCCATGCGAGAAGAGACAGACAAGGATGGGGTGGGGGGCCCACCCCACAAGAGAAGAGACAGGGACAAGGATGGGGTGGGGGCCCCACCCCACAAGAGAAGAGACAGGGACAGGCCCCCATCCGAGAAGAGACAGGGACAAGGATGGGGTGGGGGGCCTACCCACAAGAGAACAGAAGAGACAGGGACAAGGATGGGGTGGGGAGCCCACCCCACAATAGAAGAGAAGAGAGGGTGGGGGGCCCACCCCACAATAGAAGAGAAGAGAGGGTGGGGGGCCCACACCACAAGAGAAGAGAAGAGACAGGGACAAGGATGGGGTGGGGACCTCAGAGAGCAAGAGCAAGAGACAGCACAGAGCAGTGCTCGGGACCCTGACAAGGGTGGGAGTGGGGGCCCCCAGACAGAGTATTCTCCAGGGCAAAGCTCACATGAGAAGGGACGAGGCAGCAAAATGGTGCCCTCAGGTAAGCACGCTTGTTAGAACACACTATGGGGGGCCGAGAAGGGTGCAAGGCAGAGGGGGAGAAGGGTGCAAGGCAGAGGGGGAGAAGGATGCATGGTAGAGAAGGGTGCAAGGCAGAGGGGAGAAGGGTGCAAGGCAGAGGGGAGAAGGGTGCAAGGCAGAGGGGAGAAGGGTGCAAGGCAGAGAGGAGAAGGGTGCAAGGCAGAGAGGAGAAGGGTGCAAGGCAAAGAGGAGAAGGGTGCAAGGCAGAGAAGAGAAGGGTGCAAGGCAAAGAAGAGAAGGGTGCAAGGAAGAGAGGAGAAGGGTGCAAGGTAGAGAAGGGTGCAAGGCGGAGGGGGAGAAGGGTGCTAGGTAGAGAGGAGAAGGGTGCAAGGCGGAGGGGAGAAGGGTGCAAGGCGGAGGGGAGAAGGGTGCAAGGCAGATAGGAGAAGGGTGCAAGGCGGAGGGGAGAAGGGTGCAAGGCAGATAGGAGAAGGGTGCAAGGCAAAGAGGAGAAGGATGCAAGGCAGAGAAGGGTGCAAGGCAAAGAGGAGAAGGGTGCAAGGAAGAGAGGAGAAGGGTGCAAGGTAGAGAAGGGTGCAAGGCGGAGGGGGAGAAGGGTGCAAGGTAGAGAGGAGAAGGGTGCAAGGCAGATAGGAGAAGGGTGCAAGGCGGAGGGGAGAAGGGTGCAAGGCGGAGGGGAGAAGGGTGCAAGGTGAAGGGGAGAAGGGTGCAAGGCAGAGGGGAGAAGGGTGCAAGGCAGAGGGGAGAAGGGTGCAAGGGAGAGAGGAGAAGGGTGCAAGGGAAAGAGGAGAAGGGTGCAAGGTAGAGAAGGGTGCAAGGCAGAGGGGGAAAAGGGTGCATGGCAGATGGGATAAGGGTGAAAGGCAGAGGGGAGAAGGGTGAAAGGCAGAGGGGAGAAGGGTGCAAGGCAGAGGGGAGAAGTGTGCAAGGCAGAGAAGAGAAGGGTGCAAGGCAAAGAGGAGAAGGGTGCAAGGAAGAGAGGAGAAGGGTGGAAGGTAGAGAAGGGTGCAAGGCGGAGGGGGAGAAGGGTGCAAGGTAGAGGGGAGAAGGGTGCAAGGCAGAGTGGAGAAGGGTGCAAGGCGGAGGGGAGAAGGGTGCAAGGCAGAGGGGAGAAGGGTGCAAGGCAGAGGGGAGAAGGGTGCAAGGGAGAGGGGGAGAAGGGTGCAAGGCAGAGGGGGAGAAGGATGCATGGTAGAGAAGGGTGCAAGGCAGAGGGGAGAAGGGTGCAAGGCAGAGGGGAGAAGGGTGCAAGGCAGAGGGGAGAAGGGTGCAAGGCAGAGTGGAGAAGGGTGCAAGGCAGAGAGGAGAAGGGTGCAAGGTAGAGGGGAGAAGGGTGCAAGGCAGAGAGGAGAAGGGTGCAAGGCAGAGAGGAGAAGGGTGCAAGGCAAAGAGGAGAAGGGTGCAAGGCAGAGAAGAGAAGGGTGCAAGGCAAAGAGGAGAAGGGTGCAAGGCAAAGAAGAGAAGGGTGCAAGGAAGAGAGGAGAAGGGTGCAAGGTAGAGAAGGGTGCAAGGCGGAGGGGGAGAAGGGTGCTAGGTAGAGAGGAGAAGGGTGCAAGGCGGAGGGGAGAAGGGTGCAAGGCAGATAGGAGAAGGGTGCAAGGCGGAGGAGAGAAGGGTGCAAGGCGGAGGGGAGAAGGGTGCAAGGTGAAGGGGAGAAGGGTGCAAGGCAGAGGGGAGAAGGGTGCAAGGCAGAGGGGAGAAGGGTGCAAGGCAGAGGGGAGAAGGGTGCAAGGGAGAGAGGAGAAGGGTGCAAGGTAGAGAAGGGTGCAAGGCAGAGGGGGAAAAGGGTGCATGGCAGATGGGATAAGGGTGAAAGGCAGAGGGGAGAAGGGTGAAAGGCAGAGGGGAGAAGGGTGCAAGGCAGAGGGGAGAAGTGTGCAAGGCAGAGAAGAGAAGGGTGCAAGGCAAAGAGGAGAAGGGTGCAAGGCAAAGAGGAGAAGGGTGCAAGGAAGAGAGGAGAAGGGTGGAAGGTAGAGAAGGGTGCAAGGCGGAGGGGGAGAAGGGTGCAAGGTAGAGGGGAGAAGGGTGCAAGGCAGAGTGGAGAAGGGTGCAAGGCGGAGGGGAGAAGGGTGCAAGGCAGAGGGGAGAAGGGTGCAAGGCAGAGGGGAGAAGGGTGCAATGGAGAGAGGAGAAGGGTGCAAGGCAGAGGGGGAAAAGGGTGCATGGCAGATGGGATAAGGGTGAAAGGCAGAGGGGAGAAGGGTGAAAGGCAGAGGGGAGAAGGGTGCAAGGCAGAGGGGAGAAGTGTGCAAGGCAGAGAAGAGAAGGGTGCAAGGCAAAGAGGAGAAGGGTGCAAGGAAGAGAGGAGAAGGGTGGAAGGTAGAGAATGGTGCAAGGCGGAGGGGGAGAAGGGTGCAAGGTAGAGGGGAGAAGGGTGCAAGGCAGAGTGGAGAAGGGTGCAAGGCGGAGGGGAGAAGGGTGCAAGGCAGAGGGGAGAAGGGTGCAAGGCAGAGGGGAGAAGGGTGCAAGGGAGAGGGGGAGAAGGGTGCAAGGCAGAGGGGGAGAAAGATGCATGGTAGAGAAGGGTGCAAGGCAGAGGGGAGAAGGGTGCAAGGCAGAGGGGAGAAGGGTGCAAGGCAGAGGGGAGAAGGGTGCAAGGCAGAGAGGAGAAGGGTGCAAGGCAGAGGGGGAAAAGGGTGCATGGCAGATGGGATAAGGGTGAAAGGCAGAGGGGAGAAGGGTGAAAGGCAGAGGGGAGAAGGGTGCAAGGCAGAGGGGAGAAGTGTGCAAGGCAGAGAAGAGAAGGGTGCAAGGCAAAGAGGAGAAGGGTGCAAGGCAAAGAGGAGAAGGGTGCAAGGAAGAGAGGAGAAGGGTGGAAGGTAGAGAAGGGTGCAAGGCGGAGGGGGAGAAGGGTGCAAGGTAGAGGGGAGAAGGGTGCAAGGCAGAGTGGAGAAGGGTGCAAGGCAGAGTGGAGAAGGGTGCAAGGCGGAGGGGAGAAGGGTGCAAGGCAGAGGGGAGAAGGGTGCAAGGCAGAGGGGAGAAGGGTGCAAGGCAGAGGGGAGAAGGGTGCAAGGGAGAGAGGAGAAGGGTGCAAGGTAGAGAAGGGTGCAAGGCAGAGGGAAGAAGGGTGCAAGGCAGAGGGGAGAAGGGTGCAAGGCAGAGGGGAGAAGGGTGCAAGGCAGAGAGGAGCAGGGTGCAAGGTAGAGAAGGGTGCAAGGTGGAGGGGGAGAATGGTGCATGGCAGATGGGAGAAGGGTGAAAGGCAGAGGGGAGAAGGGTGCAAGGAAGAGAGGAGAAGGGTGCAAGGTAGAGAAGGGTGCAAGGCGGAGGGGGAGAAGGGTGCAAGGCAGAGGTGAGATGGGTGCAAGGCAGAGGTGAGAAGGGTGCAAGGCAGAGAGGAGAAGGGTGCAATGCAAAGGGGAGAAGGGTAAAAGGCAAAGGGGAGATGGGTGCAAGGCAGAGGGGAAAAGAGTGCAAGGCAGAGGGGAGAAGGATGCAGGGTAGAGAAGGGTGCAAGGCGGCGGGGGAGAAGGGTGCAAGGTGGAGGGGGAGAAGGGTGCAAGGCAGAGAGGAGAAGGATGCAAGGTAAGTGTTACTTATAACGGCTGTATTGGTGACAGTGGCATAACAATCGCCCCGCATCCCCTGCAGTATGGCCGGTCGCTGGCCTGAGAGCTCTAGACTGGCACGGAGAATGGGAGGGGGGCCCCCTCCATGTAGTTTGCAGGGGGGCCCCCTCATGTTTTGTTACGCCACTGCCCAGCACTCGATGTAGTTTCTTATCGTGCTCGTCTTTGTCGGAGCCCATCACTAGGATATCGTCTTGGAAGTACTGCACTCCCGAGATGTCCTTAAACAACCTGTGCATCAACTTCTGGAAAACGGCCGCAGCGGATGCTAGGCCGAAGGGCATTCTCCTGAATTGGTAGCATCCAAAGGGCGTTATGAAGGCTGTGTACTTCCTACTCGACGGATGCAGTTCTATCTGGTAGTATGCAGACGTAAGGTCTATGGTGGAGAAGTGGGTGATGCCTTTTGTCTTTGCTAGCATTTCCTCTATTCTGGGTAGTGGGAACCTCTCCACTATGAGGTTTTTGTTGAGCTCCCTGAGGTCCACGCAGAGTCTGACCTTGCCATTGGGTTTCTTGACCACTACCAAGGGCGATAGCCATTCCGCGCTATCCACGGGCTCAATGATGTCTTGCTCTTCCAATTTCCGTAGTTCCTGGCGCACCGCCTCGCTCGTGGATATCGGTATGTTCCGAACCTTATGCACCACTGGTACTGCTCCCTCCTTAAGGACCATTTTGTGCACCAATTTGTCCAGTTTGCCAACCGTGCCCTCGAAGACTTTGGGGTATGCTGCCTTCCAGTCTTCCTCCTTCGAGAGGGGCCATTCGTCTGTTAGTAAAATCTGTTCTTTCCCCCCGGGATTGAGAATGATGCCGAGATCACCTGCGTCTCTCCATCCCAGTACCGATGGGCCCTTCTCTGCTACATACAGGGTGCACGTGGCTGTCCGTCCTCTGAATTCGAACTCCAGGTCTCTGCACCCAACCAGGGGGATGGAATTCTCGGTATACGAGATGGGTCTGATGTCCGGTGGCATTAGGTCGGGTCCTATGACTGGCGCAAAGTCCTCTTCCCATATCGACCTTTGCACGATGGTCCAGGGGGACCCTGAATCCACAGCTACATGTACCTTGACGCCCCCTATGAGCATGTCGGTGCGGGGCTTATCTCTTCGCTTCCCGGATACGTCCAGCACTTGATCCTCTATGCACAGAACCAGATCATCCTCTTCCGGATCGTCTTCCTCACTTACGTTGGCCGTGGCTGCGTCGACGCACTTGACCGTGGACTTCGTCCCTTTCTTTCGACAGACCTTTTCGAAGTGACCGGTCAACCCACAGAACGAGCACCTGGCACGGAACGCGGGACAACGCCTGTCCTGGGCCGCGTGCGCTGCACTGCCGCATCTGTAGCACGCGAATTTTGACCCCGGGCTGGAGCGAGCCATCTGTTTCCCGGACCCTCTGATATCCTTCCTCGGGTCTCCGTAAGCGCTTTTGGGCTTGCTGGATTGTGGTGCCTCATCAATCTTGTTGATCATCTGTCTCGGCCCACTTTCCCTTTTCGCCGCGTCTGCACCTCTCTTCGACATTTCCGCCTTCTTGACCATCGCCACAACTTCTTTCAGGGTAGTCTCATTCATCGCCCATAGCTTGTCTTGAACTGCTCTGCTGGTGGTGTGCATTACAATTTGGTCTTTGATGTATTCATCCTGCAGATTTCCATACCTACACGTGATTGCTAGCCGACGGAGAGCTGCCACGTAGTCGTCAATGGATTCTCCCGCCTCTTGTTTTCTCTGTTGGAAGTTATAGCGGTCTATCGAGACGCACACTGCTGGGCGGTAATGGCTGTCCAGGTCGTCCAGAGCATTCACAAAGACATCCGTCTCCGCTGCACCCCTCTCCTTGGGCACCAGGTTCTTAAACACCCTCACCCCTTCTGGGCCTAAGTTGTGGAGCAACAGTCTCTTTTTCCTTTCCGGCGTGTATTCACCTTCACTTTCATCACCGAGAGCCTCAATGTAATTGAGGAAATATTCTTTCCAGTCTTCCCATTTTAGTTGGGGTTCACCTGGTCTGGGTAGAAACGGGACGGGTGCCATTAGGGCTGACGCTTGATTCGCCATTCTGACTTCGCCTCTAGGTTCTCCCTCCTGGGCCCTTCTTTGGGTAGGCTCACCGGACGCTCCTGCGCTCTCTGCCGTGTCACCTTGGCCCCTTGGGCTACCTGGGGTATTATCCCTCGTACTGTGCGCAGTCTGTACAATCTTCCCCCCTTCCTCTAGCTTGGGGGTGTCTCCCTTGGTTGCCAGGTTGCTGCCTGGGGGCTCCTGGAGTCTTGGGCCACACTAACCTGCCTTGTGAGGCTGGTGTTTGGTTCCTTGCCGTTCTGCTGCGCTGCTGCCACGCCCTTTTGCTCTTTCTTGCAGGTGGCCTGCCTTGCTGACTCGTGGGTGTGGGCTGTGGGGGTGCTTGTCGTCATCCACTGCACCGGGTGGTGTCCGGATCTCAGCCTCATCGCCACTGTAATGTTGGTAGTTCCCCCACAGAACACGCAGAGACTGGTTGGAGTGTATAAATCAGGTTTATTCACTCATACAAGTTAATTAAGAGCTAAGGGCGCCGAGCGTCTAACTATCTCGAGCTCCGGTCGCCAACTGCCGTTTCCTAGCGTTCGCGCCTTTCGTTTTGCTCCACTGCGCATGCGCGCCTATCCGCTCTAGTCTATGGCGTGACGCGTCATCGCGCGTACGCGCATAGACTAGAGCGCATACCACAGCACCCAGTAACTAAAGCAGCAGTGCTTCATATATTGCACCAACTCCCCCACCTTCCGACCGCCGGGGCTGGTCTGACAAAATTGCCAGGGCTGCTTTGGGTTCCCAGTCCGGCCCTGCTTCTGGCTTGCCTTCCTCTTCTGGTTTTATTCCCTCCCCTGAAGCATAACCTTTTTACCATCCTATTGATTGGCTGATTACATTCTTCACCTGTTCAGTTTTAGGGAACTATATTTTCTTTTTCATTAAGCAATGCATTTGTTTTCTGGCTCTCTCACCCATGTGCAATTCTTCCACACATCCACGAACCTCAGCTCTCTGTGTTGCTCTCTCCACCTTGTTTATAGCTTCCCCGCCACGCCTCACCAATCTCACCAGCTGCTCCTCACACACAGCCCCCTCTCCCACCTAGTCAGTTGCTCCCCGTGCTTGTCTGATTTTGCCATATTCGGGCAGCTCTACTCCAATTTATATGTGCACTAAATGGGAGCGGCCTTCTCCTTTTACTAACAGTGTTCAGGTGCTTTCCTGTGCCTGCTGCTGCACCGCCCATTTGATGATAAGAGCATCAAGAGACCTGCATTGGTGGTGTGTTTGTTTTCCTTTCACATTTATTGAGCTTTGCTGTAAGAGCTATGTGTGTGTGCCGCTTTTATTTTAGACTAAGTAAACTTAGTTGGGCTATTTGCGACTGTCTGGGGTCTCCCAAACATTATGACTTGTGTTGCATCACTTCCTCATTTACTGATAGAACTCCATTGGCTTCCCTTGTCAGCTCACACCATCTTCAAAACTAGCTGCATCATTTACAAAGCTGTCACAACCAGCACCCCCGCTTTTTTGTTTAACTTTCTGCATTGACGTTTTGCTGTTATGCAAACTTTACAGTTTGTAAGGTACTGTTGTCGAGCAGCAGCGGCTGGCAGGGAACAGGGGTGGCCCATGAAGGGGGAACAAAATATAAAAATATGAAACACTTACCTCCGTCCTCACAGCAGCCATCTCTCCTCCATTGCTTCCACCTAGAAGGAGCAGGAAGCACTCGGCTCCCAGGCTTCCCTGTCAAATTACAACATTGCAATGCAGCGCTGTGATTGGTCTGAGAGCCATAGCTCGGCGCTCAGACAGGGACAGGGAACCTGAGCATGTTCCCCACCAGCCTGTGTAATGCAGCCTGATGGGGAACATGCTAAGTATGCATGACTGTTTGGCATGTCCCAGACTGCCAGCCAAGCAGTCATCTGCACCTAGTGTGCACAAACCACTCCTCCCACTGTGCCACCAGCCAAGCTCCACCCATACCAGCCCGAACCTATGAAAAATAAAATGATAACTTTGTTATTATACATTTTTTCCCTTTTTCCTGCTCTGAGAGCAGTGGGGAGACGATCCTCCACCTTAGTGGAGAAGCCGCCCCTGTTGTCCACTAACTTTAATACAAGTAACTTGATTCCTTGATAACAGTACAACATGCATCTAATGGAATGAAATCAACCAGCACCCCCACATATGCACACAAGCTCATCATCTCTAATGACTGTCAACACCCCCACAGCCAAGACACCATCAGGCTGCACACGAAGAAGTGTGAAAAAGATTAACTAGCTGAAGTGTTAGACTGTTTCTTGATGTTGGGAGTAACAACAGTGTAGACAGGTCTAAATACACCTACTCAGCTGAGGGAAAATCCCCAAAAACTGTCTCTTCACTTGGCCAGACAGGAACATGTGTTATGATGTAGATCTTTAATCTCACCAGGCCACAGGCATCACTAGTGCATCATAGGCCCTATTTTAGAAAAGGAAATGGACCCCCAGCCACTTTTTGAACTGTGAAATACAGTAATAATCAGGGTTCAGTTGGACCCTCAGGCCTCTGGGCCCTAGTGCAGCCCTGCCAAGTTTCCCAGGTCCATTTGTGATGTGCTGCTCCAGTTCGCGATTTTTCTTTTAATTCTGGGACTTGTAGTCTTGTTTATTTCATTATAAAACATGACTACAAGTCCCACAATTCAAGGAAGAAAAAACTAAACTTGAGCAGCACATCATGCATGGGCCTAGGAAACCTGGCAGCTACGCCAGTGTCATATTACCTGCTGCAACAATGGAAGCTCCATCCCTGTGCAAGGCTTTACCATTTCCCCAGGACTGGACTGGGTAACCAAAATCAACCCTGTCAAAATGCTCAAACTAGCCCCTTTCTTTCGTCTCTCGAGCAATTTCTCTTTCCCACCTTGCAGGACATGGCAACCCCATCTCTTCTACGTGTGCTCTTCAGCTAGTTATCTGCCACTCAGGGCTTTAAGTGGCCGGGTCTCCAGGGGTCTGAGCACAGGCAGTTTTTAGGTCTCGGATAGCGTAGACTGCGTAGGCTGCGCAGATGCGCAGTCTCGCCAGCGAGACTTAATGACTCTAAATAGCGAGGGTAAACCCCGCCCCTCTTCTCCATTGGCTGGCCTCCTAAACGGCGGCCAGCCATTGGAGAAGAGGTCTCAGTTACCTCATTGTCTCGCTCTAAGCCCCGTCTTTTTCAGATTGGGGGTGTGTTTTTTAGGTTTGTTCTACCCTCTTCTCCATTGGCTGGAATGCCAAACAACAAGTCAAAAACACGCCTGTTGTTAACATTCCAGCCAATGGAGAAGAGGGGAGAAAGAAACACACGCCCCAGTCTGAAAAGGACGGGGCTTAGAGATGGCGGGGGCTTGTTAATCACTGTAACTCCAAGTCAGCTGCATTTTGTCATTGAAGTGATTTCCCCATGTGATAAAGCTGCTAATAGCCCCAGCCTGTTTATACCACCTCCCTTTCCTCACTTCAGCGTTCGCTATGCTTTCTACTATTCTGACTTGTTCGGGATCTGCTGATACTGGTAGTCGACATCGGTATAAACCCCGTCGCATTTGTATTGTGTTTTTTCCTTTTAATTGATGATTTATAATAATTTTGATTTATTATTAAAAAAATAAAGAACTTGAGCCTCGGTCCTAACATAGAATAAAACAAAAACAATTCTAAAACCGTGTCAAGAATTAAAAAAAAAAATGTTAAAGTCTCTGTGGTACATTTTATAAGTACACTTATAAGTGCGATATTTGGATGCTGTGTCCACTCACGAGCTCAGGGATAGACCAGTCAGTACCTTTACCAACAAGAGCGGGCAAGCTTCAGAGAGGCGATGAACCAGAGAAAGGACAGGAGAGAGCGTCATCTGCTACACCCGCACCACCAGCGAGTGCGGGGAGGGGCGCACCCAGGGTAGAGCGCCCGCTGGAGCAATGACAGGCAGGCCAGAGCGCCACTGTGACCACTGAGCGAGGCTGGACTGAGCGGGAGCAGTGAGGGAACGCCACCTGAGAACAGCCAGAGTCTACCGGTTAATGCCGCCCTGCGCGCTTGCCCTTCACCATTTGGGCTTCGTTTAATCTATAGGCATTATCCGACGCCCTTCCATCTTCCGCTAGGATGTGGGGTTCCTTTTTCCCAAAAGGTCGCTTGTTCTTCTCGGGCTGCTTTGAAAGCCTGATTGCTGGCAGCTGCCTAGTAGGCTTTCGGCCAATAAGGAGCGAGATTAGTAGCAGGCCTGCCAATCAGAGATGGAATAGCTGGAATAGGGTGTCATGCCCGACTTCCCTCCGACACTGTACCTTTAATTGCATTCACTATTTAAGACGCTAAGAACAACAGAACAACGCTTTACGTTCTTGAGTCTAGCTCCTTCCGTTTTGGGTTCCGTCCCGTTTCTGTATTGCCTGACTTCCGGTTTGCGATTTGGTTTCGTTTCGCTTCTAGAGTGATTCCTGCCCTCTCGTCAAGGTGTTGTGGGCTTCTGCATCCTTTGCTCCTTCGGCGGAATCGTGGTTATGTGACGTCTTTCCACCTGACATCCACATTTGCGGTGGTTACAGTGTTTGCTGTAGTCGTCCATATTCCCCCTTCCTTGAGCCCCGCCCGGCGGCCGAGACCTTCTCCGCCATACGGCTGGGTTCAGCCTCTGCTTTCATTTTAGTCCTCAGGTGCTCCGCCCGGCGGCCGGGTTTGATCTCCGCCATCCGGCTGGGCTCCCTTACAGTTCACTTAGATAGTTAGGGTCCTTTCCTTCCCCTCCTGTTTTGTCCTGGTGCTTCGCCTGGCGGCCGGGATTGTCTCCGCCATCCGGCTGGGCACTGCTATTTTGGTCATATTATTCCTCACTTGTTGCTGGATTCTCCTGTGCACTTCTTCAGTTCACCCATTCCTTGGCCAGCTACATATTAATTCTGGGGTTCTTGCGTGGACCTGAGTGTGGTGCATATTTCAGGAGACTCTTCACAGAATCACGGTAACAGCGCTGTGCGCTGCCTTACAATATATATTTATTTTGGGACTAATTGTGAGAAGACCTGAATGTATTTCCTGTTTAACAGATATTAATGCAAGATTCATGGTATTGGCCCCAGCTCATATCCATACCTGCAGGAGTATTGGATGTTCTCCCAGTATCCTCCAAGAACATACTGAGTGAGATTTACACTTTAGATACTTGACACTCACCAGTACAGAGTTAGAAGGAGTTATTTACTATTGTTTTTTGTCATCTTTTCAATAGCTCAAGACGAACACCTTATTATATCCTACTTATCAGTTCTACAGTCCAGACAAACAAATGTGGTATGTAGTGGTCTTATATGTATCATAGACATTGTGTATATTTATAGTGTGGTTAGCAAAGATAGACTGTAATACTTATCTTCCTTTTCAGCCTACCTGTTACCAAGCATCCATTCTGAAGTCCACCATCAAGGTCTATTATTTCTCCCCCAACCTTTCCTTGTTTTGTCTCCCTGTTTTCCCCTGGCGAGCCATTCGATACTCTAGTGTTTGATAGAGTCGGAAGGCCGTAGGGGAAGGCTGAGGATTACTCTCCGGATTCCTGACGCTCCTGCGGAACCTGCTTGGAAATCATTACAGAACGTAAAGCCCACGTGGTGTGTTCTGCCCGAGCGTCATGGATCTAGAAGCAGTCTCCCTATCAGATTTAGCAGGCATGTTAGGAAATTTGTAGGTTGAAACTCAGGCTTTGATTACTAGGGTAGATACTCTGCAAAGACAACAAACTGCAGGGGCTGTAGGTGGAGGAACATCAGTTGTACAGGTCACTACACCTCCTTCCATCCCTCTAGCATCCCCTGAAAGGTATACAGGGGACGCGATGCGCCGCCTTCCTTAGTCAATACCAGTTGCATTTTTCTTGTAAGGCTAATTGCTTTCCCTCTGATCAGGCTAAGGTAGCATTTGTAATATCATATCTAAGTGGTTCTGCTGCTGATTGGGCCATACCTTTAGTAGACAGAGACGACCCACTATTACATAGTTACACAGCATTCAGGAGAGAATTCCGTAAACTGTTTGATAGACACATGTATACCCATTCTTCTGATACTGAATTGTTAAGTCTTAAACAGGGGAATCAAGATCTCGTTGCTTACATAACATCATTCCGCAGACTGGTGGTTGAATCCAACTGGCCGGAAGAGAAACGCAGTACAATGTTCTACAGGGGCTTAAGAGACGATTTAAAAGATGCCCTCTCACAGATAGTTGACCTACCGACATCCTGTACAGATCTTATTGATTTGGTAGTTAAAATTGAACACCAAATACAAGAAAGGAAGTAAGAGAGAGGAAAGCACGAAGCCAGATATGTTCCTATTAAAGAGAAAAAGAGTACTTCAGAGAAAACCAGCGATGATAGTGAACCTATGCAGATAGGCATAGTAAGAGGACCACTGACGCCCGAAAAAAGACAGAGAAGAAGAACGCTTAGGCTCTGTTTGTATTGTGGCAAGGCAGGTCACTTTCTAAAGGAATGTCCTATTAAACCTACACAATCAAAGTATTCGGGAAACTAGGAAGCCTGGGATCTTGTGAGACGAGGATCCCGGGTAGGTCTGGCCTTACAGTCTCTTCCTCTGATTATACCACCACCCCCACTAATCATCTATATGTGTCTGCATATCTGACTCAGGGAGAAAATGGACTACATGTTTTAGTAATGATAGATTCCGGGGCATCTGGGAACTATATGGATGTGGAGTGGGCAAAAGAAAATATGATACCCTGTGCAAAAAGAGAGATAGTCAGTAATATTACCACTATAGATGGCAGCTCTCTTATCTCTGGTCCTGTAACACACCGCGCAATACCATTGCACATGACAATAGAACCCGATCACCAAGAAGACATAATGTTTGATTTAATCTGTTCTCCACAATTTCCGGTGCTCCTGGGTATTCCTTGGTTGAGGTCTCAGAACCCTAACATAAATTGGGAAACTTCTACTATAACTTTCCCCCCCTGTTACTTGTTCACAGCTAGTATGGGCAGCTATTGAAGAGACACCCATCGGTATTGAAAGCAGGGAGATCAGCTCAGTCTTGCCATCTTGTTATCAGGATCTACAGTCGGTCTTTGATGCTAAAGAAGCTGAAATCCTACCTCCACATAGGGTCTACGACTGCCGTATTGATCTTGAGACAGGGGCAAGAATTCCATGCAGCAGAGTCTATGCTCTCACTGAAAAAGAGAATGTGTATTTACGAGAATATTTAGACATCATGCTTGAGAAAGGCTTTATCCGACCTTCCCGTTCCCCTGCTTCTTCATCTCTGTTTTTTATTCCGAAGAGGGAAGGGGGTCTTCGTTGTTGCATTGACTACAGAAAGCTAAACGATGTCACTATAAAAAATCGTTATCCTCTGCCTCTTATAGCCTCCCTCCTTGACAGGATACGCAATGCCCAATTTTTTTACCAAGTTAGACTTGCGTGGGGCATATCATCTTGTACGGGTCAAGGAGGGGGACAAGTGGAAGACCACCTTCTGTACCAAGTTTGGACTCTTTGAGTACCTTGTGATGCCCTCTGGGCTTTGTAATGCCCCTGCAGCGTTTCAGTTTTTCATAAACGAAGTGTTAAAAGACATGCTTGACATGTATGTGATTGCATATATAGATGATCTGCTGATTTTTTCCCCTTCTATGACAGAACATATACATCATGTACGTAACGTGTTGGAACGTCTACTGGAGAATCGCTTGTATTGCAAGTTAGAAAAGTGCACATTCCATACACAAGAGGTCCCCTTTTTGGGGTATGTTGTTTCTCCTTGGGGCCTCCGCCTGGATTCCACCAAGGTGGATGCTGTTCTCACATGGCCTGCTCCTCGTAACGTAAAAGAAATCCAAAGTTTTCTGGGTCAGGCCAATTTTTACAGACGGTTTATTCGAAACTTCTCGGCCCTGGTGTCGCCCATTACGGCCTTGTTGAAGAAGGGGGTCCCTTTTACATGGTTCATTGAGGCCGATTGTTCTTTTCGGCTACTTAAGGAGGCCTTCACCAGTGCCCCCGTCTTGCGTCATCCGGATCCAACCGTGCCCTTTGTGGTGGAGGTGGACGCTTCCCAAGTGGCAGTGGGAGGTGTTCTGTCTCAGGCGGATTCTGTGTCAGGAGAGTGTCATCCAGTAGCCTATTACTCACATAAATTCACCCCTGCTGAATATAACTACGCTGTGGGAGATAAGGATCTCCTAGCAATTAAAAATGCATTTGAGGAGTGGAGGCAATACCTACTGGGTGCTAGATATCCTGCTGTAGTGTATACAGATCACCGTAACCTTCAATATATCAAGTCAGCTAAAGCTCTGGCCATGAGGCAATTACGTTGGTCCCAATTCTTCAGCGAGTACGACTTCACTGTTCAATACAGACCAGGGAAAAGAAACGGCAAGGCAGATGCTCTATCTCGATTGGGGTTTGAACACCCTACAGAATCAGTAGAACAGACCTTTATAATTCCCAGAGCAAATATCATAGGAGGTATACTGACTGAAGAAGATTTTGTGACTCAGGTTAAGAAAAGTCAGGCCTCAGTAGATATGCAAACTCTAGTGGGCTCCCACGAGACCTCTACTAAGGAAGGATATGTTTGTGTACAAAGGGGAATGGTGTTGCCCTCTAGTGAGTTACAAGAACAGGTCGTGAAGTGGTATCATAGTCATCCTGTGGCAGGTCATCCAGGGATCAAGAAAACAACCAAGGCTGTATGTGACCGTTTTTGGTGGCTTACTATGCTTAAAATCCTTTGTTAAGACATGTCATGTATGTGCTCAAACCAAGGTATCTCACCTAAATCCAGTGGGCTTACTCATGCCTTTAGCTTCCCACCTGGCCCTAGGCATACAGTGTCTCTTGATTTTAGAGTGTATTCCTTAGCTTTAGAGGGGTATTCTCCAAGAATGACACAGCAGGCCTAGGGGAGGAGGTACTATGTTATAATAAATAATTCATCACAGATCTACAAAATAGCAATAAACTGAAGTAATTGCGGAGTTCCTCACTATGTATTGAAATGAATGAGGAGCATCGCAGGTTCAGGGTCACAAGTGAGATGGTAAGAAAGAACAGCATGTATTTCGGGTGAGATAAATAGTGGGAGAGCTTTGTGAAACTACGTTTTCTCGGGTTCTGTCCCCACCTGTTTTTAATTTTTCTGTAGTGTACTCCAGTACTGTAACTTGTTTCTCCCTCATTCTAGACCCTGCCCTTTATCTCGCACCCCATCTCTGCCAACTTGTGAAATAGTAACATCAGGTATTCGCTTCTGAGATCCGCAAGCCACAGGTTTGAACCCTGGCAGGCCAAACCCTTACTTATATTTTTGGAATTGGCGAGAGCCATAATAAAGACACTATTATATCCATCATCATCTTCATTACGATTGTGGTGCGTTCCTAATCCATGTTTTGTGTTTGTGCCACACACTTTTGTATCCCTATGTTTCCTGACTGCTGACTTAATTGCTGCCCCTCTTCATTGTAATGAATGCAAGTAATTGAACACAATTCAGCTTAGTATTGTACTGACCAACCTTGTGGCATCAACGATGAAGTTACCCAGTTATGACCACAGGTAGGTAGCAGAGATACTTAAGCATTGGATGCTTGCTCATGGTGCACTTCATTGTTGCATTATTTATATTTGCATAATGCACACCAGTAAACATAATATCTCCTCTAAGATGCTAATTTTGGCACTTCAAGCAATTGAGGAAAATGAAGATGTAAGTAATTTGCTTAGGAACACGCAGTTTAGTCATACGGGGAAGCTAACACTTCATAACTGGTGTCATGGTTCCGAATGCTGTAAATCAGCTGGCAAATAAGCAGAAGTAATCTTTGACATCATTTGCCAGTCTTTAAAAAAAATACTTTTTATTAAACGTTCGTTAGTGTACACAACATCCTACTATCAAGAAAGATTGATGTTTGGCTCACGGATGCCATTAACACCTGTCTCCCCCTGTCACAGAAAAAACTGAAAGACCACAAAACTCCAGCTCCCTGGTTCAATGAATCACTAAAAATTGCAAAATCTAAATATAAGGCCTTGAACGGAGCTGGAGGAAAGACTACTCTCCTGGATCCAGGGACGCCTACAAAAAAGAATGAAAACTACATCACAAAGCTTGCATCACTGTTAGGGCCAGCTATGTCGCAGGAAAAATCACTGAGGCCACGAACAAATCCAAAGCACTTTTTGGACTGGTAAAAGAGCTAGCGGGCTCCGCAAACACAGCCAAACCTCCCCCCCTGAACAGCAACCAGTGTGAAGATCTAGCTCATTTCTTCACAAATAAAAGTGAAACTATCTATCAGGACATAGCTAAACATCACTGTAATAGGCCTCAGAACTTACAGTTGAATATCACAAGTTGCTTCGCAACACCTAACTTGCTTTGATCTCAGGAATACCTGGATACATGGGCATGTCTCAACCAAGATGTCCTGACCGAGAATCTAGGCAAATTGAAATCTGGCTCACCTAATGATCCACTTCCCATCCCTATACTAAAACAACTGGACAACTCCAATCTATCCATGATTTGTAAAACCCTCAACCTCTCCCTGCAAGACTCAACTGTCCCGGCTAGTTGGAAACATGCCATGGTGACATCTCTTCTGAAAAAGCCCATGGCCGACCCAACTGTCCTATCTAACTTCCGCCCCATTCTCTTCTACCAGCCTTCCCAAAGATTCTTGAGAGGCATATCCGCTCTCCCTCCCCGCTCCCGCTTCCCGCCACCGCCACTAGCCCCGCCCCTTTCTCTTCTGTTCCCTCCCCGCTCCCGCCTCCCAGCTGCTCCGCCCACCCGCGCACTTCGCCTTAAATGGCGACCGTGCGAACGCGCAGCGGTCACGCGCAGCGGGCGCGCCGATTGTGCGCCGAAGGCGCGCCAAAGGTAAGCCCGTCTACGCCCGTCCGCGCCTGGACCGCGCCCAGTGCCAGGACCCCTGGCCCCCGAAGAGCCCGACCAACCCGCCTGACGTACTCCGCCGCCACCCTCACCGCACTCAACACCGGCCGACTCCCAGATTGCCACCAAGCCACACCACGACGCACCCACGGACCTTTCAGCTGCCACGCCTGCAAGTTCTCCTGCATCCGGACCAGCCTCGCACCAGCACCCGCCAAGTCGAACACCAGCAGCACCCACCTCAAGTGCATCCTGCTCAACACCCGCTCCGTCCACAGACACGCCATCGAACTCTGGAACCTTCTAGACGCCACAGCCCCTGACGTTGCCTTCCTCACGGAGACCTGGATGAACGCCTCTTCAGCTCCCCGACATCGCCATCGCTATCCCAGAGGGCTACAAGATCGTCCGGAGGGACAGAAACGCCAACCAGATGGGAGGAGGCATCGCCATCATCCACAGGAACACCATCCGTCTCACGACCAGCACCGACAACACCCTGACCAGCGCCGAACACCTGCATTTCCAGATCCACACCAACCCGAACACCACCCTCAGAGGCACCCTGATCTACCGACCCCCTGGACCACGCACACAATTCAGCGAGGACATCGCCGACTTCGTCAGCCCGCATGCCCTCCCCTCCGCCGACTACATCCTCCTGGGAGACCTCAACTTCCATCTGGAGAACAACAACGACCACAACACCAGCACCCTGCTCGACAACCTCGCCAACCTGGGACTGAAGCAACTGGTGTCCACCCCCACCCACCTCGCCGGACACACACTCAACGCAGTCTTCTCTTCCAGCACAGACATCGACTTCAGCCACGCCACAGAGCTTCAATGGACGGACCACAGCTGCGTCCACTTCACCTTCAAGAGAACGACGACCCACCACCACCAGCAACAGGCCGCCCGCAGAAGCTGGAGCAAGATCACAGCAGACCAGCTCGCCACCTCCCTGAGCCAGCACCCTCCTGCCAGCTCAGCGGACCCCAGCCAGGCCGCCGACAACCTCACAAAGTGGATCAGCAACTGCGCGGACGAACTCGCCCCACTGAGGACCCCGCCTAGCAGACCCGGCAGCAAGAAGGCTCCATGGTTCACCGACGAACTCAAGAGCTTCAAGAAGAACTGCCGAGCCCTCGAGAAAGTCTGGAGAAGGGAACCGACACCGGACAACAGGACCTCCTTCAAGCTGGCCACCCGGAAACACCACCAGCTGATCCGCGCCGCCAAAAAAACAGCATTCAAGGACAGGTTGGACAACAACGCACACAACTGCAAGGAACTCTTCAACATCGTGAAAGAGCTTTCCAACCCCAGCGCAGGAAACAACGACATCACCCCATCGCAAGACCTCTGCAACTCCCTGGCTTCATACTTCCACAACAAGATCGCGGACATACACAACAGCTTCAACAACCAACCAACGCACACCATGACCGAACAACCACCCCCCACCACCACCCTCCACGCCTGGACCCAGATCAGCACCGAAGACACCATCCGCACGATGAACTCCATCCACTCTGGATCACCGACCGACCCCTGCCCGCACCACGTCTTCAACAAGGCCGACGCTGTCATCGCACCCCACCTGCGAGACATCATCAACACATCCTTCGACACCACCATCTTCCCTGAGAGCTGGAAACACGCCGAACTCAGCGCTCTACTCAAGAAACTAACAGCGGACCCCACCGACCTCAAGAACTACCGCCCCATCTCACTCCTCCCGTTTCCAGCCAAAGTCATCGAGAAGACCGTCAACAAGCAGATGGCCGCCTTCCTCGAGACAAACGGATCCCTCGACCCCTCACAGTCCGGCTTCCGAGCCAATCACAGCACCGAGACCGCCCTCATCACCGCTACCGATGACATCCGAGCCCTGATGGACAATGGAGAAACAGCGGCCCTCATCCTCCTAGACCTCTCCGCGGCATTCGACACGGTCTGCCACCGCACCCTAGTACGGCGCCTCAGCAACATCGGAATCCAGGACAAGGCGCTGGAATGGATCATCTCCTTCCTCGACGGAAGAACACGGAGAGTCCGCCTACCACCGTACAAGTCAGAGGCCTCCGAAGTCATCTGTGGCGTCCCTCAAGGATCATCTCTGAGCCCCACCCTCTTCAACGTCTACATGAGCCCCCTCGCGGCCATCGTACGCAAACACAACCTCAGCATAATCTCCTACGCCGACGACACCCAGCTGATCCTCTCCCTGACCAACGACCCCACCGCCGCCAGAGCCAACCTGCACGAAGGGATGAAAGAGGTAGCCGAGTGGATGACGACCAGCCGCCTGAAACTGAACTCGGACAAGACGGAGGTCCTCATCCTGGGCCCCTCACCCTCCGCCTGGGACGACTCCTGGTGGCCTCCAGCCCTGGGCACCGCACCCAAACCGACAGACCATGCACGCAACCTGGGCTTCATCCTGGACTCCTCCCTCTCCATGACCAGGCAAGTCAACAACGTCTCCTCGGCGTGCTTCAACATCCTACGCATGCTACGGAAGATCTTCTGGTGGATCCCCACCGAGACCAGGAAGATCGTCACCCAGGCCATCGTCACCAGCCGACTGGACTACGGCAACGCCCTCTACGCCGGTACCACCGCCAAGCTCCAGAAGAGACTCCAGCGGATCCAGAACGCCTCAGCCAGACTCATCCTCGACATCCCACGAACCAGTCACATCTCCGGACATCTGAGAGACCTTCACTGGCTCCCCGTCAACAAAAGAATCACCTTCCGCCTCCTCACCCACGCACACAAAGCCCTACACGACCAAGGCCCGAGCTACCTCAACAGCTGAGTCAACTTCTACGCTCCCAAACGCCACCTCCGATCAGCCAACCACGCCCTCGCCGCCGTCCCCCGCATCCGAAGAGTGACTACAGGAGGAAGGTCCTTCTCCTACCTGGCTGCCAAGACCTGGAACTCCCTGCCGACCGACCTGCGCCTGACCCAAGACCACCTCTCCTTCAGGAAGAAGCTGAAGACCTGGCTGTTCGAGCAGTAGCGCCCCCCCCCCCCCCAGCGCCTTGAGACCCTACGGGTATGTAGCGTGCTTTACAAGTGTCATTGATTGATTGATTGCATATCCATTCCCATCTCGCCCAGTTCATCGAGGCCAACAACTTACTTCACCCCTCACAATCTGGTTTTCAACCCAGTTTCTCCACTGAAACAACTCTGTTGGGAGTTACTGAGAATCTGAGCCAACATTAAGACAGGGGAGACACAGTTGCGCTGATCTTACTCGACCTCAGCGCAGCATTCGATACTATTTCCCAACCATACTCATAAAGACATTATCTTTGATGTGCATTTGTGGCCGTGCTCTGAGTTGGCTTTCTTCCTTCCTTACACACCGCACGTTCCAAATTTTTTCCAACACAGCAACCTCCAAAATTCATTTGTCTCCTCATGGAGTTCCCCAGGGCTCTGTGCTCAGTCCCCTTCTTTTCAACCTGTATGTCAAACCACTGGCTCATATCGCGGAACAAGCAGGTCTCACTCTTTTCACCTATGCCGATGACTCTCAGATTTCTTTCTCCCTTTCAGACCCTGGCCAGGGCTCCACATCCCTCCTGCAGTCAGGCTTAGGGAAAATAGCCGTCTGGATGAACAATAATCTACTTAAATTGAACGGTGGTAAGACAGAGGTCTTAATACTGGGTCAAAGACACGACTTATGGAGCTCTAAACACTGGCCTTCTGAGATGGGTACCCTCCCTCTCCCTTCAGACCAAGTACGCAACCTGGGATTCACTATTGACAATGCTTTGACTATGCACCATCAAGTCAATAAGGTATCCGCCATCTGCTTTACCATCTTGCAATGGCTAAAGAAAATCATCTGGATGTTGCCAAGCAACACACAAAAATCTGTGGTCCATGCCCTTATAACCTCTTGGTTGGACTACGGAAATGTCCTGTACTTGGGGGCTAACAAGGTTGTGACAAGACGACTACAGCTGGTTCAAAACGCCGCCGTAAGATTGCTGTGTAAAATTCCTAGAACAGCACACATTTCCGGTCACCTTCGTGATTTACATTGCTCAGGGTAGAGAGTCGTATCAAATTCAAAACCCTGAGCTATATGTTTAAGATCAAATTGGGCACTGCTCCCCTATACTTGCAATCCCTTGTCCATACTTATACTCCCTCACGCCACCTCAGATCCTCATCCCAAGGCTTTTTCCGTGTGCCTAGAATCAGACTCGCTAGAATTGGAGGCAGACCTTTTGCTCACCTAGGCCCCACACTGTGGAACTCTCTTCGCTTGAGTATCCGCATGGAAACCAGCTCCGTCCGTTTTCGCAGAGCCATCAAGACCTGGCTTTTCAATCAATAATCGCCTGTATTGATGGAAACGTTGGCTCCCTAGCACATTGCCTGTCCAGTGCTGGGAAACCCTTTTTGGGTAGCTGTCGCGCTCAATAAGCTTATTAAATAAATAAATAAATAGGTAATATTCGTTAATACATCATTATTTCTGTAGTACACATTTTGTTACATATAAACGTTGTAACACACTCAGCTATTCAGTCCGGTTCCCAATTCGAAACCCCACCTGCCCACCACCCCCTCCCGTTCTGAGCCTTCATGTACCTCCCAGTTGCCCCTGTATACTTCCCAGTGCCGCCACACTTTTTCCCATTTCTTGGGACACCACTTGCCTTCATATACAGTTTTTTCAGCCGCACAGCACCAGTCCATATCCCTTTTCCAATGTTTCACTGTTGGTGGTTGTATGGCTCCACAGGCCCCAGCAATATTTATTTTGGCCACTAGCAGCCAGATTTGTGGATATTTAGGTTGCGTCAGTTCCCCCGATATGCCTAACACATGCCACCTGGCATCCATAGGAATTCCTTGTCCCACGACTTCTGACATTATTTGCGTCACTCCCGCCAATACTGCTGTGTGATCGGCCATTCCCATATAATATGAAAGAAGGTACCCCTCTGATTGCACCTCCTCTGACAATTTTCTGTGGGTATGCGCCCCAGCTTGAACATGAGTGCACTGGTGGAGTAAGGATTCGCAGTCGACTAGTCTAAACCTTGCCCTGATCGCCACCTCTCAAGGGCTTTGCACCACCTCCACTCAGTCGTCGTCCTCCAGCAGGCACACATCGGATGGCACTTGGATGTCACAGTGTTGGGTTCTAGTCAGCCGAGCTATATTGAGGGGAGGCTCTTGTCCTTTTTCAAGGAGATTAAGCTATTGGCATTGTAAATGACAATGCCATTTATTTATCTGTTTTCAAAACCAAAACATAAAAAGTTTGTCATTTACAATGCCAATAGCTCTAACTTTTGCAAAGGCGAGACCGTTGCATTTTAAATGCTTGTTTAAAGGGGGCCTCGAAACGGGTCTCTATCGGGCTCTGTTTTGTGCGCTGACGGTCCGTTTTTTTCTGGACTGCAGTGACAGCAGTTTCTTTGATGTGCATTTGTGGCCGTGCTCTGAGTTGGCTTTCTTCAGCAGTTTGCTGTCACTCCAGTTCGGAAAAAAGTGCCAGGGCGCAAAACAACCCGATAGAGACCGGTTACGAGACAGCAAGCACATCGATGTGCGCTGCCCACACTGCTCACTTCTCACTAGCAGAGAAGTTACAGGATGACGTCATGCCAGGTGACAGTTGTGGGGGAAGGGAAATCCTTTTAAAGAGTCATTTTCTTTCTGGAGTTTCCTTCTCTTTTTGAAACGCAAGAGCAGCAACATTGTCGTGGTGTCACCAGGGCTTTAAGTGGAAGCTTTTTCAATGTTATATGTAACAACTAACAAGCCATTGTTGCAGCTTATTTATCTTATGCAACTAATAACAATTGACAAAGCCAATAGTCCTTACTTGTTGTAGGTAGATGTTTCTTGTTGTATCACATACCTGGATGCAATGGCAGAAACAGCAAAATACAAGTCGGGCGGCACACTATGCTAAACACAGATTTTTAGCATAAGTGTGTTAAAGCCACGCCCCTAATTACACTGGCCACGCCCCTTTGAGAGGACCCCCCCCCCCCAGTTTTTTTATCCCACTTAAAGCCCTGCTGCCACTTGTGGTCTTGTTCGTTCTTTGAGTACACTGCTGGAGATTGCATTTCTACTTCGGACTTTCTCTTCTTCATAACCCCTGACTCCTCCGCACTTGCCAGAAATCCTTTTGCAACGGTCACAAGATAGCACGAGCGCTTTTCAAATAAAGAAGGTTCAGAACCCTTCAGCTTTGCCACTCCCATCCGTTTGCTGGTCCCTGAAGCACTTCCTGTAAGTCTGATTGCACTCGCCAAATACACATGCGTTAGGCTTGTAAGATAAAACGCCGAGGCAAGTGGTGAATTTATGTCCTAGACGAGAGGCTGACGTGGTTTTCCACACTCAGAATCTTCACTCCTAAAAGCCATATTTTGCCAATTGACACCAGTGTATCCCGCATAATTCGTCTCCATTTGAAAGTTGGCAACCGCAGATGTGTGCTCTGGTTCTCTGCCAGCACTTAATGTTCATAAGAAAGTTGCTAAGGAGAGTTTTCAGGATGCACAGAAAGGCCACGCTGTAAAAAGAGATAATACGATTTGACGGCTGGATTGAAATCAACTATCCCCCTTCTGTCCTTCCAATCTACTCCCCTCCCCAAAAGCAAACCTGTATGTAAAACATGAATTGAAAGGACATTCTGGCTACCCTTCTGTGAACACTGTCAGAGGGAGCTATGCAGGCCTTTCGCTTGGCAGGGTGGTAACAAATTTTGACATTTGACATTCTGAAGCGCAGATGAAGTACCTTTCCAAAGAAGATGTGTATATGTGCTGATAACATTCACATAGAGACTGATAACAGAACTTATAAGTAGAGGTGGGCGGAGCTAATGGTCTTTAAGTCTGCAGAAGTCTGTGGGGTTCCATAAAAACTCCACATGATTCCATGGAGTTCCCGAGTGGGCGGAATTTGGCACGTCGCAATGCTCAAACTGATTTGTACCACTGGGAGCATGTTCCGTGCTGTAAAATCAGTGCGAATAGCACCATGAAATGCATCGGAGGGTGCTGTTTCCTTCTGGCACTCGAGTAGATTTTCTACTCGAGCCACATCTTTCTCAATGCGAAAAGTCATGAACTGCTGTTACCGCCCGTATTGAGAAAATCTCACTGGGAGACTTTCAAGCACCAGAAAATCGTGCCAAGGGATGCAAATTCTCACTTGCCAACTTAATGTTGGTAAGCTGCTTGCGAGAAAAAACTCTGCCACGCAGCGCTTGGTGGAGGTTGCCAGAACTAACCAATACTAACGTAGTGCGGAGAGGACAAAACTTTGTGAACTCCGCCGGCGGAGCGGAATTTTCAGCCCATCTTACTTATAAGCTAAACAAGCAGTAGCGACTGCTTGGGCTTAGCTGCGGTGAGGCAGCGAGGGGGGCAAATGAGAGCGATAAAAAAATAAGAACAGAAAAAATATATGTATAAACTTTACTTACCTACCACTGCCGGCACCGCATTGCTCCTCACCCGATCCTCAACTCCAGGGCAGTTGCACACAGCGCAGGCTCCCAGAAGGCAATCCTGACACCTCTCTCATGTTGGGGATACTAATCCCAGCATGGGAGCAGCACCAGGATTGGTCTGAGCGGCCTGGTTTGCCGCTCAGACAGTGCCTCGGAGCCTGTGGAGTTTCTACACAAGGCTGTACAACAAAGGCGGGTGGAAAAATGGTGCCTAACAAAAATTTATGATTCCGTCTGTAACACAACTGGTGCTCATGTAAAGCGCTCCGATATCTTCCGGTCTAGTTCACACTACATAAAACTCAAAACAAAAAACCTAGCGCAGAGGGGGAAGAGAAGCAGACTAGGGAGACAGCTGGAAAACGCATGGACTTTAATGAAGTGCTTAAAAAACAAAAAGTATCATCTGAAAAATGAGTTGTGGAGGAATACAAGTAATGCACCCATACTTCTGGGGAGGGACAAATACAAGAAGAGAAAGGAAAGCCCACAAACGTTACAAATAAGAAGCAAGCAAATATGAGTGACAATGAAGCCAACCAATGGTAAGCAATGGAATGACTCAAAGACCCCTTTAAGCTTATGATATGTCTCGTAACAGACAGTGCACGCACTATCTAGTAGGCGAGACCTGAAAAGTAGCTCCCTAAAAGCGAGCAGAGGAAGCATAGAAGCTAAGGAATGGTAAAGAGGATATGCTTCATGGTAGGGAAAAACACAATACTGTCAAAAAAGGCATCAATGAAGAAGCAGCCAAATCTGAGTGACAGGAAAGTCAAATAACGGTAAGTAGTGGGCTGGCTCTAAGTCCGTGCATGTTAGCCTACAATATGTTCTTCTTGAACCAAACATCTTGTGCTGTCTGTTAGGCTCTACCTAAAAAGCGTCATCAGTAGTCTCAGACTGGGCGCTTATAAGGGTCAGGGTTCCGCTACTAAAATTTAATTAGGAACCCTGGGTCAACAGATCATTGTTTATCTGCTGAGAAGTGTAAAGGGGAGCAACCACTCATTTCAGTCAATTTAACAGTCGATAATACCTATTGCTCAAAGGATCACAAACTCCAACTACAGTTTAGGGGGTTTATTACAAAGCCAAAAACATCTGACTATACAAGCACCTCAAGACGAGGTTGTTAAAATACATGGGAACTAATACAAATCCAAATCCACAGATGAGTCTAATCTGATGAATCATGAAGGGAATGAATAGTTCTAAATATAACACACAAGCAAGAATTGCTCCAATATTCAAGTCAGACTTCATCTGTGGCTGAAAGGTAGAAAGCATTAGACTGTCTCTGCTCTATCACTAAGGTGACATTCCTACTTAACATTCCCCAGGCATAGTCAGTTAAAGAGGTCAGCTTGTGAAGACTTCCTAAGAAGTAATTCACAGAGTAAATCAGGTAGTCAAAGCTACAGAGCTCATTCTAAGATGCTCTTTCCAAATTGATCTTCTAACCTCTTTCTCCTAACTCATCCTGTCTCCTTCTGTCTCCTCCCCAGGGCACTCTCCCTAACACAAAACGCAAAGATGTAAAACACGCGCACAGATCACCTCATGCTTACGGACACCTCTCCTAGGTAGTTTTCCACCGTCTTCTCCAAACGTAGTCTGGTGACCTTTGTTTTTACAATGCAATTCTACTAATGAAGTTAATACAACACAAGTATGTGGATGCAGAATATCCATGATTATGAAGCACCCCTACAATTTTAGAGCACCATCGCGCTCCATCACCGCCTACTGTGCAGAGTGCATGTATGTAGTAGCTTCTGATATTCTCTTGCAAGAAAGGTTCATGTATGGTCTTAAATGTCATCTTGACTAAAAATTTCTATGCTGACTCCGTCGTGGAACATGTATGCCCTTTAGCTCCATGAGCAGTTCCTAACTTTGAGACTGATAAACAGGTCCTTTTTTACTTCCTGGAAAACTCTCCTCCTTTGCAGTCTGGGTAAAGGAGAACATTAACACCCTTTACCCTCCCACTTCAACACCTTCCTAAGGACCACTACCCTGAGGTGAGCCTCCACTAGGGCATCCAGCATGGTGTCCCTTCACCAAGTTCTTCTTTGGACTTCTAAGCCTGAATCATCGAGGAAGTTTAATAAGTCTTGCCGCCCCATCACCTAATTGAGAAAATTCTCTACCACCCCATGGCATCTCATTAAGAATCCCCAGAACCTGCAGATTAGCTTGTCTAATTGTTTATCTTGTTTTGCAACACCGCTATTGAAGCTGCTGTAGATTGCTGGAATTAAAAAAATACCATGTGCTCCCTGTAGTAGCTCTAGAGCCCAGGCCCTCATCTTGAGGGTCCTGTTTTTAAGGTCTCGCCTACCAGACGCCTCACTTAGTTCCTGTTGCAGATGGATCTATACCTATGACAATGTCCTAGAGGAATGCATCACAACATAAAACACATGTTCTGCTACACCTGCATTATGCATCTCTTTCACAATTGGCATATGCATGTTATTGACCCGTGCACAAGTGCCAACATTGACACAAATGGCATCTGCCCTCATTTTAGATTGGGAGGTGGCAACAAACTACACTTGCTTCCACTTTGCCAAGGCACTGTTTGTAATTAGCTAGAGGCAACTGCGCTCCGCCAACAATACATTTTAAAAAGTTCAAATAATCCATGCAAACAGCTGCAAATATATTGTGCGTGCTTTACAGCTTCGTGTTTTTTACACATGTGAAAAACACACAATATACCTGGGGGTGCCACCTCACTCTATGTCGCCACGTACACAGTTTCCAGTCTTGGGCTTTCATGTGACAACTAATGTATTTTGGGTGTCCTAGCCATTATTTGTTTCCATTGAACTAATTAAACTAGCACACCTTTAATCAGTGATGTGTAGATTAAAGACCCATGATTAGAAAAACTGTCTGTGATGATCATGGGTGCCAACGTCTGAGGGACACTGTGGCTCAGCAATATTTCAGCCACAGGGCTCATGAAAGTGCACCAAAGCAGTGCTTAATTTAAACATGTGGTTTACAGTGCTCGGCACTGAGACTTAATTGTCAGCATCAGCTCTAGTGACAGTCCACCACTTGGTGGCACTGTCTGTCTAATTTACTGATGATCACAACAATAGTTGTATGTTAATTTAATATACATTTAGAACAGCAAATTTCTGCCCCCAACTCCACAACCATTCTTTTCGCTTTAAGGGCCTGGAATAGTCTGAATTGTCACACTTGTAGGAGTGTGATGGTTAGCAGTTGTGTTTGGTACTGGCATTGGCAGCGCTGCCAGTGGCAATGGGTGATGCATGTTACAGTGGGTTCCTGATGAGGGCCCTGGCACTTATTCTTTTTACAAATTAGGCACTGCACCAAAGCCTGCGCTCTGCATGGACACCGAATTGCCAGCAGTGAGACTTTCTTTTCATCTTCTAATTTCAGACACGTTCAGTTGCAGCTGTTGCTACACAGCCTGACCACAGGAGGTGTGGGGGTTTCAGGTCGAGTCCATGCCCCATGGAGGCTCTCACTGTGGTAGGGAGTAACAGTTTTAGCAAGCTCTGTTGTTTGAACAGAGTGTTAATGTTTGCCCATTAGCATTGGGATACTTACATCTGCACATAAAATGCATTCTCTATTCATTCACCTCTTCATTGATAAACCCTTGATTATTGCAAATAATAAAAGTTAAAACTCACGAACTGAAACATGTTTTTTTAAAACTTTTTACACAGCTGATAAGTGGCACATTGTCTTGTGTGATACCTTTAACGAGTCTTAGCTTTTTCTGGCACCAACATGTTGCATTCTAGGACTTGTAGCATTTTTTTAACACTGGATGCTTGGCTGAAAACCCCCCACTTTCATCAATCAATCAATCAATCAATCCACTTGTAAAGCGCGCTACTCACCCGTGAGGGTCTCTACTGCTCGGAGAGCCAGGTCTTAAGGTGTTTCGTGAATGTGAGGTGGTCCTGGATCAGACGTAGGTGGGCGGGGAGGGAGTTCCACGTCTTGGCTGCCAGAAAGGAGAATGATCTTCCTCCGGCTGTGGTTCGTGGATTCGTGGGACGGTGGCGAGGGTGAGGCTGGCGGAGCGGAGTTTGCGAGTTGGAGTGTAGAACGTGAGGCGGTTGTTGAGGTATTTGGGGCCCATGTCGTGGAGCGCTTTGTGTGCGTGGGTGAGGAGCCTGAACATGATCCTTTTGCTGACGGGGAGGCAGTGCAGGTCTCTCAGGTGGGCTGATATGTGACTGTGGCGGGGGATGTCGAGGATGAGTCGTGCGGATGCGTTCTGTATGCGTTGGCGTCTTTTCTGGAGTTTGATTGTGGTTCCTGCGTATGGGGCGTTCCCGTAGTCAAGTCGGCTGGTGACGAGGGCTTAGGTGACCGTCTTTCTAGTTTCGGTAGGGATCCCCCGGAAGATCTTACGGAGCATGCGCAGGGTGTTGAAGCATGAAGATGAGATGGTGTTGACTTGCTTGGCCATCGTGAGAGAGGAGTCTAGGATGAATCCCAGGTTGCGTGCGTGGTCAGTGGGTGTCGGTGCGGTGCCTAGTTCTGCGGGCCACCAGGAGTCTTAACAGGCGGATGGGGATTGTCCGAGGATGAGGACCTCCGTCTTGTTTGAGTTCAGTTTCAGACGGCTGAGTTTCATCCATTTCGCAACGTTTTTCATTCCTTCCTGGACGTTGAGTTTGGTGGTGGCTGGGTCTTTAGTGAGGGAGGGTATCAGCTGAGTGTCGTCGGCGTATGAGATGATGTTGAGGTAGTGTTTGCGTGCGATGGTGGCCAGGGGGCTCATGTAGATATTGAAGAGGGTTGGGCTGAGCGAAGAGTCTTGGGGTACGCCGCTGATGATCTTGGTGGCCGCGATGCGAAAGGGAAGGAGGCGGATTCGCTGGGTTCTGGCAGAGAGAAAAGAGGTGATCCAGTCCAGGGCTTTGCCTTGGATCCCTGCATTGTGGAGGTGGGTTATTAGTGTGCGATGGCAGACTGTATCAAAGGCGGCTGAAAGGTCTAGGAGAATGAGGGTGGTGGTTTCTCTGTTGTCGAGTTGGGTCCTGATGTCGTCAGTGGCTGCGATGAGGGCGGTCTCGATGCTGTGGTTGGCTCGAAATCCGGACTGGGATGGGTCGAGGGACCCATTGGCTTAGAGGAATGCCGTCAGCTGTTTGTTGACGATCTTCTCGATCACTTTCCCCGGGAAGGGAAGAAGAGAGATGGGGCGGATGTTTTTGAGGTCTTTGGGGTCCGCTGTGGGTTTCTTCAGTAGGGATTTGATCTCTGGGTGCTTCCAGCTCTCTGGGAAGGTGGCGGACGCGAGGGAGTTGTTTATGATTTTCCGTAGGTGGGGAGCGATGGTGGTGTCGGCTTTGTTGAAGATGTGGTGAGGGCATGGGCCGGAAGGTGAGCCAGAGTGGATGGTGTTCATAGCGTGGGCGGTGTCTTCGGTGATGATGGGAGTCCAAGCGCTGAGGGTGGTTGTAGGGGGCGTTGGTTCGGTGGCTGGGGGCGGAGTCTGGGCATCGAAGCTGTTGTGGATGTCAGCGATCTTGCGGTGAAAGAATGTGGCGAGGGAGTTGCAGAGGTCTTGTGACGGTGTGATGTCGTTGCTGTTGGCGTTGGGATTGGAGAGCTCTTTTACGATGCTGAATAGTTCCTTGACGTTGTGTGTGTTGTTGTCCAGCCGTTCTTTGAAAGATGTCTTTTTGATGGTGCGGATCAACTGGTGGTGTTTGCGGTTGGCGTTCTTGAGGGCTGTCATGTTTTCTGTCGTCTGTTCGCGGCGCCAGGTTTTCTCGAGGGATCTGCAGGATTTCTTTGATTCTTTGAAGTCGTCGGTGAACCATGTTGTTTCCCTGTTGCCGGGCTTGCCTGAAAGTTTCTTCAGTGGTGCAAGTGTGTCGGCGCAGTTGACTATCCACTGTGTGAGGTTGCGGGCTGCGTCGTCGGTGTCAGTGGTGGTGACGGGTGGGTTCTGGCTCAGTGATGTGGTTAGCTGGTCTGCGATGATTTTGTTCCAGCATTTACGGGGGTCAGTTGTGGGCGGTGGTGGGATGTGGTCTTCTTGAAGGTGAAGTGGATGCAGCTGTGGTCGGTCCAGTGTAGTCCGGTGGAGTGGCTGAAGGCAACGTGGCTGCTGGCAGAAAAGACAGGGTCGAGCGTGTGGCCGGCGTAGTGGGTGGGGATGTTCACCAATTGCTTGAGTCCGAGGCTGGCGAGGTTGTCGAGCAGGGTGGTGGTGTTGTTGTTGTTGTTGTTCTCCAGGTGGAAGTTCAGGTCCCGTAGGAGGACGTGGTCAAATACGTTTTAGGCATGGGCAGAATGGGCTATTGCTCAGAGCACCTACATTCTAAGTGAGGCCATGGAAAAGCAAGTGGGAAAGTCAAGCGTCCTTACATGTACAGTGCGCGCCTCATGCTTTGTTGCCCTGTGCACTGCTGTGATGTAAAAAAAAATATTTTTTTCTAAATTTGTAGCCAAAGTGACAGCTTTCACAGTTTGTAAAAAAATCAAAATCTATAATAGTTGATTTTTTAGAAAAGTGCAACAGGTCCCTATAAGACTTGGATATTCCATGTAGATGTTGGTTGGTTTACCACTTTTCCGTACAGATGTATGTCTGCATAGGATAGCATCAACTCATTGAGAGAGCCTCCTGATAAAATGGTATCTTACTCAAAATGTATTGAGGCAATCAATCAAATTGCACAAATTAACCAAATGGAATATGGAAATAATATATGGAATTAATGTAAAAGGAACACAGCCTTGAATATCTGTTGATTGTTGCAGGTGCTCGAGTCGGATACTTATCCAAAAGACACTGCAGTGAAATTTGCCGTTGATATAGAAAAGGTATTTGATAGCTTGGAGTGGTCGTATCTGTTTCATGTCATGGCTTGTTTCGGGTTGGGAGAGGCATTTGTAGAATGGATGACGCTGTTGTATCAGTCTTCTACGGCACAGGTTAGGACAAAAGGGGTGATATCAGAGGCCTGTGCAGTGAGTTGGGGTACGAAGCAGGGATTTCCGCGGTCCCCGCTCCTGTTCGCATTGGCTATGGAACCTTTGGCGATGAAGGCTACAACCGGGCGTTATTAAAGGGGCCTTCAAGTATGGAACCATATTCATTATATTGCCTTGTACGCGGATGATCTACTCATGTTTTTGATAGATACGGGGCAGGCTCTGGAGGGGGAGAAGGCGCTATTGCAGGATCTAGGAGAATTATCTGGTCTCAGAGTTAACTGGTCCAAATCTTGCTTATTTCCAACAGATAATACTAGAGGGGATTTGCAGAGAGTGGCAGGGGTGCGGTGGGAAGCCAGGTGTCTCCCATATTTGGGGGTCCAGATTTATCGGGATAGGTTGGAATTCTTAGAAGGGAATGTGCTGAGAGCGGTGAGAGGCCTGATGGGCAGTTTCAAGTTTTGGAGTAGGTTACCACTGTCAATGGCCGGGTGAGTGGCATTACTTAAAATGCGGGCTCTTCCCCGATTGCTTTATTATTTTACGACCCTGCCGGTTTGGATACCTGATTGGTAGTTTAAGCAACTCACATCTACGGTCACTGGTTTTATATGGGGCGCCGGGTAGCCTTGACGATATTACAGAGCCCGAGCTCAGAAGGAGGTTGGGCAGTTCCAGATTTTGAGACTTATTACTTGGCTGCGCAGTTACAGTGCTTGACACAGACGGTAGCGGCCAGGTTGAGGGGCCCTGAGCAGGAGAGAGAGGGAGTACCAGATTTGAAGATGATATTGCAGCTCCTTTTGGACCTCCCTGTTCGGTTGCATGACTTACCAGAGGACCTTCGGACTGCGAGGCAGTGCTGGAGGAGGAGCATTAGACGAGCGGGAAGGAAGCTGCCATATACTCCTGATATACCTCTTGTGGTGTGTGAGGCGCTCCCTCACGGAGGGTCGTGGCGTGGTTTGAGTGAATAGGAAGACAAAGGGCTGGTTACTATCAGAGACCTGTATGAAGATGGATCTATGTTGCCCTTCCAGGTATTGCAGGAGCGATTTGAGTTGAGGGGAGGAGATATTTTGTTAAACGCGGCCCTCAAAGCGGCTATTCAGGTGCACTGGAATAAGGGTCCAAAGGAGCCTGGGACCTCTTTGGGCTGTCAGTATGTTGTGACTGCTGCAGGGAGGTTCAAGGCAGTTACGTGCCTTTATAAGCGATTAACTTGGAGAGGTTAGCCCCTCTGGAGGGTCTTAGGCATAAATGGGAAATGGATGTGGGAGCTGAGATATCTGATAGTGCGTGGGTTGACATAGTAGCGCGAGCATGGAAGAGCACTAGGAATGCTAGATTTCAATTAGTTCATTTCTTCATTCTGCAGAGGGCTTATCTTACCACGGCTAGGATCAAAACATATTTTAATACGGAAACAGCATGGTAGAGGTGAGGGTGGAACTTCCCTCACATGATGTGGGGATGCCCACTGTTAACAGACTACTGGAGGGAGGTGATTGAGTTGCTGAATGATGTAATGTACAGAGAGTTGGAGCTGACCCTGGGAACATGCATCCTACATTGGTTTCCTCACACGGCTAAAACAAAAATTACCAGTAAATTCATAGACATGGGGTTGGTGCTGGCCAAAAGGGAGATTACGATGCACTGGAAGGCGAGATCACCCCCTGGGGTGGTTAAATGGAAGAAAGAGTTTCTTAAATGGGCAGAATGCGATGGAATAGTGCAGCTGCAATCAGCAAAGAGATCCGGAAGCGAGAGGGCACTGGAGATGACAAGAGCATGGAAGCGCCTGGTGGGGCTGCTAAAAGACCCAGATTCTGATAGTGAGGATGACAATGTTCTAGCATTGAATGCACAGGATTTAGAGGGCCATCTGGAAGGGTCACAGACTTAATGAGAAGAATACATTTGCAATTGTCATGGTTTGCACTTAGGGATGGGATCGTGTATATGCACATGTCCATATTGTTTGAATGTGAGTATTTTTCAACCTATGTGGTGTTCCGAGACAGGGGAAATTTGGTGTTGGTCCTGAAGCGACATGCCTGGGAGGGTGGGGAGTTAGGAGGGGGGTAGATTAGTGAGTTGATGGGTCACCGTGGTTCAGCATATTGGGAATGTGGGCGCACACTGTTGGTATAACAAGATATGGTTGACGAGTTGTAATGGGTTGCTTATTACAAATATCATTGATTTGTGGAGGAATTCAACGCTCCCTGTCCCCATCCCGCCACCCAGGATATAAACACCGGCATTGAATCTTCATCTAGGAAAACGTGTGTGTGATAATGTCTCATTTCCGCACCCCCCCTGGTAAGAGCCCACACCACAGACCGCGATATTGTTCATCATTCCTGCTCTGGAGGGCCCCCTCCATCCTCGTCGCTCCGTCTCTGAGGCTCCTCCCGGGAAGGAAGTCCGTCAACCCAGTCCGAGGCTATTTCAGGATTGTCGAAGAACCAGACCTTTCCCTACAGGGAACATCATGGCATACTTATATCCTTTATCTCTGAGCCGCTGCTTGACTCCAAGGAAGCTTTGCCGCAGTTTCTCAACCTTCTGGGTGAAGTCTGGAAAGAAATTGAGGGTGGAGTTTTCATATTTCAAAGGGCCCCTTGATCTAGAGGCTTGCAGGATAGCGTCTCTGAAGTTGAGGACCCTTGAGTTCACTGGTCGAGGACGGGCCCCCGGACACGGCCTTCCTTCCGGTATTCTGTGTGCCCGTTCTATCGTACAGAAGTTTCCCAGCCCCTTAGGTTTCAAATGATTGAGTATAATGTCCTCCACAAACAGGTCAGGGGCCTGACCCTCAGCCTTCTCTGGGACACCAGTAATACGTACATTGTTTCTTCGGCCCCTCCCTTCACACTCATCCAGCTGGCGGCCTGCCATTTTGCTAGAGGTTCTAAGATTCCGAACCTCCAGCTGCAACTGCGCCACATCATCCGTTAAGCTCGCCATCTTAATATCTAGCGACTTCACCTTCTCACTTGTTTTGGTGAGGTCAGCTTGGATAAAATTGACCTCTATGGTCACTGTGTCCAGCTTGTGGTCGAGCAACTCCATCTTTTCTCTGAGAGATGTTTTGACCCCATCTATGGCGGTCATCACGTCTTGTAGCGTGGGCTCAGATGTAGGACAGGAGGCCTCCGCACCCCCGTCCTGTGTTCGCCCAGACCCAGCAGGCGTGCCCCTGGGCTGCGTGTATCGATCCAACGTGTTGGTTTGTACATACCGGGATCCCCTCGTAGATTTGGATTGCTGCTTCTCCGCCTCAGGTTCAGTCGCCATCTTGATGCTAGGCTCAGGATCGATACCCGGTCCTTCAAACTTGCCACAGCGGCAACGGAGGGCGACTCAGACCGCCGGCAACACTCTCAGCCCCTATCCAGGCCAGCCGATGATATCTGCCGCCAATAGTGCATCCAGATGACAGGGGGACCAGTCAGATCAATGTCAGTGTTTGCGCCCACCTACCGACACTCCGAAACCTCCTGCGCCCGACAGTCGGCTCTTAGAACAGTTCGCGGCCTCCATCTCTCGGATTGCAATCGTTGTCCAACACAGTCATGTGGGCCCATCAAGACGATGCCTTAGTCCGCCCAATCTCCCCGTGCTACACCAGGTCATCAACACGTCTTGGGAATGAGCTATGATCTTTAATCCAAGACAATGACAATGTCATCTGAGTCCACTTCCGGCTCTTGGTCACCTTCCCATTGACTATTCTCTTCCAGCCGTCTCTCAATCCTGATGCAGAGAACTCCTAGCAGTGCCCTTCCCCCTTACATTTCCCAGCCAGTATAGCTTCCCATGTGACTTTTTGGGGATTTATACGCTCTCCCTGGCTAAATGCACCTGAAATAGTTCCATTGGACCACTCCTGGTCCAAATCGGCGAGCTTCCGTGTGTCTTCAGGGCCTGGCTGCTCCGCCTGTCGAGCCAATGTGCCACATCCGAGGTTTTAGATAGAGGGGGGGAGACTCGCTGCACAGGGCCGCATCCAGGAACACTCGGGTCTCTCTCCCAGCCATTCAGATCAGGGGCCTCACGCCGCGGCCAGCCGCACCTCCATCCTGTCGCTGCCGGGTGCGTCGAACCTGCCTCGCTGCCGCTGGGCAAAGAAGTCTGCTGTGTGCCAAGCCGGGCTACCCCCACGTCAGGCGGGTGGCAGGTGAGCGGGGGGGGTCAACACAAGGGGCGATTGCAACTTGCGGCAGATGTGGGGCCGGTGATTTCCGGTTACCGGCCCCGCTGTTTATCAACTCAGGCCGGGGTCGAAGCCAACCTCAAGCCGTAGGCCCCAATCTTGCCGGCGTTCTATCGCGGCGTCCAGGCGGCGGAATCAGCCGCGGTTTGCTGCAGTCAACGCAGCTTCCCTTCAGCCATAAATTACGATGATCCAGTGACAGGATTTACTGCAGGATATCACAGGTGGCGGTGGGGGTATCGGGAGCCCTGGGCTATCTTAGGCTCAAGCAAAGCTCCTCCTCACAAATTTATTTATATTAGCAATGTTTTGAAAAAACAGCAAGCTGATGAGATACATACAACTGTCTCTAGGCCAGACGTAAAATGGTGTCAGTTGCTTAGGAAGGTCAGGCTTTCTTGGCGCACACTCAAAGTACTGGAATACTTTAGGATAACCCTTTTCAGAGACCAAATTTTTTTTAGCAGCTATGCCAAAATTGTGCTATAAAATGCACTGTTTGACCCCTTTTTTCAAAATGTTCTTGGGGGGACAAAGCCCCACACTCACCTAAAAGAAATCTATTCACTGGAAATCAAGGTAGTTTTACATCCCAATCATTTCAACGGTTACTACCCCCACCGGTACGCAGAAGTGGTGAGCAGAAAGTTCCATGAATCAGGGGGGCAGTGTGCATGTGGGTGTGCAGAGAGGGCAGGAGCTGAAATTTACCTTTGGAATTAATATTACCCCTTCACCCTTCCCCCCCATCACAGTTGTATATGTGGCCGCCCTGCACTCCCTACTCTACCTCCTACTGCTTCAATGTGTCTCCTTTGAGTGATCCACTGTGGTGTAGGTGAGGCTTTCTTCTTTTGTTAAATTGTAGTGTTTCGCTCCAGCGAGCACACTGTAAGGTGCTTGGCGTATCCCTCATCACCAAAGGCCCCAATCTCAGCCTCCGAAAGCATGACTTTCGGGGAAAGTAACAGGAGGACGGATCTCGAAGTTCTATGACATGTTGAGCCAACTATGGGTGCTCATAAAAACTTGCTATTCGATCGTATTAAAATAAGGTCCATATCCAATCTTTTGAGAGAATCCAGTCTCAAAGAAAGCAGTAAAAAATGAATTGATACTAGGCAGTATACTGGATCTCTTCAGAACCCTGTCCTGAGAGACGACAGGGAATATGTGCCATCTTGTTCCTAGTAACAAAATTGGAGGGACGGTTTCTTCCAATCTATGTTTGAAATTTGTAAACCAATTTGCGCAATACATGCCATTTAGAATCAACACCATTCAGTTTGTAATCCTGGTAATCTTGGAAGGTGATTATCTGGTGACACTCTACCTTCAAGATGCTTATTTTCAAATCTGCATTTATGACAAAAGTCAGTTATTGCAGAAGTTTGTGGTGGACGGTCAACACTTTCAAATCAAAGCCCTGTTGTTTGATCTGTAAATGGCTCTGTGAGTGTTCACGAATGTACTTGCTTCACTCATGGTTAGTCTACATTTTGAAGTTTTTTAAGTGCTTTTGTACTTGGACAACGGGCTAATTTCATCCCCTTATCTTTCTAACAAACACAGCAACATGACAGGCGCAGTGCTGAAACTTTTCAACCGCTCACCCCCAGTCATTAGATCGTGGTTAATCCATTGTTCTTTTGCTCACTATGCCACCCCAGTTTGGACCCAGTCATATGCAAATCTGCCTTGACCCTGCTCATCATGGGAACTGTGCAGCCTGAACTGCCACGCCAGCTCCTCCCTCAACCAGAAACAAGCACCCTGGTACTGCACTTTTCGCCCTAAGTGGGTTGGGTATACCCAGAAGTGGGTCCCTTGCAAGCTAGCCTGGCTGATAAGGGATGTTACCCCAAAACCAGTTCTAGGATGCTTGTTTCCAGTCCAGGGAGGACCCGGCTTGGCAGTTTGGGCTGCACTGTTCCCATGAGAAGCAGGGTCAAGAGTGATTTGCATATGGCTGGGTCCAAACTGGAGTGGCGTAGTGAGCAAAAGAACGATGGATTTAACCCAGATCTCTTGAAGGGGGGGGGGGGGGTGAATGTTTGATTCATCCAGCATTCCGTCCATCATTTGTTGCTGTAGCACCTTATCTTTCTAAGACACAAGTTAGCGGAAGGGTCGAAAGAGTCAGTAACTGTCCGCATAACCTCGGATTTTTGGTAAAACTACAAAACTCAAATCTGTTCCCAGCAGAGAGTGTTAATTGACGCTCTGGTCAACATGCCAAGGGTTGATTCTTTTTGTCAGAACCAAAGTTGTGACTTTTCAGGATAATTTACGGCATCTTCTTTCTGTTCCCAAAGCACTAGTAAGGCTCTAGCTAAGTGCCCAAGATCTAATGGCCGGTGCAAAAGCAATAGATCACCTGGTATGTTGTCATCTAAAGCCACTGCTCCATTACTGCACAGGACTCCGAGACACTAATTCCACTCTCTCATTCAGTAAGCCAGGATTTACACTGGTGGGTATTTCAAAAGAATCTTCAGAAAGGGGTTTCTCTGTCTCTAGTTTCCCCAATTCCTGTAGTCTTGACAACCGATGCAAGTCAGTGGGATTGGGGAGGCACATTGGTAGGGATGGTTGGGTTCTCTCCAGCCTAGGAAAGTATGATATAGTGTTTTTTTCCCATTTCGACAGGAAAGCCTAGACAGACAGCTAAGTCACCAAAAGTTTCATAAATCAGAAGGAGGGGACCAGAGTAATATCCCTGGCAACTCTAGCTAAGTCAGTTTGTGCCTGGGCAGAGTTCCATGTGATCTCCCAAAAAGCTGTGTTCCTGCCAGTGGTGGACAGCTTACATGCAGACAGCTTAAGCAGGAACAAATCCCGTCTTCGGTGAATTTTCAATGGAGAAGGGGGACTGTTCCAATATATCAGAGATCTTCAGTTGTACTTGACTGGCTCTGTTTGTGTTGCCATCCATGCTCGCCTTCCTCAATTCTGCTTGGTGACGTGGAGCGAGCAAGCATGGTGGGTGGATGCCATGTCAATTCCATAGCCAACAGGTCTTCTGTATGGAGTTCCCCGGTCAACCGCAGGGTGCTACAGAAGATATGGGGAACGAAAGTGCCTGTTATTTTCGTTGCCCCATATTAGCTCAAAAGCATTTCGTTGTCAACTCTAATACAGCTGTTGCCATCTTTCTTAGCATCCATCTCCTCTTTGTCATCTGCACTTAAGTCAGAAAGCGCTAGAACTTCTGCACTTCACGATATGGAAAGTGAGAGTGTTGGGTTACAGAGCTTATGTTGTATGAGAGAGCCTTCTACCATGCCTTAGTATTCAAATCACTGCAGACATTTTGGCAGTGGGTGCAGGGACAATAGTTTAGCTGCAACATCTTGTGATCCCTATAAAGATTTGGATTTTTGTAAGGGATTTCAAAAGGGTATTTACCCTTTAACCTTATATTTAAAATTGGCAGCCTTTAGAGGTTTCAGAGCGCACTAAGCTGATATTTTGACGGTTGGACATTTGGTGAAAAGGCTTTTTAAAAGATTTAGGCTTTCAAAAGCACTCATTCCTTCATATTTCCACCATAGGATTTACCCCATTCTTGAAAAATCTTCAAAACCCTCCCTTTGAACCTCCAGAATCTGCAGCTCTCCAATGTTTAACATCTAAAGTAGTGTTCCTGGTGGCGATCACATCAGCAGGAACATTGTGAGAAACAGGAGCTCTCTGCTTTCCACTTTTCCTTATATTAGGGTTTTCCTGACAGGGTGAATATAAGAGGTTGCACTTCCTATTTTTCAGTTGAGATCAGATTCAAGTTTATGTTTGTCTTTGGACGTAAGTAGAGCATTACCAATATCACAAGAAATGACAAAAAGCTTTAGAGAGTCAGAGCCTATTTGTTTCTGAGGAGCCAGCTAGCTGTGGTAAAAGACCCTCAGCTTCAACTCAGAAAAGATGGGTGCAGTAAGAAATCGCACAAGCGTATACCTCAATGAGAGTTTATATTCCTGTCAACATTCAGGGGAGATCTACAAGAGGGTGGCAGTATCATGGGCTGAAGCGAATGGTGATCCTCTCCTGGAGATCTGCCTGGCTGTGACATGGTCAGACTCCAATACTTTCATAAAGCATTTATGGATAGGAAATGCTTACGTTAATTTCAGATCACAAGTACTAAAATCTGTTATGAAGTGAATAACAATTACATAAAACAAAACACGTTATCTGTGCTCATTGTTTTGGTAAAGGATATGTATCTATGTCATGATTGCAGAACATGGAAAGCTTCATTATATCTTCACACAGTAAGGATTGTGACTGTGAGGATGAGTAAAAGGTTAATGAACCCATTACTTACCAGTAATCATCATTATCCCGATCCATATTCTTTCTCATCAAACCTAGTTCCAGCCTTTCCTTTAAATTTCCTTTACCTCTGATCTTAACTTTTTCATTTAGCAGGAGGAGGTAGATGGGGGAGTGGTCGCTCATGACCAAAGAGAGGAGTTTCCATAAAAATAAAAGAGTTACTTTGCAAAACTTGGAAAATATTATGTCTTGAGGGACATGTAAACTCACACAGCAAGGACGGTGACAGGAAGGGCTGTGGATCAGGGTATCAGGGATTACTGGTGAGAGAGGTTCAGCATTGCCTACTCATGAAATTGATACAATTCTTTAGATTACACAAGTGAATAAGCCCACCGCACTTCCATTTTACCTGTAATTCTTTCTGATATATATTCAACATTGGACCACTGACCCGACGCCCAGCAAACAATTCGGTGAACCTGGCTTCCACGATGGTGACACACAGTGAGGTGCCCATCCTAGCGATGCCTGGTGCAATTGGTATTTCTAGCCAGGTGATTTTGTGGCCTGCAGTTTACTATTTCGAAGTAAATCTGCAAAACATAGATGTAATCTACTCTAGATGTCCCAAGCATGTGTACTATTAAACTCGCGAGACATTCAATATTATACAAAAAACAGGCGTACTTTTGAGATGACTTCATTGTGCTAAATAGATAAGGCACTTCTTTACTGTGTTCTCAGTGGAGTGTTTCGTTTTATGCCCTGACCTTGAAGAGCCACATACGCTTGAAAACACACAATGAACGCTACTTTTATTGTCGTATCTTGTTTCAATACAGCAGCGGCTGTTTCGTTTTTATCACCAACTTTGAGCCAAGTGGCTATTGCATAATCCTTGTCCTTGCCGCGTTTGAGGAAACGGGGGGGGGGGGGCGACGTAGCAATGCAAGTCAAGGAGAAGGGCTGGGGGTTGAGGGAAAGTCGGGGAGCGAAAGAAGGAGAGAAAGGAGGAGGGGGAGCAAGGACATGAACGAGAAAATCGGGGGAAATTGGAAAGAGGTGCCTGTATACATAGAAAGAGAAGGAGGGGGCGTTTGGACAGGAAAAGAAAGTGTAAGGAAAAGAGAGAGGCTAATGTCTAGGAGAGAGGGAGGAGGTGAAGAAGGGGGGAGGGAACAGAGGAGGAGAGGGGATGGGCAAGCAGAATTGTTTGTGGGGGATAGCCGCGGGGGAAGCAGGGGAGGAACCCGAGGCAGGCAGGCTGAGAGGAGGAGGGCCAGACACCTCCCACCGCTTCCCTCCCCCTGCCTTTCCTACTGAGCCCCAGCGCGCCGGGTGTAGGCAGGATCAAGCGGCGGACCGTCCCCCCTCCTGACCCGCAGGTAAGCCCCACTCCCCTTTTCTTAACGCCACTGTACCCTCCGGGTCCGGGCGGCGGAGAGCGCCCCTCGGCCTCCTCTCCTCAGCCCCGCCGCTGCCCGCAGTGCGTGCGTGTGTCTGGAGTACCTTGATACTGCATCAGACCGCGCTGCCGCATTCGCGCCCGAGGGGGCCCACCTAATCCCCTCGCCCGGACCAGCCTCCCTCCGTTTTATTATTGATCAATCCATGCTCTCAGGTGGCCCGGCCAGTGCACCAGACCCGACCCGCGCTCTGTGGATTTACCTCAGTCAAAAGCGGTCAGTGGAATATACCACGTCTCTGTCTATATTCGGGTCTCTGCCACTGGTGTTTATTTCTCGCGGTGGGCACCGGAACGGTGTGTTTCCAGAGGCACCCTGCAGGCTTTTACAAGGCACTCTGAGGGGAATACCTGCCCAGCCGCTGCCAGGAAGAGCGATACAAACCCGCGCTTCCCGTCGTTTCACACAGACGCACCTTGGCTGCGCGGCTGCATTAAATGACACCGGCGTGGGAGCGCGTGAACCGGGCGTGGGTCGGAGCACGCGCCCCCCTCTCTCAGTGACGTAGCATACGTCCCAGGGCCCCAGGGAAAGCAAGGCAAATGGACTCCAAGTCAAGAGTGGTATTTTGGGTAGTGAAATAAAACAACAAATAGGGTTCAGGGTCCCGGTGCCACTGCGCGTGCTGCATCGCCGAAAACTGTACCCTTGTCTGGCACAGAAGCGTGACCGTTGGCTGTAGTGCTCGCTCCTTAAGGCTTCAGCTCCGCCATCGCGAAAAACCTCTAAATATTTTATATTCTTCTGAGTGGCTTGCGCGTGACGTTGGCTCGTTTAGAAATACACACTATCCTTTTATCATTGGCAATGTGATGTCTCAAGGCGTTCAGTGACGAACCAATTGGAAATATTGTTGTCTACTCTATAACCAGGGAAAGGGTGTAAACCACAGGCGTAGTGGCCAGGGTAACGTTTTGTTAAAATGTTTTCAGTATTCATCTTTCTGACCACATAATGAGGGTGAGTTTAGTGGCGAGTGTGCGAATGTGCCTTTATCATATGCAGATATGAGTCGCCTGTGTGTGTAAGGTATATTTGGTTTTGATCAGAATGCCAAGTGATTCCGTGCACTTCTAAAGCTAAGGATTTTTGCACAGAGTTTAGAGAACGTGGTGGCTGCTGTTTACCTAGACAGACTAATAGAAGACTGTATGAATGTGCAGTAATATCCTGTAATTAAGGATGTAAGGTGGATAGATTTGGGGTATTGATACGTTTTAAAATTGTATTTATGGGACAGTTTTTTTATTATTACCTGATGAGAAGATGTTTTGTTTGTAATCTAAATGTGTTTTTCTTGGAGTTGTAAAATGTTGTGATTGCAATGATTTTAATTAATCAAGCAATAAAGATGATATATACCTGTATGAATGAGAGTACATGGTGTCATCTGGTGACAGGGCCAGATAAACGATTGTGATTGTCTGCAGGAGTGCATGACCATCTGTTTTCACTGGCAGTCTTGTGTTTAGAGTACCTCCGGTAATTTGACCTGTGATTGGACATAATGTTTGATAGCGCTCGTTTCTATGTTTTGTAGGCGAGGGAGAGAACGAAAAGGTTTGCTTTTCATAATTTTAGCAAACCTCTGTATTGTTATCTGAAAAGTCAGTAATTCTTTGGAGAGCTCATGTTTTTTTTTGTGAACACAGTCCTGGGCACATTATTCGTGTTGGTTTTCACTCAAACAGTTATGGGGGTTACCGGTTACATGGTATTTCCTCCGACCTCGCAGCACCGTGCATACTCCGATCAGAATAGACACAACGCGAACTAGCCTGAGCGTCAATCTTCCTATCGACACTAAAAACCCTATGCTAACACAACTCATGTTTTTTTCTGTCTTTCAACCTGTTGGAATTCTGTAAATTAGATGATTGGGCCCCAAAATAGATTCGTTTCTCATACAGCATAAAGAGTACCTGGATCCAGTGCTCAGTCCCCTCTCCTCAAGTTAAAGACGGCTTTGTCTTCCTATGCTGGAGGTAGGATGTTGACACATCTGGGTGTCAATGCTTCTTACTTAAATTAGTGCAGTTATCCTCTTATGCTTTAGTAAAGGCCTTCAGCGATATTGTTTGAAGTAGAGGGTCTACTGTCTCACTTCAGGCTATAATTGGTGCACAGATCAAATACCTAGAAGGGCCCTGGAGGGCAGCAGACATTATCTCTATTTTATATAAATAGAGGAGCGTCCTTACAGGAGATTTGTGGTGGCAGATTGTTTTCATCCAGATTGTCTTAATCCCAGGATTAATTTTACCTGCCTTGTATGTGATGGCTCGGGTAGTGTGAAATATTGTTTTGCAAGGTTGCGGTATCAGAGCTTGCAAGTTGATGACAGATTGAGCAGTGGTATGTGCTGTTGATTGTGTTTCTGGCCTACATCTTTAGGCCTGTGAGAGGTAGTAGTTATCGTCACCGTATTGTCTTAGTTTGTTTTCTTGTGATAATAATGGAATGGTAAGTAGTAGGCTGTGGCTGTTGTGCACCGGCATTGTATTTTTCCATTGAGTACTGTGAAAGCCCTTCGTGCAAGACTTCTGCATAATTCCAGTAGTCGTGATTAGCAGCCACTCAGTAATATTCTATAAACGATCTACACCGAAATATCCTGTTTTGAACTGTAATTAATATATTGACTTAGAGTTGTTTTTTTTAGCCTGACACCATGGAAAAACAGAACGGGTGTATATGGTGTCAAATGAATCACTATTAACGCTTGATGCACTCCAGGCCACCAGTCTGTGTCTACACTTTCTAGGTTTCGCCTGCACAGCGCTTGCGCTGTGCTTGAGAAATCTATTGTTTTTAATATAAACGTAAAAAAGGGACTTACATCCCACCTCCTCTCTTTCCTGGTTTCTCATTGGTTTATGTGTGTGCCACTTACCTTTCCTTCATTTCTTTTGGCTGTATCATATTTTCCTGCATTTACCAATGCTTGTTCCTCATCTTCTCTTATCGGTGTCCTGCCAATAACAATGTATCACCCTGAGAGATTAAGTGATTTGCATAGAATGACCGGTTGTTGGACGGCACCCCCGAGATTCAAACCGGGATCCCCAGCTCTCAAGTCAGCAGTTCTGGCTGCTGCACTACATCCTCTCCACTCTCGTGCTATCTGTCAGGGAGCTCTTTCCTTCTGCTGGATGATGATTGGTAAAAACAGCTCTTTATTCCTTACATACGCAAAAACGATGCATTACCAATGCTTGTTCTTTTTTTTAGTTTGAAGCCTGTCTGGTTTGCTAAAGACATCTTGGAGACATTCTGAAAGCTTCCTTGGGAATGCATTCCACCCATTGCTTACCATTCTCTTTTTAATTTGTAACTCACATTTTCTGGCTTTCTATTTGCTGTCTTTATTTATTTTAGAGTGTCCATCCCTTCCAAGGAGCAAAGCCTTTCCACACCAACTTCCCTTGTATTCTTTCTTCTACGAGTGCTCCTTTCTGTAAGCAGGCCTGTACATCTTGTTCTCACCTTGTTACATTTTCTGTGCATTGAAAGACAGAGGTCAAATGTCAGGCTCTATCTCTGAGGTAGCTTGGTGTTTTCTTTTCTTCCTATGACTTCAAAATGAGAGGATTTATGTGATAAACCTGCTGGATACTGGGGTAATAAAGTTTTTTTTTAGCACTGAACAACATTCAAATGAACTGTGCAAGTATTTCAGAACATATCAGATTTAGGAATGCACAAATGAAGCATCTTTTTTTGTTAATTGTGAAGTGTGTTGCAAACAAGTACTTTAATATGATCAAACCAACACACTAGGTGATGCCATTTCCACACATTATTATTTATGCAGTGTATATCTTTATTAGTTAAACTGTATGCCTGTGCAAATGTAATGGTCTTTTCAATTAAAAATGTGTTTCTGTAATGGCAATGTTCTACAACACCATGCATACTCCATTCCATTCTACTCTACTTTGCACCACTCCACACCACTGCACTCTACTCTGTACCACTCCACTCTACACCACTACACTCTTTGCCATTGCACTCTACACTACTCCAGTCTAGGCCACTCCATTCTACTCCGCACAACTCGACTTTACGCCACTCTGCAACGCTGCACCCTACTCACTGCTCTCTATGCCAATACACTCTACGCCAATGCACCATACTCTGTAACACTCAAATCTATGCCCCTGCACTCTACGCCAATGTACTCTGCACCACTCCAATCTACGCACTCTACGCCACTCTAATCTACTCTGCACCACTCCAATCTATGCCACTTCACTCTACTCGGAAACAATCTACTATATGCCACTCCACTCTATGCCACGGCACTTTACTTTGTGCCACTCTACACAACTGCACTGTTGGAAACTCTACGCTGCAACATTGCACTCTCGGCCACTGAACTCTACGCCACTCTACTCTGCACTATTGCACTCTATGCCGAAGCACTCTACGCCACTCTACTCTGCATCACTCCACTCTAATCCACTGCAATCCACTGCAATCTACCCCACTCTGCACCACTGCACTCTGCACCACTGCACTGTACTATGCACCACTTTAATCTGCCCCACTGCATTTTACGACACTGCCTTGTACGCAGCTAAATTGCAACTGCCCTCTTTGTCACTATACTTTGAAACACTCTATGCCAATGCACTCTACACCAGCCCACTCTACTCTACGCCACTCCACTCTACTCTGCAGCACTCGCCTCTACGCCTCTGAACTCTGCACTACTCTACTCAACACCACTGTACACCAATGCAGTCTATGCCAATGCACTGTACACCACTGCACGCCTCAACCCTACTCTACAACACTGCACTCTATACCACTGAACTCTCTGCTGCTCTCCTCTACACTGCTACATTGTTTGCCAATACCCTCTATGCTACTGCACTCTATACCACTCTACTCTGCATCACTCCACTCTATGCCACTGCACTCTGTATCACTCCACTCTGCACCACTGCAGTCTACGGCACTATATTTTACTCTGCACCACTCTACACCACTCTACTCTGCACCACTCTACGACACTGCACTCTGCCACTCTGTTCTACTCTGCATCACTCTACGCCACTGCACTCTACAATGCAGCACTCTAATTTACGCCACTGCATTCTACGATGCTGCATTGAATGCCACTAAATCCTATGCCGCTGCACTCTACGCCACAATACTCTACAATTCTCCTTGCCAATGCACTCTACACCAGTCCACTCTACACTATTCCAATGTATGCCAATGTGCGCGACTCCACTTTAAGCCACTCCAAGACACAGCACTCTGTGCCATTCCACTCTTCGCCATTCCACCGTACAACATTCCACACCACTGCCCTCTACGGCACTACATTTTAGCCATGTTGAACAGCAGCCATGCTGGTATACAACATGGTTAAAACACATTGGCAAAGCCAATAGCTCTTGCATAGGCAAGAACTGTTGGCTTTGCCAATGTTTGTTTTATTTGGCCACTGCTTTGAATGCCTGAACAAATTTCAAGTTGACTTACAAATGTACACTAAGAATACATAAATTATATATATAAAAACAAAATATATTGAAAGGTCTCTTAAGACCCAGAAAAAGTGGCTTCACAGTTCAGTACATGTATGAGTAGCTTCGCTCACTGGATGCAGATGAACTGTTTGAAGCTGAACTTGGAAAAAAACTGGTGTTGCTATTTGGTAACAACACCTCTTTCTGGAACAACTCCTGGTGGCCACCAAACCTTGAGCCCCTTCCATCCCCAGTGCGGAAGGCAAGACATTTGGGGGTCATTTTTGACAATAATAGCCTTCATAGAGCATTCAAAGCAGGTTACTTGTTTCTGCTTTCTTATGATTAGAATTCTAAAAAAGATTTTACATTTTCTCCCATTAGAGCTAAGGAAAACAGTTCTCTCTCCTCTGGTCATTTCTAAAATAGTCTATTGCAATGCACTATGTGTAGGCTCTCAAACACCCCTTCATGACAAATTGTAGACACTTCAAATCACGGCTGCCAGAGTGCGGATGAATCTTCCAAAATTCTGTTCAGCCTCCAAAGCCATCGAAGAACTGCATTGGCTCCCTATGAAGGAACAAATACAGTTTAAGGCAGTGTGCTGGCTCCAAGGCCCTGCATCAGGTCGGTCCTTGCTTTCTGTAGGGCATCTTCAAATGGTACTCTCCTTCTCGTACCTTATGGTCTGGCACCATTAAGAAAGAACTTGTCCCCAGAATAAAAAAATCACTTTGGAGAGCAATTAGTTTCTAAATGGTGGAATTACCCCCCAATCATCTAAGAGCGTAGCCTTATGTTTTGAAGTTTAGTAAGGATTTGAAAAACTGGCTTTTTAGCTCTCTAGTCTAAATCTCCTTAGTTTCTTAAAGATCTTTTTTAGGTCCGGTTCCCAGGCTAAGTTACGTACCCTCACTTTCACTCAGTTTCCATTTTTGGTTCAATTGACACTAGCGCCAAGATGCCATGTGATAGTTGCACACTTTATAACTCATTAACATTAGCAAAGGCAGCTGGTAACGGCTGAATGGCAGAGATTAGCAAAGGCAATAGGTCTCGTCGACATTCACTTTTGGCATTGTCATTGCTTGCCAACCCAGCCCCCCCTCTAGATGATCACTGGTTTTATTTTTTTTAAGAAGGAGCATTCCAAGAAGGTAACTGTGCATCTGCACATACAAATGTCCATCTGGAAATGGTTTAAAATCCACAAATAGAGTGTTAACATACCAATAAAGAGGCGGGCAGTGTTAAGAGCGCAAGGCGGCTAGGTGTTGAGTGGGCTAATAAATCATAAGTTGAGTGGAAGGCCTGAAAAGTTTGGGGAAAGGACACGAAGAGAAGTACTGACTGAGAGAAAATGGTTCCTCAGGCACAATGTTATGACTTCAGCAGTGGAAGGATGCAACACATCCAATTAAAACAGGGAGACTGAAAGGCTTCTTAGGTAGGACAAATTCAAGAATACGGAGGCAAGCCATCAAATCTGGTGCAGGGAATTTAGATAGATGATTAAGACAAATAAACTTACGAGCAAGGTGCAGACACAAACCCCTATCTATGACTATATTGGATACAATAGATCTTGGTCTAGAGACTGCTGAAGATGTAAGTTTAGAAGACCTAAAAACTGGGGCTTTCTTATTTGTATGGGAAGATCACCCCATCATGTTATAATTGCTGGGGCCCATCATATTATAATTGCTTCTGGGACAAATTGCTTCCAGCTGCGGGTAAAAGAAAGAAAATATTTTCATGCTGCTCGGCAGAGGTGTCTATCAGTGGCAGCTCCTCCGCTAAGGTGTTGCTCCACAATAAAAATGATAATAACAATGTTATTATAATTTAATTTTCACTATTGTCTGGTTTTGAGCAGGGCTGTGCCAGACGCAGAGCAGGGGAGGAGTGGATAGCACACTCTAAAGTGTGCATGACTGTTCGGCCGGCCTTCTTGGGCTAGCAAGTCATGCACAATTTGCATGTTCCCCACCAGGCTGCATTACACAGCCTGGTGGAGAATGTGCCTAGTCTCCCTGTCCCCGTCTCAGCGCTGAACCATGGCGCTTAGGCCATTCATTGGCTTAGGGAAGCCTGGGTGCTTCCTGTTCCTGCGTCATGGACGCGGAGAGAGGAGGAGATCCGGCCCCTTTAAAAAAAATTTTTTTTATAAAATACTTCCCGGTAGCAGCCATTACTGGTGTCTTTGAAATCTCAAACCAGAGTGGTTGTTAGACATTGCTTGCCTCAATTCAATTTCTGTAAGATCACCACAAAGCATTAGTTTTTGAAGTTGTAATACTTTCCCACCCATAGCAAATCGTTATGTGCTGGGTCGCCTAACCAAAACTGACATAGATTGCGCTGTATCTGTGGTTTTAAAAAGTGATAAGCTTGTCTCACAGACCAGAAAAAGCCACTACCTCGGTGTCCGTTCAAAGAACGGATCCTATTTAAATTGTCTCCGGCCATTAAGTACTTCCACGATAGGGCACATGCATGTCTTAGTGACTCCAGTCGCTGTTTTTTTTCACCAAGTCAGTTTCACCGAAGATCCATTTAATATTTATTTCATGGCAGTTCCCATTAAATTGAAATCCCAGCATGGTCATCAATTCTTAATCCAAGCTTGTTGGGCATAGAATAGCCTTCCAGGAAAGGTACGATCTCTTGCTTCAGTGCACATACAGTGGAAATGCACTGCAAACTGTTCCTTCACACCTTTAAAGGGACTATACACAACATCTTTTTAATGGAGTGAATGTAAAGGGATTTCTTCGCAGACAAAAAATGTAGTTTTGTTCTGTTGCACTAATCTACCACACTTATAAGTGCGGATTGTTGGCTACCAGCCATTTCCTAAATTGTTGAGAATCAGGTACATTTTTGTTTGTGACTACAGAGTCTTGTGGTTGCTCTTTAGACATGTTTTTTGGATGAAGGTGGCTGACCTTAGAGCTGGAGTGAAATCATTTAGAAGCGGAAAGAAGATCGAATAGGCCAGGATGTTCTTTTAGTCGCGGTGGTGTTGTGAGAGGTTTTGTGCAGCTTGCTTGTGCCACAAAAGGAGCCTGAGATCTGCCTTCCTTTATTGTTTATATGAAGCATGAGGCGTTCAAAGACTTGTTGTAGAGTGAGCAATGGCCTGTGGTTTCTTTGTTCAGTCCTGACAGGCAGTTGTTGTACATAATGTATTTTTGTAGACAGGTTAGACTTTAAACAGAGCTTGCTGGCTCCAGAAGACACGCTATTATTGTGTTTGTTTTTCTGTTCGCTTTGATTACTGTACTTGCTACAGCGTTTTGTATCTTAGTGTGGTTGATTCGAATATTTGGTATGAAAAGTTGTAAAAATGTCACAGTATTTCATTTTCGTGCAAATGGTAGCTGAGGTGATGGTGTTGTGATATGTTTCATTGAAGCGACTGCACAGTTCTCAGGATATAAAAAACACAGGGTTTTGAACACAGACTACTTGGTCAATTTGACGTACCCTGATGAAGAAATAGTAGAAAGGATCAGTAGAAATATTTTTTTTGCTTAAAGGGTGGAAACCTAATTTCTGACTAGTGTGAGAGAAACTCAAATAGCATGAATATATTTACTCTGCCTATTCAATTCTAAGCAGTGAGGTTCGTCTTGGTGTTTTTGTGTCTCTGCCAGTTGTCCATTACCCAATTATTGATTAGGATGAAGATTTTATCGAGGGTGTTGTTGTCCACTGCCTGGTTTGTCATTGACGTGGTGAAAGGTTTGTGTGGTTGAAAGCCCACATCCACGTACAAAAGAACATTTTGGATTGGGTACCCACTAAACCAGCTGGGTAAAATGTCCCAAATTAAGATATGAAAAGTTCCAGTGGCATCTTGGAACAGATTACCGATGTGATTCCTTGTTTACCATGAGGGTATTTTGCTTGCCGTCCCTGTTTTTATTTAATGACTGGAATTTCCTTCTTTTGTCCCACTGGACAAATATATTCTGATGTTCAAAATCTCTTACGCTACAGCTGTATTCAGTAGAAACCATTTGATTACTTGTTAAATGAAATTTCCATCAATATTTCCATTATCATTTAATGGAATATACCTTTTTTAGTGGCTGTCGCAATATGTAAACTACCCACTCAAAAATATTCTATTTTGAATAATCATTTAATATTGATTTGTTAATATTTCTTGATTTGAAGTGACATAATTCATAGATTGCCTAATTATTTGCGAGCTTAATAAGCAAGGCCACTCTCATTTACTTGTACTAAATCTTGTTTCTACTTCACAAACAGATTTAAAAAACAAAAAGTGGGTATGCTGAATCATGTAAATTGCTAATGCCCTGTGTACTCAAAAAGCTTGAATTTTAACCCATTTTAATCAACATGTTACTTCAAGGACTGATTTCTCTAATATTTGCATGATATTTTTAGTGATTATATATTTTTTAAGGTCCTATTATACTACAGTTGTACACGATGTCAAATGTAATATATGGCGCAGCTTCAGATTGTTATTTTTGCTATTTTGCCAAATATTTTTGAAAAGTATTATTAAGAATGCTGCAAGATGCTCAGATCAAACTCGGAGGTTCCGAAATGTGCGACTGGAAGAGATTATTTTTCACTATGGCATTGGGGAAGCTTTTCACTGTGTTGAGTAAACAAGTTATATAATACACTTAATTAAGCCCGGTGTAAATGTTTGTACTGTACCCAAGGCCTTAAGTGGGCTGGGTCCTGCCGGTGAGCAGCACCGACAGTTCTAAAAAGAAGGTGCTGAGACGGGTCCCTATCGGGCTCTCCGTTTTTTGCCCTCACCATCAGGGTGAAAAAAACATGTTACCTCTGCAGCAGGGCCAGCCTTCACTGCCTTTGATGTAACCTCAAAGAGACTCGTTATAGTTCTTTCGGAATCTCATAATTTCAGAACAGAAACATTTTCAATATTTTCAGTTTGTGTCTTTAAGCCACGCCCTTAATTACATCTGCCACGCCCCCTTTTGAGTCCCTCACAGTTTTTTCATCCCACTTAAAGCATGGACTGTACCTCCAGAGGCAGACATGTTTTTTTGCAGTGCATTACCGCCATTGTAACCGGGCAGGCCCATTCAAATGTCCTCCCCCCCTCCCCCCCACACACACGCACCCCACCCCCACGCCCCAACTCCCTCCGCTTCAACAGCAGGGGTTGAGGGAAACAAGCAGACTTCGGAATACTCGAAATTGTTTGGTTTATTCTGCATGCGAAGTAGTATTTTGGCTGTGGCTGATCCTCTGCTCAGTGGGTGGGTAAAAATCCCAAAGCCAAAGCAACAGTTGCTTTTAGAAGTTAGAAGTAGTGAGGGGTAGAGCAACGCATTTACCTCAATGGCAGCCGCATTCAGGTAAATACATTTTCAGACCCGAGGGTGCTCTTCAAAGCAACTTCCCCTGCAGCAAAGTCTGTGCCTAAGGCCGGCCTGCCTGCAGATCTTTCCAGGTGCTGTAGCAGGCAGGTGACGCACGCAGGTCCCCGTGCTGCAAAAGTTGCTTTGAGACCACTCTTGGTGACTGGCAAGTCTAATTAACTTAATGTAATTACCTTTAAGATAATTACAGTGTGCCTCCCCTGACAGTGCTCGACAGCAAAATAACTCCTTGCTCTGCTCATCGCTCTGCCCATCCCTCACTGCAAGTACGAGGAATTCTTGTTCTTCAGGGCATTTCTTCCCCCCTCCCCTTTTGTTTAAAATTCAGTACATGCAGATGCAAAACCACCGGAGACTGCAGAATTGCCTGCATATTTGCATCCATTAAAAATAAGAATTTGCAATGCAATAGATATCGCGTTTGCGAAAGTTTAAGCTATATGAATTGTAAATGACAATGCCTTTTATTTATCTGTTTTGATAATTAACACACAAATAAAAGACATTGTCATTTACAATGCCAATAGCCCATACTCTTGTAAATGCAAGCCCTATTTTCACATCAAAGAAGTGGCTGCCATTGTCCCGGGCTGCTTGAATGCAGTGGGAGAAACTTATTAAAGAAAATAGTGCTTACAGACTAAATAAGACATACTATGTAATAACAGAAGTAAAAGGGCCAGTCCTCATGGGAGGTTGCAAATGAAGACTATGCAGTACCAAGGAGGGACTAACAAGCCTATTATTGAACCAGAAGCCAGCATTTACAAAGGACAATGACACAAGCCAATGAACAATATGGGTGGAGAGTGGGTGGAGTTTCAAGTCCATACTCGAATACAGCATGCCTCACAGAGCAGTGCAGGCACTGCCGAGGCACGACCTAAAGAAAACACCCTATATATGATTGACACCCATGGCTATCGCCAGAAGTAAAGCAACTGCAGCCTCCCCTCCTACACCCTATCCCCCCATTCCCCCAGCCACAGAGCTATCACCAATTTAGCTTTCATAAGGTCATGGGACTACAATCGACACGCCAAGAAAATGTACCTTCTATTATGAGATTGGTGTAAGAAGTAATACCATTTTGTAAGATTTCAGAAAGCATGCAGTAAAAATAACACTCACCCTCCACTTTCAGAGCAGTATTTACTGTAATTTAGGCCATTACAGTTTTGTTTGGTAACAAGCAAGGGCGCTCTTTAAAGGAAGGCATGTTGTTTCTGTTTTACACCAACAGATAATTCAACATGCCTAATTTGAAAACATTCTTGGTGAAATTTGAATACATCAAAATTTGAACAACTAAATATACCATGCCAAAACAATGTTGGCAGCTGTTTGATACTTCACAGCAAATCATCCATGAACTATAAGGACAATGATTTTACTCCCATTTACTAACTTTTCATATCTAGTTGTGATTTTCTAACTAACTTTTTAGTAATAGTAAATCACGGGTGTGGAAATGCAAACATATTCTATTTATCAAAGTGACTTAATACTAGCCATTTCACTTTTGTTCACTTAAAAATTAGATTTGTATGCCCCATTTAAAGTTTTTAGCACAAACATATCTTGAACACATTATTTATCAGTGTAGACATCACTCAGATATGAGTTTCAGCAGTTTAACGTGAGTTTGACTACAAGGGTAACAACAAAGTTAGCAAACTGTCTCTGCCACACCTTTTGCTATTTAATATTTCTCTTTCCTTCACATAATTTATTTTTCACGAATTTCTTCCACTTTACTGTTTCTTTATCCCTTTTGTCATTTTTGACTCCTTTAACCAATACTTCAATGAAATGCCCTGGTTAGCTGTTTCATGACTGAAACTTGAAAATTCCAGCTTATGGGTGGACAAGATCTGCAGTTATTTCGATTGGTGATGTTGCTGGCAGGTTGAGGTGGGGTGCTTGAGGTGTGAGGTCGCTCACCAGAGACTTTATTTACTATAGCTGCATGTAGTCATGGTGGTTTGGCTGCCAAAGTGTTTTATGCCAGGTTGAACTATTCATGTTTATTAATCTGTAGACCATATTGCTGCCCAATAGTATGCTTACTTTATGCAATGATGTCCAGGGTTATATACAATTCCAATTTACTGCCTTAATCGAATAATATTGTTTTCCTCTATAGTATGCTTGCTTTACCATGATGTCATGAGTGATGATTTCTCTGTGTTAGTGTGAATTTCTACCAGTGCGCACGTTTTCTGTGCCGGGCGATTGTTCCTGAGGTATTATTATGATATATTGAGTTCCTGGCAAGAATAGGCAAATTCTTTAAAGGGGTGCAGGACCTTCTTAAAAAATACAACAAAGCCCAGAGATGATTGCCAACTGACTACTTTCTGCACTATAGTCAATATACACTTTATTAGGCACCTTCCTGTACATACCTAAAAACCCAGCATCCTAGTTATAATATACACTTTATAGTCTGACTGTCTGGCAATTGAGTTTTAACAATTGCAATGCCTTTAATTTAACTGTATTAGATCTTAAATCATCTTTCTTTTCTTTGGATATCACAAGCCTGTTTGTGTTAGATTGCTCCACAATGATTTACTGATTCTTACGTATTTTTCACTTTGGCTTACCAGTAATTGATTTAAAACAGTCATATTGCCACAAAGCTAACTAATGCAGACCCAGATCCTGCGTTTTATCCCCTGATATTATGCGTCTGCTATGTCAGATGGAACTACAAGGACCCGTCCACCTTTTCATTTTCTTTTATTATTTTTTCTTAGAACATGCTTTTTAATGTTTTATATTGTCAAGGTTTTAATTAACCATACAATAACATTTTCTGTCAAAGCTTCTTTTCATTTAGAATTTGCAGTATTGTCATGGGCATGTTCCTTTATTAAAATGCAATGTTTACATTTTGTATTCACAATATTTTGTTGTGGTCTGTAAAAGGGGAAGTTGTGTTAGATCTGTTGTATTGTATTATATAACTTCCCTGGTGCTCTGGTCCTTGCTGCTCAGCCAGTGTGAATGTGCTGTGTGGAATGTTTGAGTGCATGGTGATGCAATGGAAGGCTTAGGTGTCTGTGTGGTTAAGAGTGTCAGTTTGAGTATGGGTTGAGCAGCAGGGATGCTGCTCCTGGTGGGTCTATCTTGTGCTAAGAAGCAATAATATTCGTACCTGCAGCCAAGATCAATAAACCATCTTCGATATCTACACCTCGGCTATTGGAGTTTTTCATCATAACATGGGCCAGTGTTTCTTTATTCAGCTCCTCCTTTTCTCTCTTTTTCTTCCACATCCAACCCTAAACGACCAAGCTACTCTTCCTCCTAAATTCTCTTCTCTCTATCTTTTGTTCTGATGACTCCACTCTTTTCCCTATAAGAGTAAGAGAACATTAGTATTACCACAAGGTAACCCAAGTTTTGAAACACGTATGAAGTGCTTTGTTTGAGCCAGTGGTTGCATGTGGTGCCCACTGGGACTGATTTTTTGGGATTAGGACTTATTTTCCCTCAACAGACTTTGGTCCAGACATTGAAAAAGATAACAGAGAGAAAGGAGGAGGAGGAGAGAGACCGACATACATTGACAAAAGGTAGAAAGCAGGGATAACCAAGAACCTGCAAGAGTGAGATAGAGAGGCAGATATGTCTAGTTGTGCATTAAAAGTCCATGAGGTGGAATGAAGACTATGCTGTCTTGGTAAGCGGTACCCAGACCTTCGTTAGTGCAGACTGCAGGTTTCTGAGCAAAAGTTCTGGCCCCTGCACATTATTATTTTACAAATTAATTTCTTGTTATTAAGTAAGACCATTAAAGAAATGTTTTTACACATTTCCCTTAATATATTAAATTCGAAATATTTTTCCCCCACTGTATACTTAATTGTATGTTTTTCATGACAAATGTACCATTTGTAAAGTTCTATTTGATTTTTACCGAGGTGCCTTTACATTGGGAGCCTAAATTGGTAGATTGATACTCTGTTAGGAAAACATCCTTGTGTTTGGGGAGACTAGGGTTGTGATAACATAAACTAGATTTCTGGGAGCTTCCTCTAGTTAAATTTTGATGTTTTTCATGTGGTCATCTTTATTTGAAATTTTAACAGCTATAATGTATTTTGGAACTTTTGCATCAATGCTGACCCGACACAGAAGACTAACTTCCAAGCATCCGAAGGAAAGTACACCAATGTCATTCTTGCTCTCATCTCATTAGAAGTCCTTGGCGATTAGAATAAGGAATGAGATCCAGTTCATTCAAATTCAGCAGCTACAATTATAGTTACAGGCAAGAAATGTGGGCCTACATACCCAACCCCTGTGTTACCCTAAATCTTACGCATGAAATAACAATCAAATTTCAAAGTTTTGATTATCAGTTACAAGATGTTATTTACAGAACAATCGAAACTGAGTGTATATTTTTTAGTACTTAGGCCTTGTTATTGGTACCCAAACTCCTTCAGACTCTGCTTTGACCACATGCCCTTCAGTGCCAGTCACCAAACTTGAGAAAGCGAGTTTCCAGCACTCCGTCTTATCCCATTTCTGGTTTCAGTAGGTGCAAGACATTTAGATCAATTCGTGTTTGTTGGGTTCCTCAGTACATAAAAATACAAACCTTTATCAGCATCGTGTTTTTCCGCCTCCTAAAGGAGACATTAAATAGTTTACAACAAATATTATACCATTACTTAATGGCAAGTAACCAAAATTAAAATGTATTTATTGGCCCATGTATTGCTTTAAGATTTGAAGAATAGATATCTAGATAAATGAATGCATATCCTTAAAGCCAGCTCTGTGGTATGTAAATAAAATGAATATCCAGATACCTGATGTGTTCAATAAAAAGTAAAGGTATTGAGCCATAAGTAAATGTGTCGATGAGAAAAGAGAATTTTGAGTGCTGATATATTGCCTGAGGTAAGCCCGAGGTTACTGCGCTCCAATTGTGGCCATTAGAGTTGTTTTCCAATGGTATTCTATTGCCACTGTACCATTAGATCCTGCAGTGAAATACTACATGCTCCACACCACCACTTGGCTGTCCGAGGCAGCAGAGCAGTCTAAGACAGGACACGCTGATGGTTAGACACTAAGAACTCAACAAAACATTAATTTCTCTAACTGAATATTGAATCAATGGATGTATGACTTTACCACAGCGATAACAATACCATGCATGCCCTTACCAAGCATGGCAAGTATGCTTAGGGTAACTATATATATATATATATAATCCAGGGATCGCCTCACGGCAACAAACATATGCGCACTCAGGAATCCATATTTAGCATCAAAGGTTTATTCTCAGGTTAACACGCTACGCGTTTCGACACCAATGTGTCTTGATCTGACGTGTGATCAAGACACATTGGTGTCGAAACGCGTAGCGTGTTAACCTGAGAATAAACCTTTGATGCTAAATATGGATTCCTGAGTGCGCATATGTTTGTTGCCGTGAGGCGATCCCTGGATTATGTGATATCGGCTCTCTGTGGTCCGCCGATTTCTTTGGGCCACCTGGCCCGGGAGAAGAATCCCAGCAGGACCCAGTGCTTCTTCTTTGGATATATATATATATATATATATATATATCTATATATATATATATATATATATATATATATATATATATATATATATATATATATATATCCGAAAAAACTCCAAACACCACTTCCAGGTCAACCAACATCAGACCGGCGAGGGAACATAGGAGACGGACCACAGAATGCGCTGCACAGGATCTTTATTTGCAGAGAAGCCGGTAAGCCAGAGGGCACTACGCGTTTCGGGCTGGGAAAGCCCTTGGTCACATATATATATATATATATATATATATATATATATGAGGTATGTCCAGTTCCCTACGAAAGTAGCATAGCGCAGTAAGCCACACCAACAGACAGGAACCAGCGAGACCCAAATGGTGCAAATTTTGATTTTATTTAATGTTCAGCCCAGCACCAATCCGCCATGACGCGTTTCGGCTAGAGATAGCCTTGATCACATGACAACGTCACGAGGGATGACCACCCCTTTTAAAGTGCAAGTAGTGCCATCACATGTAATAGAAAGTGAAAACATACTCAACTTTCATTAAAACTACGTGCATTAGTAGAGTCACAGCATAAATGCATTCGTTGCACAGAGAAGACATTCACATGTCATTGTTTAAACAGTAATATTCAAAATTATGCATTTCAGAATATATACATATGTATCTGTTGCTTGCCTCAGAAATTTAAATTTCAACCGACAAACTCATGGCAGTGGCTAATAAATAAACTTCATGATGTACAAAAGTTAAAAGCCAATAAATAATTATAAAAAATCATGTTGCCATTAAAATTCATTACAAAAGGTACTCAAGCGTTTGAATAATTCAAACATTAATTGATTGGTGAGCACATATAAATTATACATAAGGGGCCAGATGTCATGGTTACCACTAGTGCAAAATTGATAAGGGATATACTGCCCAAGTGGGCTATTAAGTACTGAGGTCAACAGGATTAAACCATTTGTGCAAATATGCAATATCACGTGCATTACATGTTAGATGGCTGTAAAGTGCTACCATAAAGTGAAAAAGTGCAATAAGAAATGTTGAATCATTATTTCTTTAAAGATTTAAAAAAACACAGGTCAAAAGCGAGGGTCCAGGGTTCATGCTATACACATAGCCTCAGGAATACTAGTTTTAGGTTGGTATTACAGGACAAAAACAATTAATTGAGGGTAAAGTGCAAAGTGCAAGGCAGCAAGGGCATTTGAATGTTATAGATAAGTGTGGCAATCCTCCCCCATGTTAAGACCCTGAGGTGCCTTAGTGTCAAGGGATATAATATACCGGGTCTCCAACTTTCTGAGTAGGGCATCCCTATCACCACCTCTCCTTTGGGGGGGAACACAATCTATAACAAAATATCTCAAAGCAGTGGCATCCTTCCCATGCATTAACTCAAAATGCCTGGCTACAGGATATGTAGGATCAGCATGGGCAATGGCACGCAGGTGTTGTAAGATCCGCTTATGGACCTGTGGTCTGGTGCTGCCTACATATCTGAGCCCGCATGGGCATTCCAACACATAGACCGCAAACTCTGTTTTGCAGTTCAATTTTTGTTTGATTTTGATGGGAGAAGGAGATAAAGGTGTGACTACCTCAAACTTACTCACCCCATGTTTGCATGCTTTGCAGGTGGAGCAACGCAAAAATCCCTTGCTGTCATCTAACCATGAGCCTGACATAACCTCTGGGCTACTGGATACCAGACTGTCTTTCATAGATCGCGCCTTACGGTACGTAATGCTAGGGTGATTGGGCATTGTAGGGCCAAGTATAGGATCATTAGAGATCAGTGACCAATTGTCCTTGATTATCTTGTGAATAATCCTATGCTGGTTACTGAACCCGATAATCAATCTGGTTTCTTCACCAGGTCCACTGGCGGGGACAGCTGGTTGGTTTGCACCTCCTAAGCCTAGGAGTTCCAGCCTATTTATTTTATTAGCCCTAGCAATGGCATTATCTATGATGGCTGGTTTATAGCCCCGTTGAAGGAAACGATCCCTACACTGAGATTGTGCCACACGGCATTCCTCTTCGCTGCTGCAAATTCTTCTGACACGAAGCATCTCCCCGTAGGGGATGCTGCGTATCAGTTGTGCAGGATGATGGCTATCCGCATGCAGCAGCGTGTTCCCTGCCGTAGGCTTACGGTACAATTTAGTTTGGAGAGTGCCTCCCTGAACAAATATTTCAACGTCCAGGAAAACAACGGACTGAGTGCTAATGGTGCTAGTTAGCTGGATATTGAGATTGTTACTGTTAAGCACTTGTATGAAATCTCTCACCTCAGTCTCAGTCCCGTCCCAAACAAAAAACAAATCATCTATGTATCTAGACCAGAGTTTCACCTTCGTATTCATAGTGACTGAATGTTCTGCCATCAGGACCTGCTCCTCCCAGTACCCCATGTGCAGACAGGCGTAACTGGGAGAGAAGCAGGCCCCCATAACTACTCCTCTGGTCTGAAGAAATAGCTGCTTTGCAAACAAAAAAACATTATTCTCTAAACACATTGAGATCATCTCTACCAGCATTTGCGAATGTTCATTAAAGCAAACTTCCCTCTTCCCTAGGAAGTGTCTGATAGCCTTTAATCCATCTTGATGGAATATGCTGGTGTAAAGCGAGGTGACATCCATAGACACCAGCATATAGGTGGAATTCCATCTGAAATCAATGAGTCTCCTGATAAGATCGGTCGTATCAAGGACAGACGAGGGCAAACTTCTTACGTGGTCCTGTAAGAAGAAGTCAATGTATTTACTCATGTTCTCCAACAGACTGTTACATGCAGAAATAATGGGTCTGCCTGGAGGTTGTTCATAGTTCTTATGGACCTTGGGGATGAAATAAATCACTGGAGTAACAGGATGTTCATTCTTTAGAAATTTGTACTCCTCCATGGTCAGCAAGCCTTTACTTCGCCAGGCAGACAGTTTAGAGTAGATTATATTCTTGGCTGCAACAGCATCCTGCATTGTTATTCGTTTGTAGCAGTCTTTGTCATTGAGTTGTTTATGGGCTTCTTCCAAATACATTTTTCGTGGCCACAAGACCACATTACCCCCCTTGTCTGATTGTCTTATGACCAAATGTTTGTTTGCCTTCAATTTCTTTATCAGCTTGTGATATTCACTGTCTTTGTAATTGTACCGTTTAGTAGAGTGTGAGTTCTTGATTTGTAACTCCTTCAATTGGGAATTCACACGCTCATGAAATATATCAACATTGTCTTTGACCATGAGGGGGCGAAATTTAGATTTTGGTTTAAATGGAGTCTGACAAGTCTTGGGAAGGGGCTCACCTCCTAGTGCAGTTTGACTCTCTGTTGAAACTGATTGTTCTTCTTCTTGGAGTGACAACAACTCTTGTGTTAATGCTGCTCCTAAAACCACTGTTTCATTGGAACCAGCATCGACTGTGAGGTCTGAGATCGACCCTTGGGTGCCCATATGATTGCTAGGGGCCACCACCGTACGCGTAGCATAATGTTTGCGTAACTTGAGTTTGCGTGTATATTTAAACATGTCGATTCTGGTTGTGGCGTAGTTAAAATCTCCTTGGGGACTATACGATAATCCCAAGGATAAGACTGATGTTTCTTTTGGGGTTAACACAATGTCGGTCAGATTAATTACCGAGTGTGTGCTGTTGTTGGAAGTAGGAGTCAAACATACTGCTGTGATTGAGGTGTTGGAGTTTTGTTCCACTGCCATTTGGACCGCGGTTTCTTTTGCCTGCCTCCTGTTGATGCGGCGTTTGTGGCTTTTGCGCCTCTCGGCGCGCTTCCTGTTGGCGCGCTGGCGCCGGCAGTCGATGTTCCAGATCGCAGAGTCGATTTGCGGTCTTGTTGTACCATTTCCATTTCTTGCCCCGGGGTAAATTTGCGAAACCCCGACCTTAGTTGTCTTCGTGTTTCATTGTCAGATTCACTTTCCGGTTGTGAGCTGTCCCCCGAGACCGAAGTCACCTCTGTTTGTCCTGTAGCTGCCATTGTGCCTAAGCTGGTGTTTGCGATAGTTTTATTGATATTACGTCGCTGTTTGATGTTATCATACCTCTTTGCGAACGTAAATATCTGTCCGTTTTCGTAATCCAACCTATCGCGTTGGAATTTGTACGCCTTTCTTTTTTTGATAATGTCCTCTTCTCGTTTTAAACGTGCATTCATTTCCTCTCTGTATTTAGTAATTTCCGGAGAGGGAGGAAGTTTATCAATTTCCGCATTTAGTTGTACTATTTCATCCAACAATTTGAGCCTGTCACTTTCGGCATATTGGATGAGTATGCTCATGAGGCGTTTGGAGTTGTCTAAATTGCATTGCGCCCAATCAGCAAGCATTTGTGGGTCAGGTTTCTCGTAGGACGGTGCAAGTAGAATGCGCAGACCGCGCGGCACCCGCCCCACCTCTAAATATCCTGTTAAGGACGTGTGTTCCCACCACTTTGACTGTTCGCTCTTGCTGCATTTTTCTAATTTCCTAAACAACTCCTTGACACCATCCGTTTTTCCTGGCACAGTGATGGAACTAGCGGCCGGTGCGGACCCCCCAGCCGGGGGATCCGTAAACATTCCCCTGGACGCCTCGACACGCCCCCTCAACGTGTCCGCGGACATGGTGCGTAGCAATGGGCAAAAGAATGTACACAATGCACAACAAGCGCGAACTCCTACCCGGCAATGCTCCTCGGAGTCGCTCTTGTGTCCTCCACTCAGGGGTTGCTGCAGTTAGTTTGGCTGTACTCGCCGGTACTCGAGCGTAGAGTTCCGGATCCCCGACCAGCCAACGCCGATCCGGTATTCCGAAACCACTTCCGGTCTTTCCGCTGCAAGCCACCAAACAATTCCGCTGTCCCTGGGGCGTGGCGGCGTCTCCTTACAGAGAATTCGAAAATGTTCCAAAAGAAACGTTGTTCCTTGCCGCAGCTTGCCCAGAACGTGGAGGGGTCTCGCCAAACCGGGGGAAGCAGTCCCGGATGTAGAAATGAGGTATGTCCAGTTCCCTACGAAAGTAGCATAGCGCAGTAAGCCACACCAACAGACAGGAACCAGCGAGACCCAAATGGTGCAAATTTTGATTTTATTTAATGTTCAGCCCAGCACCAATCCGCCATGACGCGTTTCGGCTAGAGATAGCCTTGATCACAGGACAACGTCACGAGGGATGACCACCCCTTTTAAAGTGCAAGTAGTGCCATCACATGTAATAGAAAGTGAAAACATACTCAACTTTCATTAAAACTACGTGCATTAGTAGAGTCACAGCATAAATGCATTCGTTGCACAGAGAAGACATTCACATGTCATATATATATATATATTCACTGAAAAAAAGATTACAGGGACGTTATGGTTAGGCTTAAATTGTACAGAGACAAAATCATAGAAATTCAGCAGTTAAAGTTACCGGATTTAACTATAACGTACGCCCCGCAATGCACTGCCTATGACCTTCCATATTACATCACTCGTGAAATGGGCAGTAACATCACTGATGACATCTCAAATGACGTCACTGATGACATCAACCAGTGAGTGCAAGTGTTTCGTAAACTTTTCTGAGATATACTAAGCTACTGCATGAATTAAATTACTATTCTTTCTGTACTACTAATACATGATGCTATTTCTAACATATGTCATCTGAGTGGCTGTGTGATTGTCAGTATCAATGTGTGAGTGGGTGTCTGAGTGGTTGTATGGGTGGGTGAGTGGATTTGTGAGTGGCTGTATGGGTCTGTCAGTTGGTACGTGAGTGGCTGTATGGGTCTGTGAATGGGTTTATGAGTTATTTTCTGGGTGTGTAAGTGGCTGCGTGAGTGGTTGTATCAATAGATGTGTGATTGGTTGTATGGGTGTGTGTGAGTGGTTATGTGAGTGGGTGTATGGGTGTGTGAGTGGTTGTATGAGTGGGCAGGCAAGTGGTTGTTTGGGTGGGCATGTGAGTGGTTGTGTGGGTGTGTATGTGTGAGTGATTGTATGGGTGTGTGATTGGGCATGTGAGTTGTTGGGTGGGTGTGCGAGTGGGCATGTGAGTGGTTGTATTGGTGTGTTACTGGGTGTGTGTGTGAGTGGTTGTAGGGATCTGTGAGTGGGTGTGTACATGGGTGTCTGGGTTTGGGTGGGTATGTGAGTGGTTTGTGGATGATGTCATTAGTGATGTCATTTGAGATGTGATCAGTAATGTCATGAGTGATGTCACTGACCATGTCCTGAGTGATGTGATAGGTGAGTTCATAAGCAGCGCATTGCCGGGCGTAAGTTAGCTCAGGTAACTATAACTGCTGAAGTTCTATGGTTTTATGAGTATACAATCTGAGCCTAACTATGACGTCCCTGTAACCTTTGTTTTTTTTCAGTGAGTTTCTGCGTCTTTTTAATGCTAATTCTTAACTGTAACATCCTGTTAACATTTTTTTGTTTCAAATTAATTTTGAAGGTTTTTAACATTTTATTTCCTAGTTGTAACCTGTAACCTTTGAGAGAGTGTGTGTTAGTGGCTGTATAGGTCAGTGAGTGGGTGTGTGCGTGGCTGTATAGGTCCGTGAGGGGGTGTGGGAGTGTCTGGGTGTAGGAGTAGGTGTGTGAATGGTTTTGAGGGTATGTGAGTGGATTTGGGAGTCTGAGTGGATGTGTGAGTAGCTGAGTGGGTGTGTGTGGGTTTGTGAGTAGATGTATGGGTCTGTCAGTGAGTGTGAGTGGCTGTATGGATCTGTAAATGGGTGTTATAGTGGATGTGTGGGTGTGTGAGTGGTTTTGTGGGTGTGTGTGGCTGTTTGGGTGTGTGAGTAGGTAAGTGTGTGGGTGTGTGAGTGTCTGTGCATGTCTATGCGTGGGTGTGTGAGTGCCTACATGGGTATGTGAATGAGTGTGTGAATGTCTGAGTGTGTCAGAATGGGTCTGTGAGTGGGTCTAAGAGTGTGTCTGAGTGCGTCTGAGTGGGTCTGTGAGTGGAAGTGTGAGTGCCTACATGGGTATGTGAGTGGGTGTGTGAGTGCCTACATGGGTATGTGAGTGGGTATCAATGACTGCATAGGTCAGTAAGTGGGTCTGTGAGTGCTTGCATGTGTCTCGGAGTGGGTGTGTCATTGCCTGTATAGGTCTATGAGTAGGCATGGCAGTGTCTGAATGACTCTGTGTGAGGGTTTCTGAGTGGGTGTGTGAGTGTCTCAATGGGTCTGTGAGTGTCTCAATGGGTCTGTGAGTGGGTGTATGAGTGCCTGTGTGGGTCTATGAGTGCATACATGGATATGTGAGTGGTGTGAGAGGGTCCAAGTGGATCTGTAAGTGGGTTTGAGTGTCTGAGTGGGTGGGTGTGTGAGTGGGTCTGTGAGTGTGTGTCTGAGTGGGTGTGAGAGTATTTGAGTGTGTCTGTGAGTGAATCTTTGAGTGAGTGGGTGTGTGAGTGCCTGAGTGAGTGATGAATGGGGTGTGTGAGTATCTGTTATCTGTGTGAGTCTGAGTGTCTGTGAGTCTGTTAGTGGGTGTGAGAGTGTCTGTGTGAGTCTGTGAGTGGGCCTGTGAGTGGCTGTGTGAGTTCCTGTGTTGGTCTGTCACTGGGTGTGTGAATGGCTGCATAGGTGTTTGAGTGAGTGCGTGACTGCCTTGGTGAGTCTGCAAATGGATGTGAGAGTACCTATGTGGGTGTCTGAGTAGGTCGGAAAGTGTTTTATTTTTTCAAAGTGTGTCAAGATTCGTTGATCCGTCACGGATTTAGATGGGGGTCCGTGTTGAGCCTTGCTGAGGATACGTGGATCCCTGAAGTGGATAAAACACCAATATGAGTCAATTGTGTCCCCGACATAGGTTCCTCAAACACTCCTCTAACACACCTCTACCCTGACCCCTTTAATCATTTTACAAATACATTTGAGGACCCCAGGACCGCACCCCGATACTTAAAATTGTGGCCGCAACCTCCTGGTCAGTTTATGGTCAGCCAATCACAGCGTTGCTGCTGGCGCTTTGCTTCGCAGAGGGTCCACGCCCATAAATATCTATATTTCTTTTTCTTTAATAACTCCACAACTACTGAACAGATTTACACCAGATCACAAAAAGGGCTCTTTCTGGACCAACAGCTACTTCTGCCAAATTTGGTGTCATTCTGTCCAGTAGTTTGGACTGTAGTCGTGTTCAAAATCCGTATGAAAAATTGCATGGAAAGCACATATTCCCCCCCCCCCCCCCCTTAACTTGGCCCCTTTCCATGCTGAACTAGATATACCCTGTCACTTATTTTGGAAATTCCATGAAGATTCGTCAAACTGCACCAAAGTTGTATGCAAGTCCAAAACGCTTTTCCTATGGAAACTAGGTCCTAAATGTAACTACTTACTGGCAGCCACAAGTAGGTAATATATATATATATATATAGCCGAAGGCTGTGCGTGATATGTGGTTGCCAGTGGGTGGTGGACTAAGTGCCTGGCCTGCCAATAGCGCACGGCCAAATGCAATGTGCAGCGTGGGGTTGGCTGCCTGCTTGGGTTTGGCCAAAGGACCTGGCTGGGATTGGCTGCCTGCAGGTGGTTGGCAGCAGGACCTTTGGCCATGTGCATCGGGAGGTTGACTATGCATATAGTAATAACTTGTTACTTTATGTTTAAAAAGTCATAGAAATTCACTGAAAAACCCAAAGGTTGATGTAGCATTATAGTTAGGTGAAAAGTTCAATGACTACGTAACGTTTTAAACAAAAAAAAAAGCGCTGAAATTCTCCAGTTATAGTCCTAGGTTTCTAAAGTATAACTCGTGCCCTACGCTAACTATAACTTGTGCGCTCGTCATGCACTGGTAATTACCCCCCATATTACATCACTAATGATATATTCTATATAATTATTGAAAATATTACTGCAACATTTGCAATGACATTATTGATGGGAAAACTTTGCATGGCGGAAGCCCGAGTTATAGTTACCTTAGGACACAAGTAATTAAAAAAACTATAACAGTTGGTTGAATTTCGGTGGTTTTGAGAGTTTAAAAGATTACTTTGTCCTTGAAATTTTCGCATTATAAAATTAATTAAAATTTTGTTTTTTCGATGAATATACACACATATATATATTTATTTTATTATTATTTTTACCTTGCGTGTTTCCCTCAGTCAATGCTTTGCCTTGTAGAAAGAAAAGTGCTTTAATAGTACCGAATTAAATTCCATACATTACCTAATAATAGACAAACAAATCCTAAACTCTCTAGTTTCTTCCTAGCTAGCGATTTGACAGCAAGCACTATTATAGTGGCCACTTTATAGGCGCTGTAATTTCATGTAACTCAGTCTGATAGCCTATGAAACTATTTGTGTTCACCAGCCTGTCCTGTCCCAGCACGGAACCCAGGCTCACGGATTGATGACCATTTGCTTGAATGGGAGTTCAAGGTCTGAATTTCACATCAGACATAGTGTCCTTATTTGTGGTACACCCTTAACGGGGTGCACCAGCGCTACAGACGACAACAGTGGGCCAGATTACTGAAAATGTGCTGTTCCCTTGGCAAGTGTGATCCCACATCTGCACTGAACTACCTTTTTAGTGAGAGGTGGATAAGCTGTTTCAAGTCGCCCGTCCACCTTTCAGTGTAAAGGACCGATCTAACGTCCCTTTCAAGAGGGTGCAGGAATCCCACCCCCTCCCTAGACAGGGGAGGTATGTACCGGCACCTGCCTGCAGGGGCACATGTCCCAATGGTAGTCTTCCGGGAGTGTACTGACTGCACCACCTCATGTGGTACATGAAAATAATGACTCCCGTCATCTTTGTTGGCTCCGCGCCAACATTTGTAATATGGGCCGGGTGCAAAGTAAAAGAGTTTTTTCTTTGCAAGGTGCCAAGCCCACATGCAAATGAGGGGATACCCCGTTGTTATCGGGCCAACATGTATTTTTTTTAACAACAAATTTTATTGATTTTCAAGGTACAAAAATGGGGAAGGTCCAATGAGCATCAAACCATGTATAGTTACAGTATACAATTGCAAGGCACCAAAAAATATTCCCCATAGGTCTGCGGAACATCAGACACACCAACATGTATTTTAAGCTTGTGTGCTTTGCATCACGGATGAGGACACACCAGCAACTGTGGCTGCTTTACTTGTACCAAAGGGCTTCACAGAGTGCAAAAAGTAGGTGCAATTGCCTTTTGTGTCCCCAGGGCGCTTTATATAATATGGGTCGGATCTTTAACGTCAGCACAAATTCTTCCCAAGGACGCAGAAACCAACCAGCAGCTAGTTTTAACAAGCCCTTACATTACAAAAGGGTGGTGGTTCAACTTGCTCTGTAGAGCCGTGATCTAAATTTCTGTTTTGGTGTAGGGTTATTTGACCTGGGTTTTGTGCTTCTGCCGGCAAACCTGGTCAGCCCAAAGCGATAACCACGACTCACTCGAAAGTCAGAAGAGCCCACCCACACCTGGCAATTTACAGCAGTCACTTTAGGGGTGTTTGGGACAATGCCCTGTGCCTGGGCACAATCCACATGTTATCATTTTATTTTTCCTTTTTTGCAGTGCTGAAAAGCAGTGGGTTACGCTTCTCTGCCTCAGAGTAGTAGCCGCCGCTGCGTGACAGTCTTCACTCGGACCCCCAGGTCTGTGTACAACAGACGTGTCTAGTGAAGTAACCCACTAACCAGACCCATACTTGCCATTGCCACTAGCTATCCAAAGCTATTTTATTCTGTTAGAAATGTAATTTTTTTAGGTCTCGCCTGGCGTTGTAACGCGAAAGCGCTGACGCCAGCGAGACTTATTGTCAGCGTGATGCCTCCCAAGGGAGACAGACCGGGGCACGCGCAGATTGTGGTCTGTGGACGCGCACCTCCAGCCACGCGCACATCGCCTGTCCCGCTTTCGCTGGCAAGCCAGCATACAGTTTCACTTTCGCGCCCGTCCCGTCACTCACCCACAGGATGAGGCTCTCGCAGAGCTCGGTGTCCTTGGCCTCCATGGCCATGCAGCTCTCTGCGCTGTCGCGTCAGCGGAGCCCCCCTGGGAGGTTAATTTTCACTTTGCGGCTAGTGAAGTTTCGTAACAGCCCAGAGCCCAGCACAGTCACGTTACAATACAAAAGCGCAACGTACGTGTTGGGTAGTATTTTACTAGTCTATATGATTTCCATATACCGCACCCCTTTCAACAGCTTTAAAGGCTTTTGGACTCCCTTCCGATTAATTAGCCTTATCGACCCCCCTTAATAATGTGTCAGCGGGTCCGCCCCTTTCTGGTACTTACCAGCTGTAGCAGGCGCTCTCAGCCCGGAGGATAATGCTGACCTGCACTTCCCTGCAGTAGGGAAGCAGAACTCGTGGGGAGCTGAGCTTGGTGGCCTCATGGCACGGAGAGGCACACAGGAGGACAAGAAGCAGGATGGGCAGCCCGCCGGGGCAGCTCCTGGTGGTACCTTAGGGGAGCACAGCTTCTTCCGGTCCGTAGCCAGGGCACCCCTGGCTAGCATTGTGACTTCACACAATTCAAGCTGTAACTCAATCACGAAATGCTCAGTTGAAGTCAAAGCTGGAATTACATCACACTGGGCATTCATCGTCCCTTTTTGATGTTCATGAGTGGTAGAACTCACCAGAACACCACGCGCGCTCATCGTTACCGCCATAGACATCAAAGAAGGACTTGGAACAACACTTGTCAAATCTGCACCCCGAGATAAAACGAAGGCGCCAGGGAAGGTAAGTGATTGTTTTTTTGTGAGCATTCGTAAGGTCTGAGGCTCTTTCTCATTTGGGTACCAACAGCTGCCCCTTAATTAGGAAAATAACGTAATTACGAGTATATTGGTTACAGGACTCCAACTTCAAGTATATCACTATCATTTCCATTAACGTCTAGAATGCATCCCTTGTTAGTGATGTGTTCCATTTTATGATTATGAAGCCTTTTATTTTATGGTTGCTATAGGTTTGAAATGTAAACCTGAACGTTCAGGTGCTCACTATACCAGAGTACCTGCTTGCTAGAGAGAGAAGGGCCTGTACTCTCATAATAAAAGTGCTAAACTTCTGCTGAGAAGTACAGGGTTTCTGTCTTTCAAATGAATAAGTGCAAGTACTCAGTGCCTGACAGTATTTCTCATTTAAAGAACTGGTTGCTAGTTAGTATACTTTGTGGTTTGTTGACTTTTACTAGTAGTATGACAGGGCCACCTTCTAGAGGTTGGAAGCTCGGGTATAGCGTGACCACCGATTAAGTCCTCTCTCTTTTAAGGGAAAGAAGTGCAGATACTCGGTAAGTGACATTTAAGATTACCGAGTATGACGCAATAATATAAATACGCAGTTACTTCTATGAATCTCAAGAACTTTTATTTAGGTAGGTAAAAAGATGTAGGTATTGTGCCTAGAAGTGACACAATCTATGGGGTCTAGATAGAGTTTCGTGCTAGATTTCCTATGACTAAGATTAACCTATAATGTAGTACTTGGATTACACAACTTTAAACTCTTCTGGTTGTGTATTGTATTGTTTACTGTGGTCTTTCGATCTTCTAATCAACGGGTCCAAGGTGCTAGAAAAGGATACCTTGTTGCAGTCTTTCAATGAAATGCCCGACTCTCTAATTCAATGGCTTTGGCTCCAGTTTTACAAGATATGACAACGCAGTGAACTGTAGCATCAGCGGCCTCGTTTTCAACACAAAAAATGTTAAAACAATTCCCAAACCCCACAACGCTGTTTGTGGTTCCACCAGTCTCTCAAGGTTCAAGTCAGTGGTGACTATGGACCAGAATCCGGTCCCAGGGCACTTAAAAGTGGCGGAGAACTCCGGCATTCCACTCAACATTTCGTTGTCCAATCAGGATGCAGTGCAATGGCGGTCAAAAACTACTGCGGTTTTAGTTTTAGGGGAAGATGTAATAGTGGATCAGCACACTCTATGACATCCCCTGGGGTTCCTATATTTAGTGGCTGCTACACAAAAATGTCCCAATTGTGGTTGAAAAGGTAAAGTGGTGGGCGCTCTCATTGGACCCATACTTTACCACTTCCAACAGGGGACTTATTTAAGGGGTGGTTGCCAACAGTGACTATAATTTAAAAGTTCCAGAATTGTACGAGCTACACACATGGTTCACACCTTATTAGAACAAGAATGACTTCCCAAGCCTCCCCGGGGCTCCAGACCATATACCCGATGGGTGATGACAAATGATCACATGCATCTTTGAGACTGGGCAAGGGTTAATACATGTCAATAGTGAATGTCTGGTAAGAGACAGAGTGCTTGTGATGTTGGCCTTTTGTTTCTTCTCCTACTTGGCTCCTTTTTGGTCTCGTCAGGTGGAGATGTCATCCATTCAGTCTAGTAACATTGATCTATTGAAGCTCTTCCATGGACTCGATCCCAATTTGAAGTGAGAGCAGCAACCCAGGGATGTTCAGCTCTTGGTATGATGTTGACTCTGCACTGGTGCACAATGTTCCCTGGTAGTCCAAGTGATGCACAGAGCAAGAGTTCAGGGTGAAATATTTATCCTCCACAGAAGGTGACGGCAAGCAGCCACAACCAACCACAATTCTGCCTTTTTCAACAATTTTTCCAATGGCGGTGCAGGTTATTATCTCTTTGTGGCTGAGTTTCTGGACCATCTGCCATAGGTCAGACCAGACTTAATGTGTTAACGAGTTTTTGTGTATTTAGAGTAGAGCTCAAGAAAGGTGGTTATCATTCAAGGTAAAAAGTTTCAGTAACAAAACAAATTGATCTTCCCTTCCTTTCCAGCCACCAGACAGAATAGATCCAAGGTAGCGGTGTGTCCTATGCAGGGGTACATGAAGACTGACAAAAGCAGGAAGCCAAACGTCTTTTGCAAATATCTAGGATGCAAGTACCAATTAAATTGTGGTTTTCAGCCTTTGAAACAATCTTGGTAGATTGTTTTTAGGTCTCGCCTGGCGTTGCCCAGCGAGACTTATTGTCAGCGTGATGCCTCCCAAGGGAGACAAACCGGGGCACGCGCAGATTGTGGTCTGTGGACGCGCACGTCCAGCCACGCGCACATCGCATGTCCCGCTTTTGCTGGCAAGCCAGCATACAGTTTCACTTTCGCGCGTACAGCCACACGCACATTTCCTGTCCGGCTTCCCAAACAGTGTAACTTTCGGCCCCCCCACCCCCGACCTCAACACATCGCCCCCGGCCCGTCCCGTCACTCATCCACATGATGAGGCTCTCGCAGAGCTCGGTGTCCTTGGCCTCCATGGCCCTCGCAGCTCTCTGCGCTGTCTTGGCAGCGGAGCCTCCCTGGGAGGTTTATTTTCACTTTGCGGCTAGTGAAGTTTCGTAACAGCCCAGCCACCAGCACAGTCACGTTACAAGACAAAAGCGCGACGTACGTCGTTAGACACAGGGGTAGTATTATTTGTGACTTTGGCCCGCCCTCTCATTGAACCTTTGATGGGCAGTCACACTGGCCATTCACAGGCGCGGCATTTCATGACTGGCAAACAACGTTAACCAATCGAAATGAGAGCTACGACGCTCTGTCATAGCAGCGTGCGTGGGACACTACGTGATTGGAGGTGAATTTGTGCGAGGGATTGGTAGTGGCAGGTGTACGGAGCCGAGCTGGACTGGAGATTGTCGTGGGACTTTGAGCTTGGAAGAAGGCTTCTCGGGGCTAACATTGCTAGTTAGCGCCCGCTCGCGGCAGAGCTTTTAAAGAACGGCAAAGGGATGGCAGCAAAGTTGACGACTACTAGCTTTTCTGTTGGAAGCGTAGGGATAGGTACAGAGCCGGGCTAGCGCTAGTATCTCCTTATCAATATCGGGGAACTACAGTATTGTTTATTTTTGTTCTAATTTTTAACGCCAGGTGCGCGTTGGCAGCGGTTTCTTATTTCTAGAAAAAAATTGCTGCAAATTAGTTCCGTTTGCAGTACACTTTTCAAATATGTTTTGAAGGATGTAAGTTGCTGCATATCGTATGTGACGCCTTGAGTATACACGCCAATGCCCCAGGTTTAGGCAAGTGAATGAGGGAAATGTATCAATATCCTAATTGACCTGTAATGAAGTGTTTGATTTTCGTCAAAGAAGTTTTTATTAAAGGTTTTAACAAAGACTGAAGGCACAATCCGCCTCTTATCCCTCGCAGGGGAAAGCTAGTCATCAATCAAAGCACGAAAATAGAAAAAAAAAAAAAAGGAACCCAGCTGTAAATGATAAGAGTATCCCATTTACAGATCGCAGCTCAACTGAGGGATACAGATTCTAGAGCGTACGGGTACATAACACAGACCTTCTGCGAGGGAGAGGCAAGGGGAGCTTACGTCAGCAACGTAGTCCTCTCCACAGAAAGCCATGTCTTTGATAGGTCCATCATGGGAATAGTTCAGAAATATGCAATAATAACTAAAGGCAGTTCCTGAGGTCAAAGGTGAAAACCGAATCAGGATCGCACCAAGAGTCAAACATTTTAACAGAACCCCCCCCCCCCCCCCCCCCCCCCCACCCCGGTGGTGGCATCTACAGTCTGGCAGTGGATCGTCAATGTGGAGCCTACTTAGAGTTGGAAAAGATGTAAGGCCCGAACTGACTGGGGACAAACCGCTGATGGCAGACCCCTCGAGAGGAAGGAGACCAACGGACCCCATCGAAACTCAAAATTCTTAAAGTCTTCCCTAAAAATATCTGACAAGCGCTCCAGGCTAAGCAGTCTCCAAAGCCGGGAGTGCCACAGGGACATTGCCGGGGCCTCCCTCCTCTTCCACGCCGCCGCAATAGTGACCTTGGCCGCCCCATACATAGCCACATGATTCTCTTGTCCGCCCTAGTTTGATGTTCTAACATAGGATCACGGACGCCCAGGAGAGTTTCAGCCATGGATGTCGGAATGGGATATCCCAGTATGTCCTTTACTTGTGCTAAAATTTCCTCCCAAAAAGGTCTGATGGTTGGGCAGTCCCACCAAATATGCTGGAAATCACCGAGCAGTCCGCATCCGCGCCAGCATCTATCTGATGTGCCCGGTAAAATTTGCGCTAGTTTGGACGGGTATAAGTACCAGTCCATCATCGTCTTCAAGTGTGCTTCTCTCAAGTCTGTGGATTGGTTAAATTTAAAAATGTCCGACCACAAATGTGTCCATTCCTCCTCCGGGATGTCCCGTTGGGCCAGCCCTTCCCACATAGACATGTATTGAGGTCGGGGGGAAAGTGTAGTGGACAGCAAGAGTCTTTATAGAAATGAGATTGCTCCCTTCATGGATGAAGCTTTGACCAGGAAGGACTCAAATTTAGTAAATGGGCGGGTGGCCTCTTCCCGGACCTGGGGTCCCAGGGCCCAGTGCAGTAACTGGGCATGGTGATAGCGCTCAGAGTCCCCAATCCCGTAGTCCCTTTTACAGTTATCGAAGGTAAGGGGGTCATAACTATGGAACAGATGGGTTAGCGCCAGACATCCCCCCTCCCGCCAGGCGTCAAAGGGCCCCTCATGGAGAGCTGGAGGAAACGCTGTGTTGAAGTGTATTGGTGTAAAAGGGGAAGGGAAGGAAGACCAACCGTCATCTGTTGATATAGAGTCCCAAACCCTCAGGGTGGTACGTGTAGGGGTGCTAAGGTAGGCATTTTTAGGTCTGTCTTGCCGTGCCCGCCAGATCAAGTCCCAAATCGTTCTTCCTGTTACACTATGGTCCACATGGAGCCAGTGTTTCTCATACTCTTTCTGCGACCATTCCACCTAAATCCGGAGCTGCGCAGCTTTATAAAAGAGCTGGATATCAGGAAGGCCTACTCCTCCCTCCCTCTGGGGGCGACGCTGCATAAAGAACGAGAAGCTGGCCCGCCCTCCTTGCCAAATGAAGTGCAGGATCATTGCTTTCATTCGCCTAAAGAAGTCACTCTCTAGCTCTATTGGAAGCGCCTGGAATAAGTATAATAATTTAGGGAGCAGGGTCATCTTTATGGCATGAACACGACCAAGCCAGGACAGAAAGAGTGGTTTCCACCGCATCAGCTCCGCCTGAATACAGAGGAGAGTGGGGGGGGAGTTGGCAGTGTATAGTTTCTCTACCGTCGGTGTTAATTGCACGCCCAGATATTGGATAGAGGATGAAGCCTACGCCAAAGGTGTAAGCGATCGAAGGAGAAGGGCTTCCTCCCGTGAGAGGGTGAGATTGAGTATATAAGATTTATCTAGATTAATTTTGAAGCCTGCAGCCTCCTCAAAGCGTTCCAGCACCTTCTGCAGGTATGGCAGAGACCCCGTCGGGTTTGCCAGGGATAAGAGGACGTCGTCAGCGAAAAGAGAGATCTTATGGGCTTCACCTGTAAAAGGGAGACCCTCAATTCCCGGGTGTTCCCTGACAGCAATCGCGAGAGGTAGACAAAGAAGGGGGTTCCCCGTGGGTAGCTTTAGGATATGGGCAGGTAGTAGGGGGGAGAGACCAATTTAAATAGAAAGAAAGAACACCCTGCCTCAGGATATAAAGGCCCCAGCTAGAGGGTCCAACAGATATATGTGAAGGGGTGATTAACCTAGGGGTTGACACTACACATAACAATCACATGGTCAAATCAAGTAGACTATACAGTTCATGTTAGAAATATATATATTTTTTATTTTTTAAAGATGGCAAGGATATAAATATTGAATTAAATTTTTGTATCACAAGTACATTTAGATCATAAATAGGACAAACATAGATATGGGGGCAACAACAACAGGGAAGATAGTCCTACCCAGTACCGGCCACACTTCACACACACTGTCTCATTCACTTCAATCTCTTCCCACTCTTTCTCATTTTCTCACAAGCCTTGTGTCTCCAGGAATACGGTTATTGTCCTTACTACACCAGGACCCGTAGTTAAAACCTTCTACCTGGACCAACACTCCGATCCATACAACACATTAACCACCTATGTGTTGTACTCGCCAGGATCAGAAGAATGAATGGTAGAATGAATGGTGAATGGTACAAAATGAGAAAGAGTGGGAAGAGATTGAAGTGAATGAGACAGTGTGTGTGAAGTGTGGCCGGTACTGGGTAGGACTATCTTCCCTGTTGTTGTTGCCCCCATATCTATGTTTGTCCTATTTATGATCTAAATGTACTTGTGATACAAAAATTTCATTCAATATTTATATCCTTGCCATCTTTAAAAAATAAAATATATATATATTTCTAACATGAACTGTATAGTCTACTTGATTTGACCATGTGATTGTTATGTGTAGTGTCAACCCCTAGGTTAATCACCCCTTCACATATATCTGTTGGACCCTCTAGCTGGGGCCTTTATATCCTGAGGCAGGGTGTTCTTTCTTTCTATTTAAAAAGCAATCGCTAGAGGCTCTATACCAGGGGTCTCCAACCTTTTGTGTAGGGAGAGCTACTTCTGGTCAGTGAAAATCGTCGTGAGCTACTAAAACCCAAGCACTCACGTATTTTTCCGAGAGAAGCCCCAAGCCCAGTTTCATTGACTTTAAGCGTAATTTCTTCAGAGCCCATAGTTTCGCAGACCACGTGGAGGTGACCTAAATTCTTTTTACCTCATTTGGATATGGAGTGGCTCCTATGTACAGGAACAATTTTTAAGCACCTTCTTACTCCCTGGCCACCTCTTAGGCATGACCATAGACAAGGGGTTTGGTGCTTAATTTGAGCTGGTGATTTCCGGTGCTTGGCACCGGATCTCTATTGTCAAAACCTGCACTTATGTCATTCTGCCACATGGTGGTGTTTGTCTCTAATCTAGAGATGAGCACAGCAACAGTTGTTTATTAATTCAATATATATTTAAAATGACCAAAACCTGCTGCCCAAGCCATTCTTATAGCTTTGGGGGCCTGCAATAGTCTGAATTATTACACTTGTAGGAGCGTGATGGCAAGTAGTTGTGTTGGTACTGGCATCGCTGGCAGGGGCAATTTGTGGTGCAAGCTGCAGTGGCCTCCTAACTTTTTTTTTAATTTAGCAATAAAACTAGGGGCAGTATCCAGAGTGGACCCACGCAGCCCCACTCTCCATCAGAGAAGCATTTCGCCAGTCCTTTGGTCTCTAGGCTGGGGCACAAATGAGGGTGGGCGTAGTTGTAGTTAGCGGCTAGCTATCCACTGTGCCTAATTTTGTGCAGAGTAGTAGACCCTACTGATGGGGTGATATGGGAAGCTTACGCACTCTGACTGAGCGCCAGGTCAGACTGCAACACACTCAGGGTGTTGTGGAAGGTATTGTAGCAGTTTCACACTTACAAAGTGTGTACCCATGCAGCATCCTTGGGGGGGGGGGGTTACACTATAATCCGGACCTCCAGGAAGGTATGTGGCAAATGTAAGCCACCATTCATGCAATGCTGCACAAAGTATTAATAGTCATTAAAGTGAAGCTCGTTCTGTTACTTGGAAACACTCAACAAACCTTTCTTTAATCTCACTTTGTGTTGGTGCACCCCCTTCTTGTGTGTGCCCAGTACAGACCGGACTGGGGTCTCCCTGGTCTAGCCTAGTGTGTCTAATAATCATTTGATGTAGACATGGTGCTGGGAAGAGTGTATCAATGAAGCACAACATTTCTGTGTTTCATGACAGGTAGGACCAGGCCTCCCTCTGAAGTAGGGACCTCCCCAGGAAGGTTGGAGTCATATGCACTACATGTGATGCACCCTGGAACTTTGTGCTGGATCCCAAAAGTCACCCTCAGGGTCACATTCACTGTGGCTCACCTTCTTCGTAAAGCACTGATAGTGTGTTCCCAAAAGCCCACCACGGGCCTGGGCCTGCATCAGTAATATGTGGCATGCAAATGTACAACGTTACTCCCATATTTACAAATGGCCATCTTTCATACAAATGAGGAACTTTCCTTATCATGGGAGGGGGCACTCCTGTAATACAGACATGTCTAGGGAACGAGAAAGCAGGCACAAACGCCTGTTGTTCTCCTGGAGGCCTTGCATAAACCACCCACAAGAGTCATCTACTTAACCGGCCCCTCTATGATTCCACTTTCATTTATGATGCTTCAATTAGCTAATTCCTCCAAAGTTAAACATTGGTTATTGCACAGACAGAAATCATGTGATAACATATAAATGCTGATAAGTAACTCGTAAAATAACTTAAGACCTGCATTATGTCCCCAATTCTAGGTCTGGTAACTCATAATGCCGGGTGGGTGGGTGGGGGATACCGGCTGGAATCGTTACTGTTATTTGGTAAAGTTCTGTTATGCTGCACCGTGGAGCGTAGCTGAGTCGTCAGTAATGCAAGTTTGGAAATGATTTTTCAGCACTGGTGAAACGTAATGATGCAAGAAACAGCCATCACTGTTCTCACAAGGCTGTATGCTGCACAAGAAGGTTTGCTTACGCACACAATAACTTAAGTATTAAGCACTTTTCATTAAAGTCAGCTCCGTGACAGGTTCATCGGGAGATTCATCACACAACCCTACCATAAGCAGCTTCCCTCGGTTGAAGCAGACTTCCTGAGAGGAATATTTGCAATGCTTGTACAAGAAAGACAATGTCTTGCAAGAAACTTGTCACCGAGTCCTGTGTTGTCAACCACTTCATGAAACTCCTTCCTCAAGAGATCCCTTACTTTAGAAAAAATGTGCATTGTTGACCCGGACTCTTCTACACCGTATCTCTGGCACCAGATTCCTGATTCCTCATACTGCTTTGCAAACTTGTTAATCAAATCCTCATAACCCACCTGAATATCTTGGAATGGATAATTGTCTTGAGGGTGGCTCCGGCATGCTTTGAAGGAAGAAGGTACTGCCTGGCCATCATCAATTGCTTACTTAATTTATTAATGGCAGTGTAATGTTTTCACAAACTTACTGCTTGACCATGGTTTTTTTTCTGCAAACTGCGGTGCCTTCAGGCTCTTTCAGAGCAGTTTACCCACCAGAAACATGTGCCTGTCGTCTTTTTATTCAGCGTGTGAGCCAAGGGCCCACGACTCTACACAGGGTGCTCGGAACACTGCCCCAGCACTTGGATGGGCACTGTGATCCCTCAGCTCCACACCTGGCACAAATAATGGGTTAGCGCACACATGAACGAGTGAAGTTAGGTATGGTTTCCAAATGGATGGGTGTCACTTACGGTTATATTTTCGTATAATGCCTGGACCTTTGCACAAAGTTAAAATGTACACAAATGGAGGTAGCCCATGCTCCCGTTCTCTCTGTCAGCGGAAAAAGTTAATGGGCTGAGGGAGCAGAAATAAAGATAGGTTTGCAGTGCTTTTGAGACGGTGGTTTCTGTGGGTCAGCAATGGCACAGCACTTATGAGAGGTGCCAGCTGGTGGCACTGTTTGTGAAATGTAGAGATATGCAAAAGAACACCGGTTTATTAATTCAATATACATTAAAACTTACAACCACTATATTTATATTCCTTGGCTTAATTACTACTAAATACTAATGTTCTCTTCTTTTTGCGTGCCCCTACTGAAGTACGTCTATGAATATTCACATACCTATCTGGTTCATTTATTTCTTTACTGGGCATATTTGGAACATCACCGCATCGCAAATATTGTTTTCTTTAAAACCTTGTTTTGTAACGTGTCCAGTCACACAAAGGTTATCAAGGGCATTGCAAATGAATACAAGGAGAAGTGGAATGCGTTGGGGCCAACACATTAAATAACTGTTAACGCTTTCTCTGAAAAAAACGGCAGCAGCTGCAAATAAGAACGAGTTGTCCTTTTTGCCTCGCAGTGCCATCTAAAGTGGAAAAGAAGACTTTTCTCAGCTTCTGTAAGACATTTGCTCCCACAGCTTACCTCTGCTCTACTGAAAAGGGCAGATGGCGCGGGTACCGGCAGTTCTAAACTGCTTGCCTTGCGTGACCTACAAACCAGCTGCTCTGCCCTGCCATACCTGATGGAGCTCCGCACTAACACCCTTCGCACTCGTGACTCACTCAATGAGCGCGGTGCCAGTGAGGAAGAGGCAGGGGGTGCATAGACAGTCACGCTGATCTGCACGTAGGAAGGAGAGGGACGTCATCGTCTTCGGTCGTTCCGCCCCGCCCCAGCTAAGCTCAAAGCCAATCTGAGCAGCTGGTTTGGGTGAGGGTGGGCAACAGATCCTGAAAACAGCATAAATAGCTCAAACAACATTAACGGGCTACAAAATAGAACATCAAGCATCACGAGCTACTCACAGGGTCTCGGCGAGCTACCGGTAGCTCGCGATCGACCGGTTGGAGACCCTGGCTCTATACTAAGGGCGAACAGTAGAGGGGACAGGGGACATCCCTGTCTAGTCCCCCTGGAGTGTGTAAAAGAAGGAGATTGCACGCCATTAATCAAGACTTTGGATCGAAGGTGTTTGTAATTAGCCTTGAGCATATTTATGAATTGAGGGGAAAACCCAAACGCTGTGAGAGTAGAGAACAGAAACCTCCAATCCACGCAGTCAAACGCCTTTTCGGCATCCAGCCCGACTAGGACCGCCGGAATCTTGAATTTGTTGGCCTTCTCAATCAAGTGGACAATGTGACGGGTGTTGTCGTGGGTCTGGCATCCCGCAATGAAGCAAGATTGGTCCGGGTGGATAAGGAGCGGCATAAGGTCGTTAAATCTTTTAGCTAGAATGGAGGAGTATAACTTTGCGTCAATATTTAAGAGTGCAATGGGCCTAAAGGAAGCGCAGCGTGAGGGATCTTTTTCAGGTTTGGTAATCATCGAAATCACAGTCTCGGACATGGAGTCCGTTGTGTTCCCATCTGTCGCCATTCTATTAAAAAGCTGAACCAGGTGGTGACCAATATCCAATACGAATGTTTTATAAAAGAGTGCGGTATAACCATCAGCGCCCGGAGCCTTATGGGGTTTCAGTGCTTTAATAGCCGAGGTAACCTCTTCAAGTGTGATTGGAGCTATAAGCTCCTCATTTCAAGCAGGAGAGAACTGAGGGATGGGCAGATCCCTCAGGAAGTCCTGTTGTTTCTCAGTATTCAAGGTATCCGCCGCATATAAGGCTCTGTAAAACTCCCCGAAGATGCCCGCTTTGTCTTCGTCTCTGTGGACCAACGTTCCCGAGGGGTCTTGAATACCCCCGATGTACTCCCTTTCCCTCTTATCTTTCAGTTGCCTAGCCAGATGTTTCCCTATTTTATTGCCTTGCGTGTAAGACAGATTACGCAGTTTAAGAAGAGGGAATTCTGCTCTATTGTTGTAGATAGCTCAGAGTTTGCCCCGGATCATCGTAAGGTTGCGTAGTGTCTGTCTGGTGGGCACCAGTTTGTGGGTTTGTTCCACCATTGCTAGTTCAGCCTCGAGATCTTCCCTCTCCTTAGCCCGTTGTCTATTCAGGGCAGAGTTGAGCGATATGCATTTGCCTCGCAATAAGGCCTTGAAGGAGTCCCATGTGACCTATTTGAAGTGTCCTCCGGCTTATTCAAGACAAAGAGTTCCCTAATAGTCTCCCTCAACTAATTACACGATTCTTTATCTCTCGCTAACGGCGCCGGGAAATACCACCGAGCTGGCGATGGGGCATTACCCAACCAAGAGAGGTACACTGAATACAACCCATGGTCGGAGACGGCTATGGGGAAAATCTTGGCCTCCTTAAAACTGCCCTGAAGGGATTGGCTGGCGAAGATGTGTTCCAGCCGAGAATAGGAGTGGTGAACATGAGAGAAGAAGGTGTAGTCTCGGGTCTGGGGATAAAGGGCGCGCCAAGTGTCCAGGAGGCCTAGGTCTTGAATCCGCCCCTGAGTGTCAGTGGAAAATAAACCCATGTCTGAGCGTCGGGTGTGTTTGCAAGGTCTGGGTGCCGTACTAAGTTGAAGTCCCCCATAAGAAACAACGGTCCCTCTGCAAAGTCTGTCACCTTACCCAGGAGAGTGTGCAGGAATCCCTTCTGCCCCGTGTTGGGGGGGTAGAGCGCCACAAATGTACACAATTTCCCCTTCAGTCGTACCTTCACCATGAGCCATCGTCCGTCCTTGTCACTCTGAACTCCTAAGGGCTGGAACTGGGTAGTAGATCGAAACAAGAGGGCCACTCCCTTATGCTTGGTAGCTGCTGAGGATTTATAAATAAGTGGGTATTGCTTATGTTTCAAACGAGAATCTTCAGATTTCATTAAATGGGTCTCCTGTAGGGCCACTATATCAAGGTGGTGATCTAATATGTATTTCCAGACTTTCTGTCGTTTTTGAGGGGAGTTGAGCCCTTTAACATTCCATGTACCTCCGGTAATCGGCATTGCAGGGCAGAACCTGTGTATCTTCTCAGCAAATATCCCACCAGCATGTCCCAAACAATTACTATGCTGTCATCCCACTGCCCCCCCATGTGCGCTGGTAAGATCTCAAGTGGGTTAAGGTGCCAAAGATCCCACCCCCACTACAGAAGCAGCCACCCTCACCTCTCATCACCCCACCCCCACCTCCGGGACTCCATGCCAGCTTCCTGTCATGTAGGAACAAAATAGAGCAGCCACCACCGTCTTCCCCACCCCAACCCCTTACCCCTCCCTTAACAAATCCCAACAGAACAAGAACCCAAAACAAAAAACATAATTTGGTCGTAGCGTGGGGCAAAACTGCCCCCGCATGGATCAAAGGGGGACAACGGGATATCGCAGTGTTCAAGCTCCCGATCTAGCTATGAAGCTCTTGGCCGCTGTGATATAAGCCAGACCGGGAGAAGGAGTAGGTCCGCTTATCCCTCCAAGGGCGAGCAACGCTCGACGACACGGCACCATCAGTCGCGTAGTAGTACACCTCTATAATCACCTTTTACGTCAGTATTTCCCTTATCCTGTATTCTGCGACCAGGCCGTGGCAGAGGGCACCCCCCCAGAAGCAGCCCCGGAAACCCCAGCGGTGGAGTCTCAATTCTCCTCCGGGAGACCAAGGATGTGTAGGCCGTCCTTCAGGTCGGTGATATGGTGTCTTTTGTTGTGGAGCTCAAAGCTGAGGCCAAAAGGGTATGTCCAGCGGTACTTGACTCCATCCTCCTGGAGCTTGGTAGTAACCGGTCGCAGAGTCTGTCTCCGCGCCTGAGTGGAGGGGGTGACATCTTGGAATATGGCACAAGAAAGTCTGAAAGGAGATGGTATCCTTTGCCCTCGCCGCCTGCAGAACCGCTTCCTTAGTTTTGTAAGAGTGGAACTTCGCCAGGATGTCTCGTGGTTTCTTCCGTTCACCCCTCTGGGGGGGGGCACCCTGTGGACCCTGCCCAGCTTGATCCTGAGCACTTTAGGGTGTAGTATCTCCGCAAAGAGGCCCTCCATAAACGCTTCTAAGTCTGGCCCCTCGGCGCCCTCCTCCAGCTCTTTGACGCGAATGTTCTCCCGTCGAGCGCGGTTTTCCAGGTCCTCAGTTTTCAGCTGTGTTTGCTGGAGTTTTTCTTTAAGAAAGCAGATGTCCTCCTGACATTCAGTCACCATTTTCTTAGGTTCCTGGTGTTGTGACTCGAGGTCGAGGACCCTGGTGCCCACGGAGTCCACATCTCGCTGAAGGGAGGCCAAGCGTTCTGACAAGTCCGAGCGTAGTTGATCGATAGAAGATTTGACGTCCTGGCCGAGCTCGTTACGTAGCTCAGATTTGAAGTTCTTGAGCATAGACTGGAGGTCCGCCTTGGAGAGGGCCATGATTGACTTTTCCGAGTTACCCCTAAGAGCCGGTTGATTATCCGCAGCAGCGAAGAAATCCGAAACCTTGCCTGTTCCCTTGTTCGTGCCTTTCTTTGGCGGCATAGGGGAGTAGTTTCACACTGTTAGGTAACCCAGAGCATGCCAGGGGACCCTCCCTGCAATTGTAGGGTCAGAGGGGGGCCTGTGCCGTATCAGGAGGTAGCGTTGCTCACTCGTCCAATGAGGCACCTGTCGTGGCGATGATAGCGACCTCTCCTGTTGGCTGCGTGAGCTTCTAAGCTCTCTCACAAGGCCGTGGACAAAAGATCACTCTAGGCTAGTGGCCGCTGGAGTAACGGTAGCCCGGTTCAGCCTGTCCAGGTCACATAGATCTCCAGGCAGTATCACAGGCTTCACATAAGCCGCCCCACAGTTCCCTCGCCAGGTATAAGTCACCCTTTAACTCGCCGCATATTTAGTACCCCGTCCTGCCATGCCTGAGCTGCCGGGGGAAGTCAGCATATCTCGAGGCTCACTGCCATTTCAGGGCATCTCGTCGGCCGCCATCTTGGGGACAGGCACCTAGAGTGACTCAACCGGTGTGTGCTGCATTAGTCTCTTTCCAGGTCTCCTGCCAGACGTAGGTCACCCCCTCCTTAGCCCTTCGTCCGCATCTTCTCTGAGCCCCATCGGGGTCGCTGGAGGAATTTAGCACGTTCCAAGGTCTATCACAGTTTCAGAGCGTTCCGCTGGCCGCCATTTTGAGGACAGGCAGCCGGTGGATTGCTCTCTGTGGGTGACGAGTGGGCTTGGGGCTTCGTAGGTGGCTGCAACTCACCCCCTGGACCTCCGCTGCCTGTGTGGTGACAGCGCTCTCCTCCGCGGACCTGGCTCGTCAGCCGCCATCGCCGGTTACCTCTCCAAGTCGCGCTGGCCGCCATCTTGCCTCCGAGGACACGGCGCTGATAAAAGTAGGTAAAGCAAGTACCCGGGGCCTCAAAAACATGTTAGCGGGCCATAAGTCCATGCCACCGCATTTCCGCTGTCCGTTGGCGGTCTAAGAGCTCCGTTCTGCCCAGGATTACCGCCAGTAGAGCTCAGGAAGCGCTGCGCAGACTGGGAGCCGAAGCAGGTCACCTCTGCTCGGCCATCTTGCCCGGCCACGCCCCCTAAAGTGTTTGATTTTCAAAGGGGGAGAAATCCAAAATAAGGCCACATCGGTTTAATACATTCAGATTTTCTTGTTTTTAAATTTCAGAAAGCTTTATGGATTTTAGTCAGTGCTGGAATTGGAAAAATACTTCTGGAACCCATATATTGGGTCAAGGTGTGGCAGAGGAAAGGGATGGAGACACAAGTGGTGGAGCTTGAAGACTTATACATTTATTTAAAAAATAAAACTGCTGTAAATACATTTGCCACATTGACACATGAGACAGTAAATCTGTTCCAGCTACTTAAGTGGCAGCAAAGAGGCTTCATTTTAAAATTTTGTACAGGGTTAAGACATCTGCAGCAGAGATACCTGGATGCCCAGCAATTTTGAGGGGGAATAATAGCAGTAAATTAACTCTGGGAGAGTTCTGTATTTTGTCCCCACATAGTTTTTGACTTATAAAGTACCATAGAGGATTAACGTGTTTACTTTTAGGTGTACCATGCAGATCACAGATTTGTATTTTATAAAGGGACTAGCAGCCCGTCCCGACGTTGTCCGGGTTTGAATTGCTGCCGGCCATTAGTATATTGTTTTGTAGGATTTCGTTTTGATAGCATTTCTTATCTGTGACAGGCCTGTGAAATGCTCCAATTCACAGTGCACTGCTGATGCACTTAAGAGTGAGCGTTCAGTAGTGTGTGAACTCGAGTTTCCCTACTTTATTTTTCCTAGCAATATTATATAGTGCGAACTCGACAACATGGCATGAGCACAATTTACATTACAGAAGAATACATTCATTTGTGGTAGGCAAGGGGAGACCAAGCGATTTGCCTGGAATCAGGATGTTGAGCTGATGCCGAGATTCGAACGTAGCTCCCCAGCTCTAAAGTTCACAATTCTAGAACTTGTGGCAGGAGCGGTGTCTAAAAGTGTATGTCGGGGCTGGCCATCGATGAGAGAGACCTGTGCAATTTTCAAATGGGTGGTGAAAAAATAGGAGTATGTTGCTGGAGATGTGGGCTGCCGTGCCACCATTGTACTTACCGGGGGAGGGTACACACCCATTATTCTGCAACTTTCTTTCCGCATACCATCACTCCGCATACTTTCATTATGAAAGTACCATGACTCCGCAATGCCATTATAACGCATGGCATTACATTTTATATGCTTTTACCAAGCATACATTTACAACGAAATTCGTTGTAAATGCATGAATGGTAAAAGCATGTTTTTTTTTATGTTTGGATAAGGTAAGTATGGGTATATGTTTTGGGGTATTGAGGTATATGTTTTGGGGTGTTTGGGTATTTTAAGAGTTCAGATATAGTTTTGGGTTATGGGGTACAGGGGTAGTTTTAGGGTATAGGGATAGGTATGGGTTTTGGGGTACAGGGGTATTTTTAGGGTTCAGGGCTAGGTTTGGGTGTTGGGGTACAGGGGTATATTTAGGGTTCAGGGGTAGTTTGGGGTTTTGGGGTACAGGGGTATTTTAAGGGTTCAGGGCTAGGTTTGGGGTTTGGGGTACAGGGGTATTTTTAGGGTTCAGGGCTAGGTTTGGGTTTTGGGGTACAGGGGTATTTTTAGGGTTCAGGGGTAGGTTTGGGTTTTGGGGTACAGGGTTATTTTTAGGGTTCAGGGCTAGGTTTGGGCTTTGGGGTACAGGGGTATTTTTAGGGTTCAGGGGTAGGTTTGGGTTTTGGGGTACAGGTGTATTTTAAGGGTTCAGGGCTAGGTTTGGGTTTTGGGGTACAGGGGTATTTTCGGGTTCAGGGGTAGGTTTGGGGTACAGTGGTATTTTTAGGGTTCAGGGCTAGGTTTGGGTTTTGGGGTACAGGGGTACTTTTAGGGTTCAGGGGTAGGTTTGGGTTTCGAGGTACAGGGGTATTTAGAGGGGTTCAGGGCTAGGTTTGGATTTTGGGGTAAAGGGGTATTTTTAGGGTTTAGGGATAGGTTTGGGTTTTGGGGTACATGGTATATTTATAGGGTTAAGATGGGTTAGTGTTTAAGGGTGTTGGGGTATTTTAAGGAGTGCGGGTGGGTTATAATTATGGGGTGCAGGGGTATTTAAAGGGAGCAGGGTGGGATTAGCACACGATATGAGACATGGCATGAAGGGCGGAACGTACCACACGCTCCCAGCGTTTGTCACGCCCCCAGCACACACCCACAGCACAACGCAGACAGGCCCACAAGGGACTACTTTGCTGGCACGGCTCTTTTACCTTTTAAATATATATGGTGGGCGTCTGCATAGCCGATGTCCTTCTGCTGCAACTGCCCTCTGCCCTTTCCAACGCTGTATTGGGTGTTGTGATTGGTGCCCTGGTTCCTGAGATTACCCACCTCAAAGGTTTGGGCTCTCTCTTAATTATTTTAGTATGGATAGTAAGGTTCAGATTTTTTTTAACTTTCTTTATTTGATATTGTATGTTCTTCATCAATCAGAAATGGGAGTTTTAATTTGTTGGGGTAATCCTGACAGTCTTCTGTGCTCTCTATTGGGATTATAGAGTTTAGAATAGAAAGTGTGAAGTGTTTTCGGGATGTTTTTGCATCTGTGTGTGTTACCAGATTTGTCTTTGATTGCTGGATGGTGTGTTTTATTGTTTTTTTTATAAAAGTTTTATTTTTGTTGCAAAATACAAATAGTATCATCATTATCATCAGTCACATACAGGCATACATTCGTAGGGCCTATTCATAACACAAGGTAAATGTGAAACGGTAAGCATTGTGATAGTTCCCAACGGTCGTGTAACGAAGTCGTTATTCAGGGTGATCTGATGAGTAGGGAGTATAAGTACACCGTAAAAATTACAATTTGCGTTTTATGTTTTTTTAAATAACAACGAACATAAACCAGAAAAACTGCACACATAAATCGGCATGTCATTGAGGTAGCTTCGATAGCATCTAGCATCACAGTCGTCATAAAAGGGACCAATCAGACATTCCCACATCCCAAGCCCCACTCCAACCCCCCCCAGCAAACTCCCAGCGCAAAACCATCCCGCTCCCATATGCGTTGCCCATCAACCAACCCCATACCCAATCAATGTTCTTCTTCACTCTCAGAACCCTCAAGATCTTCCTCATCCAGTGGCTCACATATGTCCCCCCTATAGGAATTCCAAGGCTGCCAAACCCTATTCCATTCACGCGGATTATCCCGTAATTTATATACTGCTCTTTCAGTCAGCATGAGCATGTCCATGTTTCGGATCCATTGTGCCAGTGTGGGGAGATCAGCCGACCCCCACTTCTGTGCTATATCTCGTTTGGCCGTGACCAGCCCCACTGTGGTCCACGCCCTTGCATAAAAGGTAAGGTCAGTAGGCCCCCAGACATTCAGCAGGCACATCCGCGGGTCCAAAGTGAGTGAGGTGTTTAGTGCCTGGGCTATGGTACGTAGAACCCGTTGCCAATAGCTAACAATCAACGGGCATTCCCATAACGTGTGTATAAACGTGCCCTCTGCCCCGCAACCCCTGAGACAATAGGGATGATCCGCCCTGTGCAGTCTATGTAGTGTCGTGCGAGTGTAGTAAATCCTATGCAGAATCTTTAACTGTACCAGGCGGAATTTGGAAGATATGCCTGCCTCACGATGGGATGCCATGGCTGCGTTCCAGTCGGTTTCATCTAAATCTCCGAATCCGTCGTCCACCTGTCTTTCAGCTTCTCTAGTGGGTCAGGCATGTTATTAATCAACTTACGGTATGTCATCGAGGTCGCCCCTTCCTGTAGGAAGTCTGTGAGTAGGCGGTCCTCTAGCGGGGAGGATTCTGGTGGGGATGTGTCTAGTGGAATTGCCGCTTGTAGGGCGTGTCTAACCTGTATGTATCTGTACAGCTCATTATCCCCCAGCTCATACTGCTCCTGTAGAGTTGCAAAATGAATCACCCCCTCCCTCGTCCATAGGTCCCCCACAGTTGAGATCCCACTGAGTAAAGCCCTTAGTGCGTCGTAAATGTCCCAATGCTTTCGTGTCCCATAGAGGTGTAAGTTTTGTGATGGTCCCATCCCATTTCAGTTTTGCTTGCGCCTTATACCATAGACGAACAGTATGGTTCGTGGGCCCAATGAGTTTTGCCGCAATACTGCGGTGGTACAGTGGGGCCAGCAAACTGTTCGTACCCAGTTGTGCCCTATCTGCTTTGAACGCTGGATCCTCTTGCGGGGCGTGTATCCACTGATTAAGGATCTTAAGCTGGGCCGCCCAGTAGTACAGCCGTATGTTGGGCAACGCGATGCCTCCGTCGTACCAACTCCTATTCAACTTTATGTGCGAGATCCGGGCTGGCCGGTTCCCCCAGAGCAGGCCCGTGATCTGTGCCGTTATCTTTTGGAGGAAGCTGTCCGGTATGAAACGTGGAGCATTTTCAAGAATATACAGGAAGCGCGGCAGGGCCATCATTTTAAAGAGCGCTGCCCTTCCCAGTAGTGTCAATGGGAGTTCTTTCCAATGTTGCACATCATTACGGAGTCGTAGCAAGGGAGGCTGCAAATTAAGCCGTGCGAACTCTGCCTCGTCTCAGGTAATATGGATCCCCAAGTATTTAAAGGAAGTGGGCGCTGTCTCTAGCGGACAGGAGTCCGGGAGTGGCGGGAGTGGCCCCTGTAGCTCGAAAATTGTCGATTTCGCCCAGTTAATGGTGTAGCCCGAGACTCGCCCATGTGCATTACAGAGAGCCAGGAGGTTAGGAAGGCTGTCCTCTAGGTCAGTGAGGTATATCAACATGTCGTCCGCGTATAGGGACACTCTATCCTCCCATTGCGGAGTCCATTGGATCCCCTTCAGGAGCTGCGTGGTGCGAATAGTAACCGCCAACGGTTCCAGAACCAGAGCAAAAAGGAGGGGTGAAAGCGGACATCCCTGTCGCGTGCCACGACCTAGATGTATGGTTCTAGAAATATGGCCATTAGCTACCACTCTGGCTACGGGGTCTTTGTAGAGCATACGTATCCAGGAGATAAACACCGGACCAAAGCCCATACGTGCGAGCACTGCAAAGAGATAGTTCCACTCCACCATGTCGAACGCCATCTTGGCGTCTAGTGAGAGGATCGCAGCTGGCTCTCGCAGTAGTGAGAGTCTCGCCACAACCCCGTGCACCCTGCGGAGGTTTAATGCCGTACTTCGATGTGGCATGAAGCCGGATTGGTCTGGGTGAATCAATTGAGTTAAGCACGGCAAGACCCTATTCGCCAACACTTTAGCTATAATTTTGGCCTCTGGGTTCAAAAGGGAGATGGGTCTATATGACGAGCAGTCACTGGGGGGTTTACCTGGTTTCGGGATGGCTACAATAGTCGCCATCCGCTGGTCCGGCGGCAACATCCCCTGCAACCTACATTCCTCGTACATTTGAATAAGGGGTGTACCCAAAGATTCTGACATGGTTTTAAACCATTCAATGGGTATTCCATTGGGGCCCAGGGCCTTACCCGAATGAAGGGAGCCAATGGCTAGTTGAATCTCATCCAATGTCAAGGGCGCGTCGATGTCCTTCGACGCTTCGTCCGTCAATTTCGGCAGGGGCACATGTTCGAGGGCAACATGGGCCTCATCCTCCGCCACCACTGTCGTAGGGGTGTATACTTCACTAAAATAATCAGCTAGGACCTCCACTATCTCGCCAGGGCGGGTGTGGACGACGCCACACGAGTCAGTGAGCTGTAGGATATTTCTCCCTCCCCCCTGCTTCTTGTCTAGCCACTCCAAGAGTTTGCTAGCTTTGTCCCCGATGTCGTAGACCCTGTGTTGTGTCGCAGCAATATCTGACACCGTGACCCTCCTTAAGTGGTCGGTGAGGCGACGTTGGTGGACCTGTAGGTCGTGGAGTGTATCGTCCGAAGGATTTGCCATATGGGCGGTGTTGGCCCTCTCGAGGCCCAATTCTAAGTCTAATGCCTCCCTCCTGTGTGCTTTTTTGTGGTTCGCAACAATGGCAATGGCTTGGCCCCTAAACACGGTCTTATACGCTTCCCACAACGTAGAGGGGGAGTCTACTGAGGACCGATTCTCCTCAAAGTAAAGCCGGGTAGCTTTCTTCAGGTCTTTACTTATCTGTGGGACTTTAAGATATCCAGGGAAGATCGGGAACAACCGCTGTCGTTTAATGTCTGTGGTAGTGATTGTCAGAGTGAGCGGAGAGTGGTCCAAGATGCCCCTCGGCTGTATACTTGTCTCGGCCACAGTAAGATGCCCGTTGCCCAATACGAGAAAATAGTCTATCCTGGAGAGACTATTGTGAGTGGCCGAATAATATGAATATTGTTGCTGGCCAGGGTGTAGTGTACGCCATATGTCCACCAATCCCTGTGCGTCTAGAAAGGTCTGGAGCCTGCTGGGACCTTCTGTGTGTGCACGGGAGGGAAACCGGTCGAGGGTGTCCGTGATTGTCATATTGAAGTCCCCCCCTATGAGTAGGTCCCCATCAGGGAGGTCCAACAAGAATCTGCCAAGGTCCGGCAGGGCTACAGAGTGTAGCGCTGGCGGTATGTAGACGGAAACTACATTTAACAATTTCCCCTCCCACTGACCATGAACTGCCGCATAGCGGCCATGAGCATCGACTGCTGTTGACTTCACAATAAATTGGGAGGATTTCTTCTGCAAAATACCCGTACCACGGGACCCTGAAGTGAATTCCGCATGCACTATCATTTGATAGCCTCTCCTGTCTAGGGCCTTCGTGGCCGCCCCCGTCAAGTGTGTTTCTTGTAGGAGAACAAGAGCAGGCCCCTGTCTTCTAATTCCCTGTAGCACCAATCCCCTCTTGATCTTGTCTCCCAGACCTCTAACGTTCCATGACATGACGAGCAATGGGTTCGGTGTGGTGTGGTTATCTGTTCCAGCCATGAGAAAGATGGTGAACCATTATGAAGCCCCATCGCCGTATGTGAGGTGGCATGCGGAGACAGGTGTAGGGCAGGTGTGACTCTTTCCAACATTCCAATCCCTCATCGTCCCAAATAGACCAGATGCTCTCAGTAGGATGAAACATACCAGTAAACATATGTGTGCATAGAACAAAAACTCGCAGGACCAAAGGGTCCCGTAGTGCAAACTCACCCAAATCCCTCTCCCCCCCCCCTCCCTGCCCCCCTGCTGCACGGACTCAAAACTGCCCGCCCCCCCCAACTGAGCAGAGTGCATACCCCATCCCCTAAACAGTGTACTTGCGCGTTGGGGTGAGGGACTCTCTGCTGCCGGCAGTCTCTCATTCACACCCTCGGAGGCCCTTCACCCAGTGTCCAATGGCGGGAAGCGCTTACTCAGCATTAAAAGTCTGTAACAAAAATAGAGTCTGATGCTCATTGTTCCTCAAACTCGTCTTGGCCGCCTTCCGCCCCCAAAGAGTCGCTGTTTTCTGGTCCCCCTCCCGAAGCCTGGGAGTCCTGGCGGTGACCTCCATTTCGGTCCTTCTTGTGTCGATTCGTCCGTCTCTGATTCTGACCCGGCCTCCAGCCTTCCAACCATTCCTGCACGTTTTCCGGGTTATCGAAGAACCACGTTTTGTTCTCTGCTACCACCCTCAATCTTGCAGGAAAGAGCATGGAGTACGGTAGTTCTCTTGACCTTAGTTCCTTTTTCACATCAAAGTACGTTTGTCGCCGACTGGCGACCTCCGCTGTGTAGTCGGGGAAAATGGCGACGGTAGCGTTCTGGATCTTAAGAGGAGGAGAGGTTCTGGCCGCCTGCAAAATGGCGTCCCGGTCACGGAAATTAAACAACCGGGCTACTATGGGCCGCGGAGCTGCCCCCGGCTTTGGTTGGCCTCCTGGTACCCGATGGGCCCTTTCAACTGAGAAAAAGTTGGACAGCCCTTTTGGCTTAAGTTCATCCGTGATCAGGCTCTCCACAAAGAGGTCCATGGCTTTAATTCCTTCCGACTCCGGTACTCCAATAATACGGATGTTGTTCCGCCTCGAACGTCCTTCCTGTTCATCCAGTTTCTCCCGGAGCATTTTATTGTCCTGCGCCATCTTCCCCATCTCCCGTTGGAGTTCGGAGACGTCCTCCACTAGAGATTTCGTGACCACCTCCATGTTCTTAACTTTCTCCGACATTTTGTGGAGGTCCGCTCTAAGCAAGGTGACATCCGTGGAAATCGTACCCACGGTCGTTTGTAGCTGAGCCAGAGCATGCATGACATCGTCCAGCGTCGCCTTCTTACCCCCTGGGGTTTCGGCCGTCTTGCCTCCCTGATCTTTCCCCGCCGGGGAGGCGGTTGGCTTGTCGGAGGTGTACCGTTCGATGCGGGTCTGTGTGGCGCCGCCCTTGGGACCTTTCCCCGCCATACCGCTGAATGTCGTGCTCCTCGTGCCCCTACGCTCCAGGATGTGCGGAGCGGCGTGGACGCACTGTCCAAACCAATTATATAGTATTCAAGCCTTGGTAGGGTGAGCCGTAGGGCGAGGAGCGCCGGTAATTGCCAAGTGCGCAGCACCTTCCTCGATCTAGAAAATGGCGGACGTCCCCTTCGCCACCAGTTCCATGACACTCAGAGCCGCCTGTGTCGACCGCTGGGACTGTCGAAACGCCGGCGATAGTGCTGTCGGTTGCCACACCCCCGTGGTCTGCGTGTTTCACTGCGTCTGACTGTCCGGGAGGCACTCGTTCTGCCGTCTCCCGCGCCCCGCGGGCACTTCCGGTCTGGATTCCCAGGTCTGCCTGTACTTCCTGCTGGGTCACTCGACCAGGGGAGTCCCCGGCTTAAGAGGTCGGGGTAGGCCAAATCGCAGCTTCGACGTATCTCGGTCTCCAGACGTCGGTTCTTGTCGCCGCTTGTCGCTGCTTACTCCACCCGGTCCTGGGCTCTGGTACCCTCCTGTAGGGCTTAGAAAATGTGTCAGATGATATGTCGGATTGACGAAGAGGCCGCTTCAGCTGCGGAGCTCGTCCCTTGTGCTGCCGCCATGATCGGCTGCTAGCCACGCGCCCCCTGTTTTATTGTTTTTAGGTCTTGCCTGACGTTGCAGCGCGAAAGCGCTGTCGCCAGCGAGACTTATCGTCAGCGTGATGCCTCCCAAGGGAGACAGACCGGGGCACGCGCAGATTGTGGTATGTGGACGCGCACGTCCAGCCACGCGCACATCACCTGTCCCGCTTTCGCTGGCAAGCCAGCATACAGTTTCACTTTCGCGCGTACAGCCACTCGCACATTTCCTGTCCGGCTTCCCAAACAGTGTAACTTTTGGGCCATCGACTCACCCGGTCTGCTGGGGGGGGGGAATGCTCCTAAACAAGTTCTTCTACCGTTCTTGCTGCACAAAGCGGGGCTCTCTCCATCGGCATGGGAGCCCTGCACTGCTATATCCTGCTCTTCACCCGCCGCATTGCTATATCCTGCTCTTCACCCGGGTCCCCTCCTGGGACCCGTGACTTCAGCCCCTGCACTTCCTCTCTGGCGACGGGGCTCTCTTTAAGCACGGGAGCCCTGGAAGGGGCCAGCCGCTGCCTGCGCAAGCCACAGGGCACGCAAAAGTTGCAAGACAGCACATGTGCGGGCAGCCCTCGCCGTCCCAGGTCTCCTCCCCGGTCCCGATGTCAAGCTGCTTTCTGTTTTGCTTGCACATTCGTAAGCGCTTCACAAACTGAAACAGGAGCAGAGGATAAGGCGGAACAGTAAGTGTTACACAGATATGCTGTTCTGTAAATACATAAATAAGTAACATTTGTTAAGTCACAGGCATGAGATTGTATTTTGTATGTATTTTTAATACAAATGGTAAGTTTTTTTTCTTTCCGAAGTGTTGTCCTTGTTTTTTTATTAGTCGGTCTTCTTTTTGCTCCAAGGATGCCAGTCAGGTGAAGGGTCATGCTATTTGTCAGGTGCCATCATGATTGTGATGGGCATTGGGGCAGCTTTTACTTTGAAGACACCAGTTTCTAATCATGTGTATGAGGGGACCCGTGCCCAGTACCCAGCGCAGGCCTTGGTGAGTTATGGACGCATTTGATAGAATGACTTCGGAATTGTGTCTGGAGCGCGATGCCATCCCAAATGCTCACTGGATGGAAAATTTGTCTACAGGCGTTATGAGCTTTAAGGGAAGCTCAGTGGTGATTTGACAATGTGCGCCACCTCTGGGTAAGAAAGGTGGTTAGTTATGTCATGTGCGCATAGAGCCCTTGATGCAGCAGGTCATATGTTTCAGGTTGGTAAAAGGGTTACTGTGTTGCTGGGGTAATAATGCCCTATTTCATGTAAGTATTGCTTACCAGCTCAGTAGTGGCGCACTTCTAAATAAAACAAATTACCTATCCCATGTAGAAAGATAGGTGGTGGTGATTTCAGAAAAAATGTATTCCTCATTTGCTCAGAAATAATTTGCCACAATGGAAAGATGTGTTTACATGCCCAAGATATCCCTTTCATCTTGCTTCTTGTTTTTTTAAACTTTGTTACCTTTCAGCATTGGCCTCGCAGTCATGTCTGACAGTATTTGGAATTGGTTATATATAAAAAAGAATGTACGTTTTTAGCTATATTTAAAAAATAAGAACTTGCATAAAAGTTTTCTGAAAGTATTTTAAAAATCAGTAAAAAAGGAAAAATAGTAGCCTTAAATGTAAAATTGCACACGTTCCTGTTTTTCGTGTTTCTAGAACGAGCATAAGGTACTTCTTCGGATCTGTATGTGCAGCTGGAATTATGAAGTGTGCAACTGGATGTATTCTTTTGTAAATTATAATATAAAAGTTGTATACTTGATTGTGGACCTGTCACATATGTAGCTCGCATTATAAAGGTGTATTATTGTTTGTGGCTGTCACTTGTGTAACTTCTGTTATAGAGTTGTGAAATTGTTTGTGGATGTTGCTTGGAAAATATTAGGTTGTACCCTTATCCACAGATCTGTTTGTTACATGTGTGCCTGGCATAAAACTGTACACGTGTGTATCTGTTATATGATGAATTTGTGATACACACTTGTACACATCTGTGGCTCTGTTGCATGCAGAAACATAGACTAGAAAGTCTCATCCGTATAAGTGTTATTATGTAGAGTGCGTCTCTCTATAAAGCATTGAAGTGCTGGGTAGGAAAAGGGACACCGTAGTGGAAAGCAAAAGCCACTTACGGGTAGTGGAGTGGCTCTTCAGAATGCAGTAGATCTGTAATTGCATGTGAAACTGTCTTGGGTGGATATGTGGTAAGTTGAGCTTTAACTGTACAAGTGGTGTCTGGATCCGTCATCTGTGGGTCTCCATTGTAAAGCTACATCCACATTTGTGAATCCCGTCACTTGATACTTGTGAAATGTCTTTTTAGTTGTCAATAGATCTGTTGCACTGGAAGTCAAACTGGAACGCAACTGGATTTAGTGTTCAGTGAAGGCACATTGGGAAATTGCATACATGTTTGAATTGGGTTTGCTTGACTGCTTACAGCTGTAAATTTGCACATCCGTGTCTTTTTTCCCTTGCACTCTAATTGTTCAAATCTGTGTACGTGTTTTTCTTATGCAACTATTGTGCTGCACATTTACCCGAAGCAACATGTGCACATCCCATTGTTTGTAGACAAGCTGGGTGTCACATCACTCTGGGACACCACCACATCACTCAGTCCAACCACATCATCACTCAGCACCACAACAGCACTGTCCTTGCTTGCTACCAACAAGCATTGCCATAGCCAATAGGACTCGCATTAGGAAAGTGTAAGCATTGGCTTAGTGAATAACAATGCTATCAATTTAAATATTTTCAAAGCCAACACATATTAAAAAATGGTAATTTACAATACCAGTAGCTCACACTTTCCTAATGCGAGACCTAATGCATTGCAAATGCTTTTTTTTTCTTTTGCCTTTCACGCGGACTTTTACATTTTCACATGTGATTGCAATTATTTAATACACTGGTGCTTGTTACTCGCAGGGAGATAACTCTCGAGGGTGGGCAGGGACGAAAAGGATTTGGTTTAAATCTTTTAGCGTTCTGCCCCTAAGGAATCAGTGGGCGCATTGTTGTGGCTCTCTGTGTGTATGGCTCTCTGTGTGTGTGGCTCTCTGTGTGTGGGTGGGGCTCTGTGTGTGTGGGTAGGGCTCTGTGTGTGTGGGTAGGGTTCTGTGTGTGTGGGCGGGGCTATGTGTGTGGGTGAGGCTCTGTGTGTGGGTGGGGCTCTATGTGTGGGTGGGGCTCTGTGTGTGTGGGACTCTGTGTGTGTGGGACTCTGTGTGTGTGGGGCTCTGTGTGTGTGTGTGGGGGCTGTGTGTGTGGGGGCTCTGTGTGTGTGTGTGGGGCTCTGTATGTGTGGCTGTGTGTGTTTGTGTGTGGCATTTGCAAGAGATTAAGCTATTGGCATTGTAAATGACAATGCCATTTATTTATCTGTTTTCAAAACCAACACATAAATAAAAATGTTGTCATTTACAATGCCAATAGCTCTAACTTTTGCAAAGGCGAAACCGCTGCATTGTAAATGCTTGTTTAAATGTGGCAGTGGAGTAGGGCAAGTTGCTGTTTCTTGGCCGGGTGTGGTTAATGCAGAGTAAAAAGAGCAGTTAGGGGAGGGCCCTACTTTACCTGCAAGCAAATACTTTTATTTTCTGTATTTAAACCTATTGTTTGAATTTGTTTTTACTGCATTTTACAAGCTTCATTTAACCTGCTTTTTTTGTTTTGTTTTGTTTGTTACTTTATGTTTACGCCATCATGTCGTGTTATTTCCTGAGCCTCTTCCCTTTGCTCACGCTGCTACAACATAGTTCTTTTTAATGTCGCCAGGTTCCAGATCGCATTTATTTTGGGAGCCGATGCTCTAAAAATAAACTGTGTGGCTCCTGATATTTAGAAATTCCTTGCAGATCTGCTGCCATGCACACGTTTAATTTGTATACTAGATATTTTGTAAGTGCTGTTTCCATATACGCATTTGTCTCTAAATTACTTCAGTAAGCTTTCCAAAGAAATCAGCATGGTACATTATTAGATAACGACTTGTTTATCTTTATTTATTCAGAAATGTATTGTTCTCCTGCTACAAATGCCGCCATGCAAAATACAGCTCACCAAAAAGCAGTTTAATGGTACAGAAATCTATGTGATACAATGTTTTATAATCTGTTTTTATATCGAATAATTACTTTTATAAATATTAACTTAAATAGCCCCTTTTTGCTGTAATTTCGAATAGGAGAGAATGGGAACCGAATGAATGTTCCGTAAGAAGAAGTACTTTAGCAATCTTAAATAACCGAATGTGGCTTTGGGGTGGGGGGGGGGGGGGGGGGGGGCAGCCGACCACCGGTAGGCCTGCCTCCCCCGTGGGTTTTTGGGGCCTGTAGGGGGGAGGGGGAGACTCAGGACAGCTGTCGTAATTGGCCCGTCCGTGTTAGCGATTAGCTGAACCTACACGTTGTCCTCCTTAACTTGACTATATAGTATGAACGCCATTTTGAATGTTGCGGCGGCCATTTTAGCTCATGAGCGGCCTCGTGGTCGACGTGCCCTTTAGTCCTTTGTCCGATCCGCTGACCACTCACATCTGCCCAGCAACAGGCTATTTTTAGTACTGGCCAAGCCACACATGCGCAGTTCTTATTAACCCGTAAACCTTCAGGAATGTGCCACAAACTGACCAGTGGGTTTGAAACCCTCCAATAAGCTGGCAGTATTCCAAAACATGACCATATATGTCTCTAAAACTGTGTCTTAACTTGTGCCGCCTGTCTTTTATTGCCCCAAAAGTGTATATAAAACGGGGTCACACCGGTGTTCGGTGTGATACCTCTTGCAATACCGAAGGGTGCTGTTTGAGTGTACCACCACCCCATGGGGTTTTAATAAACTTGTTCTTTGCCTTTTACAGCTTCCGTGCCAACAGTTCTTTTGTGTATGTGGGTAATCTCTGGAGCGTGTAGGCCTTGGGAACCCCAAAATACTTCAATTGGCGACCACGAAGGGACTCATCGGCGACTCGGATGCCCGAAGGAGAGGTCGTGACGAAGGCTTGGAAACTCGCCATGGACGCGCACTGCCACGAGTGACCCGAGTCTTGGCTGCCAAGGTGTTTTTTCCTTTCCTTCCGATCTGACCTTCCAGGTGGCGCCGGTCCCCGACTGAGTTTTCGAGTGTCCGCTTCACTGAGAAAGCGCCGTTTGGCTGATTTGGCTTACAAAACCTTGGCAGTTGGAATCTGGACTTTTGAGAATTGGTAAGCTTTGTGTTCGGTAAGGTAGTCTTCGGACGCTTACTGAAGTCTTGAGATTTGTGATCGGTGAGGTAGTCTTCTGACGCTCGCCGAAATTTGTGAACTTTGATTTGAGTTAGCTAACAGTTTGAATTTGTGATCTTTGAACTTATATGTGTAGTGCACTTCACATAGGCAGGCATGTAGAGATGTTTCTCTAACTCTGTTGTTTTTTTCCTTTGAGCGGCACAATCGTGTGAAGAACTGTAAGTGCCATTTGGTTTGGTGTCACGCTTTTGTGATACTCTTTGAACATGCCTGTTTTCAGCAAACTCCGGGGAATGTGTTGCTTAGGAGATGATGCATCAATTAGGTTAGCGGAATCACAGCCGGCTCCCCCAGAGGGAACACCAAATAGGGAAATGTATATCAAGCTCGGCCTTCCACCTATTATGTACAGTAAATTATGGCATAAGTATACTAAGGCCGATCCCGAATTGCAATGGCCCCTACACGGGTCATACGATTTGAGTAAAATCCAATTTGTCGAGCAATGTATGTTTCAACGTAGGTCCAGACAAAATATGTTTGATTGCGTGCGAATGTGGGAGAAAGCGGCGCGTGAACGAATGAAGCGTGAGGTTGCCTTGGCGGACAAAGAGCAGCGCAAGGCTGCTCGGGATAAGGCTTTACAGCTTGAGGAGAAGGAGGCTCAGGAGAAGAAAGAGAGGGAGGAACGGGAACGCAAATTGCAAACGACTGGTCAGTTTCCTATTCGCCGACCGCTTTATCCTGTCCTTAATAATGAAATTGATGATTTTTCTTTGTTAGATCGGTCACCGCCTCCGTACGTTTCACCGACGGCTCCGACTGCGGATTCCGAGGATGATGGACAGGATAAGTCGAACCAAAAGGGTGTATCGGCTCTCAGGTTTACCGCGGAGAGGTCCGCTCATTTGCGCAGTTGGGCTCGTAAAGTGAATAAGCATTGTGTTACTCAGGAACAGTTGGTAACAGAGAAAAAGGGGTGGTCGGATCTTGAATTAATGTATTTCTTGTCCACTTTAGCGGATGAAGTTGTAAATGCATATCGTGAAGTTTCTGAAACGTTAGAGCCTAAAGTTTTGTCGGTATATCGTGAGAATTTAGCTAAAGGTGATTTTGATCTTACAGATGTGGATGACCTGTTCAAACAGTTGATCGCGCTACGGGATGAGACAACCTATTTGCGACAGGAACTGAAACGGAGGAAAAAGGAGTCCGAGCCGGGAAACGACGGGGCGGTTAAGGAGTGTTCTCTTCGTGGTTCAGATAAGAGCTCTGCGTTGCATGTTATGCCTATGCGTGAAGCCGCGCCTTTGTATGTTCCACCAAAAGGGGACGGTACGGATGATGATAAATTGTCAAAGGATGCGAAGGGATATTTTGTGTATAATTGGGTGTATACGCCATGGAATAGGGCAGATGTCATGGCACTTAAAAATTCTTTACCTGATCTCCGAAAGAATCCAGCGGCATTTTATGAAGGGGTGGAGGGGGCTATATCGTCTTGTGTGATGACTCTTGTAGATATAGATTTGTTTTTTGGGTTGATATTACCACCTGACATGTGGCGGCAGATTCGTAAAAATAATGATGAGACAATATTGGGAGGGACATGGAAAGAAATAAATGCTGCAGATTTAGATAGGGAACCAGCATGTAAGCCTTGTCAGCTAATCCTAGAACTCCCGGCAGCTATTTTGCGTAAATTGAAAACGCTTGTTCCCGCCAAAAAGATTGATTGGACCATGTTAACGTCGTGCAAGCAGAAACATGATGAAACGGTTTCAGATTTCTTTACGCGCTTCGAGGAGGCCTTTCATGATTACAGTGGTCAATCTTTAACAGACGATACGGGTCGGCATCTGTTTGTAGATAAGTACGTAGCTAATCTCCTACCGGAGATTGCTAAGCGATTGAAATCGAGCGAAAGTTCCTGGGCCACGGCGACCCCTGCGTCTTTGTTAACTATGGCTCAGTACTATGAGCGGCAGGAGGTGGAAGCTAAAGAAAGTGTGGAGAAAAAGGCGAAGGAATTGAAAACGAAGGTGATGTTGGCGCAGGTTCGGGGAACACAGAGCAGAGGGAATGATAGAGGTAGACGAGGTGGAGGAAATGCGTCGTATGGTCGTACGGACATTGCGGAGGATCAGTGTGCTTATTGTAAGGAGTTTGGGCATTGGGCCGACGATTGTCCGGTACTTCGTGAGCAGCGTAGTCAGCGTGGTCGAGGCAGTGGAAGGTCAAGAGGAGGTTATACTGGAGTGAGAGGTGGCGGAGGAGATCGTAGACAGGTTGAGGAGGGGGGCCGTGGCCAGGGCGAACGAAACACGTTTGATAGACGGAATCAATATCAGATTTCGGAAGGAGAGAATGTGGAACACCAGGATTATGTGCATGCATAGGATTGCGTAGGATGGGGTAAGGAATCAGTTGAAGTGCGGGTAGATCAGCAAGGTCCATATGTAACAGCGGGTATTTTGGGCTCTACTGATAAATTTTTAGTCGACACAGGAGCTACTCGTAGCGCTCTGTCGAAAAACTTGGTTCCGAGGGCTCCCCTGTCTGGCGAAATGATTACGTGTGTAGGGTTCGATGGCACACCCTCCCCCAGCCCATTGTCCAAGCCCCTTGCACTATGCATTGACAAATATTTTAGCTTTGGCCAATTTTTGTTATCACCTCATACCCCAGACAATATCCTGGGCATTGATTTGCTTAAATATTTTCGAGCAACAATACGTTGCGCTCCAGAGGGAGTGCGGGTTATCTTGAATGACAACTACCCTGACCCTGATGATTGTATTGAGCCCGACAGATTTTATGCCATATTGGATATCCCTGCTTTGGCCTCCCTGCCGCACACATTGTGGGCGACATCGGATACGGATGTGGGAGAGATGCGCATTCCACCAATACGCATTACTGTTAAGGAAGGGGCCCCTCTACCACGAGTGCCACAGTACAAGATCTCAAAGGAAGGTGAAATTGCACTGACACACATTGTTCAGGATTTGATTTCTGCAGGGGTGGTGGAGGAGGTCCCTTATAATGTTTGTAATAGCCCTATTCTACCGATTCTAAAAAGAGATTCAGATGGCAAGATCTATCGATTTATTATTGATTTGCGTGAAGTCAACAAAATTGTCATTCCCCAATATCCAGTGGTGTCCGATATCACGACCTTGCTCACTTTGGTTCCCCCGACGGCCACCACTTTTACTGTTATTGATCTAAAGAATGCGTTCTTTTCTATCCCTGTTCATCCAGATAGTAGATATCTGTTTGGTTTTACGCTCAATAATAAATCATATAGATTTTGTCGTGTTCCTCAAGGATATACTGAGAGCCCTAGCATCTACAGCCAGGCTTTGAAACGACAATTAGATTCCTTTGAATTGCAGTCTGGCGTTGCGCTCATCCAGTACGTGGATGACCTTTTGCTTGCCGCCGACACCTATGCACAATGCGAACAGAGTACACTTGCATTACTTTCCTTTTTGGCACAGAACAATCACAAGGTTTCCAAGAAAAAGCTTCAATATTGTAGACTCCAGGTGACCTACCTTGGTCATCTGTTGTCTAAGGAGGGGCGGGCATTAACATCTGATCGAATTCAGGCGATTTTAGATACACCAGTCCCCCGCACGCAGAGAGATGTGCGTGCCTTTATAGGGTTGACATCCTTTTGTAGGCAATGGATCATGGGTTTCTCACGCATCATAAAACCTTTGCTAGCATTATTGTCAAAGACCACACCAATGCCTCTTGAGTGGACAGATGAATGTCAGAAAGCTTTCGAACAGTTAAGACAGGCCCTTTGTTCCGCACCCGTGTTGGGAACACCAGACTACACAAAACTTTTCACATTATATGTACATGAGAATGATGGGTGTGCATTGTCAGTGTTAGTGCAGTTACACGGGGATAGGCAGAGACCATGTGCATACTTCTCTGCCATCTTGGACCCTGTAGCACGAGGGCTGCCTGGGTGTTTTCGAGCAGTAGCGGCAACAGCAGTAGCCATACGACAGAGTGAGGGCATAGTGCTGTCACACAAATTGCTGGTGTTAGTCCCCCACGCAGTAGATGCCCTGCTAAACCAAACTAAGACCCAATATCTTACGAGTGCACGACTCACAGGATATGAGCTGACACTCTTAGCGCCACATATAACGTTAAAAAGATGCGCTACTTTGAACCCTGCCACCTTGTTGCCTGATCCGGCCGAGGAGGGTCAGGAAGAAAAACATCATGACTGTGTTTTCCTGACTGAGGAACAGACAAAGGGTCGTGTTGACTTACAGGATGTGCCACTTCCCGATGTGGATGGGGAGCTGTGGGTTGATGGATCGTGTATACGGCTGCCAGATGGTACGACTTCCGCAGCATATGCGATCACGACTCTTAAAACGGTGGTAGAAACAGCTAGGATACCACAGAAATCGGCTCAGGCAGCAGAGCTGATAGCTTTAACAAGAGCCTGCGAATTGAGTGCTGGCCTATGTGTGAACATATACACGGACAGCCGGTACGCCTTTGGAGTGGCCCATGACTTCGGCCTTCTTTGGAGGGAACGTGGGTTTCTGACATCACACGGGGAGCATATTATGCACGGAGAGTTAGTGCGTGATCTCCTAAATGCGTTGCTTGGCCCTAAAAAAGTAGCGATAGTGAAGTGCAGTGCCCATAAGAAAGTTACGGATAAGGTGGGCCAAGGAAATGCCTTTGCAGACAGCATAGCAAGGCAAACGGCTATGTCCCGAACTAGCTCCCCCATGTACGTGGTACAGTCACAGGCTGAACGATGGAGTGATGCTAGAGCAGAGATACGGGATATACAAAATTCAGCTACAGAATCTGAGCTTGCGGCTTGGGCAGCAGATGGGGTACTAGATGACGAGGGGTGTTGGAGAAGCAAAGACATGGAGAAGTGGAAATTGCCTGCGGCTTACTTACAGGCGATGGTCCAGATGACACATGGACTGGCTCATGTTGGAGCTCTTGCAATCACTCGGCTTTTAACACGAGTTTGGGAACATTCCGAGATTGCGAACACTGCAAAGAGAGTAGTGCAGACCTGCCTGGTATGTTTGCAACACAATCCTGGAAAGGGGGCCTATACTCCGAAAGGAGGGTTCGTTCCACCTTCTGCACCGTTTGAAGTCCTTCAAATGGATTACATCCAACTCGAGCGCTGCAATAACCTGAAGTACGTCTTAGTGGTGGTGTGTGCTTTTAGCAAATGGGTTGAGGCCTACCCCACGAAAGACAATACGGCTTTGACAACAGCTAAGGTGTTGCTTAAGGAATTCTTTCCTCGCTTTGGAGTTTGCAAATTTTTGTGGAGCGATAATGGGCCCCATTTTGTCGGAAAGATTGTGGAGTATGTACTGAAGGGGTTAGGGATTCAGCAAAAGTTCCACGCTGTATTCCACCCTCAGTCAGCAGGTTTGGTCGAGCGGTACAATGCAACGTTGAAGCTTAAGCTGGCCAAAATTGTGGCGTCTACATCATTGAAGTGGCCAGATGCGTTGCCGCTAGCACTACTGTCTCTTAGATCAGTACCCCATTCACGAACTGGCCTTACACCTTATGAGGTGGTGTTTGGCCGCCCCATGAATATCTGGGGAGTGCCCAAGCCGCGATTGATACATGATGTGCCTTGTGTTATGATGAACGATTATTTGGCACGATTAACAAATGATTTGCTCTCCATTCATCAACAGGTTCGAGAAGCGCTCCCTGACAACTCTACTGGAGAAGGCCACGATCTTCGTCCTGGGGATCATGTGATGATCCGTTCGTTTGAAAGAGCGAGCAGTTTGGAGCCCAGGTGGAGGGGCCCCGAGCAGGTCCTTCTGGCAACCCGCACCGCCGTACGAGTGACCAACAGGAAGCGGTGGGTGCATTCGACTCACTGTCGTCGAGTCTCTCCGGATCTGGTGACTCCTGCTGTGCTTACTGATTATAAAGAGATTTTGGAGAAAGAAAAGAGCCCAGCTGTGACGTCGGCCGAAGTAGAGGGAGCCTTCCCGGACCAATCTGCTACTGGAAGAGAGCGCTACAATCTACGACCGCGATAAAAGAAGATTTTTTTGCTCCTTTTTGAACTGGTTGGTAACCGCTCCAGGTTTGTGAAACGGAAACCGGGAATTCCAAGGGGGGGGGGATCAGTTCTGCCAGAGTAGCGACACCCGTCTTGGCCCGGAGAAGAAAACAACGGCTACCTCGGAGTTCAGCACCGCATTTTTCTTTTTTTTAGGTATACACGTACGTGTATCAGAGACCACTTGTGAGAAACTGTGAACAATTTGTGTTATTTGAGACTTTGCACAGAACTTTCTTGAACTATGGCATCGACGGCATCGCGTGATAAGAAAATACTGGGTGCCTTTCTTTTTGTTTTTACGATTGTGGTGATAGCTGTTATAGCCTGGGTAGTCGAACTCGTAGTGCCTGTACGTGAACATTTGCTGCCGACTACCCCGGCACCGTCTGAACATTTCCATTTTACATTGCCTTTTCATGAAGAGCGCCACCGTCAAACGTACTTAAATAACAGCTTCATTCAGATTCTTCACCACACACATAATATGACCAATACCTCTAATTGCTGGGTGTGTGGAATGTTGCCTGGGCACCAGAAGAGAGGGGGCACCCCACTTATTCCACTCCCGTTTTCGCATAATGGGTCTTGCAACGCTTGGTACACCCTCCTCTTTACTCTGAGATGGCCAACCAAAGGGGGGGTGCTTTTCCGCCTCAATAAAGAATGTCCCCATGACAAGGATGGGTTTCCACGGGCTGAGGGTACACGTTTTGAATGGGAAGAGTATAAGCCCGACAATGTGTCTGCTCCACGAATATACAGCAATCAGAGAAATGTGAATGTATCAAGTGCTCATGTTATAAATGTCATTGCTACAAAAGCTGATTTATGTATCCGAAATAAGGGCACGATTGCAGTGGGGAAAAGTGAATGTAACGTTACTCTCACGTTCGATAGCCCGAATGGCATTTCATTTGTTGCATCCAGAAACACCTACTTCATCTGTGGAACGAAGGGGTACCATCAGCTTCCAGTGGGGTGGTTGGGCACATGTTATGTATCGTTTGTGCTACCTCCTGTATTCATTGCCCCACCGATGTATCACAACGACTATACTCTGTACCACGATTTTGTTTTGAACAGAGTTAAGCGAACTGTTGCTTTAGAGGACATTGATCAAACGGACACTGCGTTGCAACAATATGTGGACTTTAATCTGGGACTGTTCTCCTTTGTGGGGGCTGCATTGAACAGTCGGAAAATCAGACGGCTGACTCGCGTTGTCGAGGCTGTTGCGAATGACACTGCTATTGCCTTGGGAAATATCACCGGAGAACTGCAGATTTCTAGAATTGTCACCCTCCAAAACCGGATGGTGTTGGATGTTGTTTTGGCTGATCGTGGGGGGGCATGTAGAATTATCGGAAGCAGCTGTTGTGTTTACGTGCCTGATAACTCTCCATCTGTGTATGATGCGATTTCCAAGCTGCACAAAATAGCTGCCGAAATACATCCGGACAATGGAACTTGGACACTTTCTGGATGGTTCTGGTCCATGATTGCAACTTGGGGCTGGAAACTGCTGACAATTCTCTGTATACTTGTGGGAGCAATGTTTTTTATCTGCTTGTGTATCCAATGTGGTCCTGCATTGTGTTCAATGTGCCTATCGGCCTGTTTGCCATCGAGACGAGCTCTTGCCTACGATAAAATGATGCTACATAAGGAGGTGACACAAATTATGTTAATTGACATCGAGGACGAACATCCGGACTATGTTCACTATGAGGTAGATTCAGCTAAACGCTAAAAGGGTCGTCTGTCGTAATTGGCCCGTCCGTGTTAGCGATTAGCTGAACCTACACGTTGTCCTCCTTAACTTGACTATATAGTATGAACGCCATTTTGAATGTTGCGGCGGCCATTTTAGCTCATGAGCGGCCTCGTGGTCGACGTGCCCTTTAGTCCTTTGTCCGTTCCGCTGACCACTCACATCTGCCCAGCAACAGGCTATTTTTGGTACTGGTCAAGCCACACATGCGCAGTTCTTATTAACCCGTAAACCTTCAGGAATGTGCCACAAACTGACCAGTGGGTTTGAAACCCTCCAATAAGCTGGCAGTATTCCAAAACATGACCATATATGTCTCTAAAACTGTGTCTTAACTTGTGCCGCCTGTCTTTTATTGCCCCAAAAGTGTATATAAAACGGGGTCACACCGGTGTTCGGTGTGATACCTCTTGCAATACCGAAGGGTGCTGTTTGAGTGTACCACCACCCCATGGGGTTTTAATAAACTTGTTCTTTGCCTTTTACAGCTTCCGTGCCAACAGTTCTTTTGTGTATGTGGGTAATCTCTGGAGCGTGTAGGCCTTGGGAACCCCAAAATACTTCACAGCCTGCCAAGGGTTTTGGGCTGGTTGGGCTGGCGACTGGGTTTTGGGCTGTTTTTGGGCTTGGGCTGGGGGGGCTATTTAACCGGGCATTTTGTGTCACTGCCCACCATTTTGGTGGCAGTGACACGGCAGCCGGTGGAGGGTCGTTTGGGTCACAAGCTTTTCCCGCCCTCCCTCCCGTTTTTTGTTGGTCATGTAGCGTTTTTTTTATGGTGTGGGGGTTTTTTCGTTGCAGAGGGGTTTCCTTGGGAGCTGGTGCATCAGGGTGTAAAACGGTTGTGGAAAGTTATCGTGTCGCTGGAACAGGTGCTGGTGTGCAAAGCAAAGGTGGCGTTTCTCCTAGTTTTAAAGGGGGGACATTGCAGGAGGCCTGGGCTGTTTGGCAGGGGGTGGGGAATGCTGAGGTCAAGTTATAGTTGGTTAGGCAGGGAGACATGTTGCAGGTGGGATGTTGTGTTGTTGTTGCAATGTTGGGGAACCCCTTAGGGGTGGGGGTGGGGGCTGTCAGGCAGGTTGTACTTAGCGAGGCTTAGTTTTGTACGGCACAGGACAAGGATGGGGATTTTAGGATGCACCTGCTTCCAATAAAGCGGCCTTTGTCACACCATTTTTGTCTCTATGGTCAGTGCCTCCCTCCCCCCCTTATGGTGGGCCCCAAAATTTTGTTGTGTCCATTTTGTAGCTAGTCCATGTTATTCAATCGTAATGTGAATTAATGCTTGTAAAAGCAGAAGGAAGAAAGATCAGCAGGTGCCTCTTTCTCCAAGAATATAGCATTGTATGAAACGTAAATGCAATCTTGGTGAGGCAGGCTGAAAGACAAATAGGACTGGGCCAATGTCACAGTGCCCTTTCATTACACGTTGGCACTTGCCTGACATTTATCCACTGTCCCTGCCTTCCAGAACATCTAATTGATGATGAGATAACTAGATTTTCCTATAAGCGTGCCTGTCCCTGTTGTCATACATCCAAACAGTATTTGGCTTAATAGTGTCTAATGCACAGCTCTAGAAGGGGTACGATGCAGCTAACTGTGCAGTGCTAAGCGCTATATAAATGTAATACCATTTGTGTTTTCATAAATATACGAAATAAAGACCATTGTTATGACAGCGAAGGGCGGGTAATGAGATGCTTGAAGATAAGTGGACACAAAATCTTTAACACACTACAGTTTTTTTAAAGACTTTATTTTAGGAAGCCTTAAATTAGCAATCAAAATAAATGTTGTTGGGCCAGCAAAGTAAATAATCAAATCACTTGCACTGAGTCTCTGTTTCAACCTACAAGTCATGTTGCATCTGAAGTTTGACAAAAGGGCTACTTAATGAAGTCATCCTCAAAATTCCTAGGCCTTGAGGGACAGCCGATTAATGCAACAGCAAACCATGAAAAATATATGAAAGTCAATAAGTGAAGTGGGCTGACCCAGAGCCCCTTTTCTGCCTATGCTGCTTAGCACTTCTTTTTGATGAGTCGATGACAAGTGTTTTTGCAACAGAATCACTCAATCAAACAATCAACGAAATTTGTATAGCGCGCTACTCACCCGCAGGGTCTCAAGGCGCTGAGGGGGGGGGGTGGGGGGGGTTGCTACTGCTCGAACAGCCAGGTCTTGAGTTGTTTCCTGAAGGAGAGATGGTCCAGGGTCAGTCGTAGGTGAGTGGGGAGGGAGTTCCATGTCTTGGCTGCCAGGTAGGAGAAGGATCTTCCTCCGACGGTGGATTTGTGAATTCGTGGGACGGAGGCGAGGGCGAGGCTGGCGGTGGGTGTGTAGAATGTGAGGCGGCTATTAAGGTATATCGGGCCCGTGTCGTGGTGAGCCTTGTGTGCGTGGGTGAGGAGTCTGAACGTGATCCTCTTGCTGACGGGGAGCAAGTGCAGGTCTTTCAGGTGGGCCGAGATGTGGCTGTGGCGAGGGATGTCCAGGATGAGTCGTTCTAAGGCGTTCTGAATGTGCTGGAGTCTTTTCTGGAGCTTGGCTGTGGTTCCAGCGTAGAGGGTGTTCCCGTAGTCTAGACGGCTGGTGACGAGGGCCTAGGTGACCGTCTTCCTGGTTTCGGTGGGGATCCATCGGAAGATCTTTCGGAGCATGCGCAGGGTGTTGAAGCAGGATGACAAGACGGCGTTGACTTGCTTGGTCATCGTGAGTGTGGAGTCCAGGATGAAGCCCAGGTTGCGTGCGAGGTCCGTTGGCCTGGGTGCTGTGCCCAGGGCAGGGGGCCACCAGGAGTCGTCCCAGGCAGAAGGAGATGATCCGAGAATGAGGACTTCCGTCTTGTCTGAGTTCAGTTTCAGACGGCTGATCTTCATCAATTCTGCGACGTCTTTAATTTCTTCCTGGAGGTTGGCTTTGGCGGTGGCGGGGTCGTTGGTGAGGGAGAGGATCAGCTGGGTGTCGTCAGCGTAGGAGATGATGTTGAGGTTGTGTTGGCGAGCGATGGCTGCGAGAGGGCTCATGTAGACGTTGAAGAGGGTGGGGCTGAGTGAGGATCCTTGCGGGACGCCGCAGATGACTTCGGTGGCCGCGGATTGGAACGGGGGAGGAGGACTCTCTGGGTTCTTCCGGCGAGGAACGAGATGATCCACTCCAGTGCCGCTCCTTGAATTCCGGTGTTGCTGAGGCGCTGTATCAGGGTGCGGTGGCATACTATGTCGAAGGCTGCTGAGAGGTCCAGGAGGATGAGGGCAGCTGTTTCCCCGTTGTCGAGCAGGGACCTGATGTCGTCGTTGGCTGCGATGAGGGCAGTCTTGGTGCTGTGGTTTGCTCGGAAGCCGGACTGTGAGGGGTCGAGGGAACCGTTGGTCTCGAGGAAGACGTAGAGTTGTCTGTTGACGGTCTTCTCGATGATTTTGGCTGGAAAGGGGAGGAGCGAGATGGGGCGGAAGTTCTTGAGGTCCGTGGGGTCCGCGCTGGGTTTCTTCAGGAGGGCGCTCAGCTCTGCATGTTTCCAGCTCTCCGGGAAGGTGCCGGATGTGAAGGAGCTGTTGATGATGTTCCGGATTTGGGGTGCGATGATGGAGTCGGCCTTGTTGAAAATGTGGTGTGGGCAGGGGTCGGTAGGGGAGCCGGAGTGGATGGTGTTCATCAGGCGGGTGGTGTCTTCGGTGCTGAGAGGGGTCCAGGTGTTGAGGGTGGTGGTGGGGGGCATTGGTTCGGTGGTTGGGTGCGTGGTCAGTGCGCCGAAGCTGTTGTGTATGTCGGCGATCTTGCGGTGAAAGAACGAGGCGATTGACTCACAGAGGTCTTGCGAGGGTGTGATGTCGTTGTTGCAGGCGCTGGGGTTGGAGAGCTCTTTAACTATGCTGAAGAGTTCTTTGCTGTTGTGGGTGTTGTTGTCCAGTCGTTCTTTGAATGTTGTCTTCTTGGTGGTGCGGATCAGCTGGTGGTGTTTGTGGGTGGCGTTCTTGAGGGCTGTTATGTGTTCTGCTGTCTGGTCATGGCGCCAGGCTTTCTCGAAAGCAAAAACTCTTTTTAGTGAGCCCAAAAAAGAACCCCTGCACCTCTCCTGCATCCCCTGGGCCATTGGTGGAAGGCAGCAGCAGGATTTCCCTGCCTTTCTGGATGAAAACACTTGTCCCCACCCAGGGAAATTGTTCAGAAGCCCCCAGGGTTTAAGGCACTTATCTGCTCTGTTGGCAGAAAGGATGCCTACCTGGCCGATATTTTACCAAATGGCTGGTATTTAGACGTTAAAACAGTTACAAAGTGTGGATTTGTTCCATCATGTTGATGTGAACCTAAAAAAGTGAATATCAGAAGAAACCACATAAACGTTATTTCAGAGCTGACTAATCTACCCTTAAATGATTATAAAAGTCAGTAGGAGCACGATGGCCTTGATAAACCAGCATTGGCAATGCCAGTTGTTGGTGCTTACTTTTACATACAAGTGCAACCGATTATCATTGCCAATGGTTGTTATAGTAGTCTTCCATGATCGATGTTGTATCTTCCAAATTTCGACATTTCTGCAGTTTTGCCAGTGACCTCTAGGTGGCACTGAAAGGCATCAAACCTATGTTTAAACTTTGCTCTCTCTCTCTCTTTCCAATGCTGCCTTTAGAGCAGGAAGAAAGACACAACTACTGACAGCAAAACCAGAAAGCTCCAATGAGTGGGGCAAAAACAGAAAGGAGGAAAGCAAATGAGATTGACATGAAAGCCATTCCATCTTGAGCAATGATTGGCTCTGTGAAGTATGATATAATGCTGTATCCTGACAGATAGCTGAAGCTGTCTCTAACAAGATCACAAAATGAATAGAGTATTTTGAAGAATTTCTTAATCCAGAACCAGTTCTCCTCATCTCGGTGCTTTAAAAAATATCTGGAATTTTTCCCTGAAAAAAATGGCAAACTTAGCTGCAGCCCATTAGTCGAGTGGACTCTTTTCCCTCCCCCATCTATCCTAGTCACCTTTAGCACCTCTGTTTGGATGCAAAGAAAGTGTAAAAACACTTTTGCTTCTAAACTATTGTTATTCACAAGCATACTGATGCACTACTCCTCTTGCAACTCCTTCCCTTTCCTTATGGCCCAAGATGCTGAGGTACTTGTGTCCCCTGGAGATGCGGTTACACACCGCAAGGGGGCGTGATCCACAGTTTGAAGATTTGCTTTAAGTGGATGCAGTATTTTTTTATTTTTTTTACATTTCAAGTACCTTTTATTGAACTTTTACATAAAAACAAAAGTACAATTGATCACTGTACATACGATGCATTAGATACAGTCCTTTTTTTAAGTGATCTAAAAAGGTTCAGACATTTACAAACTAGTGTTTTCATTTCTTGCATCTTCTTGTATTCCTGCATGATACATTTCTGGGACCCGTACTCCCTTTCTGGGACCAGCAACATGTTGGTTTTATATAAGGCAGAGCATGGACATTTCTGGACTTGACATTGTTCTCAACATCCCATTTGAACCAATATCCAAACCGCATTAATTTCTCACTGACTAGAAACTAACAGTGTTCCAGACAGTTGGAAGGGCTCAGTTCTGTTTCCTGTTTACAAAAATTGTGATTATTCCGCCCCCTCCAATTACCCAGCATTACATGATGCAGCAAATGGTTTGGAAATGTTATACTGCATGAACTTGAAACTTAAGTTAATGAAAATAAACTACTTTCTTCTATCAAACTGGCTTCCTGTGGGGTTTTAAAACAGCTAATGCCCTTCTATAAATTATTGACTGGTGGCTTTTCATGGGAGGCCTTCCAAGTAGGCAGACATTCCGCATTGCCCACTTACAGAGTTTCCTTTGGCTTGGCTTGTTGCCCGATCTGGGCCCAAGTGAGCCTAGAATTGAATCTGTATAAACAAACCCGCACTCGTGAGACCTGCTTTCTCTCTTATTGTGCAGAACTTAGATCTGCACTTAAAGGCTCGTTGAAATATTTACAGTGGTTGGACGTTAAGACTTCAGAGAGCTGTGAGAATCCTTGATGTGCTATGTGTCTTTGCTGAAATTTGAAATAAATGATTACCACACTTTCATCTTAAACGCTGCCGTTGTATTTTACAGACTGACCGGAAGTAGAAAAGAGGAAACATGTAGAGGGATTTGGTTTATTCCTTATACCGAGCTTGTGCTATGGTCGAATACATGGTGAGGTCTGTGGTCCAATTTGCATCTCTGGTGACCACGTTGTGAATATTTGTCATAATTTGTCTTGATCAACAGGGGAATTAAGACCATCTGTTTTACGTACAAAATTAGGAAAGGCATAGACGCAGTGGTAGCTTATTTGATGTCACTGACCCGCAATCAACTGGGTGCATTTTAAAATGTATGGACTTAAGGCCAGATTCATCAACGTAAAATCGGCTCGCAAAGGGCCAGATTCTGAGAATCTGGCCCTTTGCGAGCGCAATTTTTGTATTTGGGATTCATCATCCCAAATGCAAAAATCGCCTTTAGGCCCATTGGAATGAATGGGGAGTTATTCCTTATTTGCGATTAGCAATTAGCTAATCGCAAATAAGGAAGCTGTAGGAATTGCAAAATAATTTGCGATTTGTACATGAATCCCGTTTTGCGAGTCTGTAATAGCGATTCCTTAATAATCGCTATTACAGACTTGCAAAACGGGACTTTGATGAATCTAGGGGTTAGTCTTAACTGAGCTTTTACATCGCTCTCATTGAATTTTAGTTGAGTGCTCCCAATTATGAGAAGAAAAATGTTGACTGTTATTTGTACTTATCTGCTTTTCATTATTGCACGTTAGTGAGCAACTACTTATTATATCCAATTTCTATTTGTTTATCTAGTTATTGTATAATGAATTTAATTATTCGTTCAATAAACATTTTGGGTGTTTCAACGTTGCCGCTGTAATTAGTGCATGTCACAGTAGGAACATTAGAACTCAAGTTGTCTAGTTATCATTTGGCAAGATTTTAGAAGGTATTAAAACAATAGAACCATGGCATAATCCTTCTAAATTCACATATTTAAATGTCTAGCAGCTTATCCTCAAAGGTTCCTCCTACAATTTTAGTAGATTATGCCTGCATACTTACGTTTACAAAAATCGTAGATTTATATACTTAGGCCTCATATTAAACCGCGTTATTTAATTATAAATTAAAACATTCACCTATTTACAGTAATTCATAAAGGTACTTCATCTTTTTTTTCTCTCCAAGGGAAAAATATGTTTCTCTGACATCTATTCCTACATCCTATATAATTAGTTCCACAAATTCAGATTTTGCACATCAAGATGTAAATGTAGAAGTTTAAGGACCTTGGTGCTTCTTAGCGCCGCTTAGGTGGACAAAACCGTTTGTGAACTTTGCCCTTAAGGTAGTTCTACAGAGAGTAAATGTGAGTACAGAGTTTCCATGCAACATCGTTGTTACCCTCACCATAGTAGGGCTCTAGGCTCTGAACAGTAAGCACTTGAGCTCACTATACTTTCTCTTACAAACGTGATATTTTGGTGCAAATCTGTCAACAACAAGGTTGGTGGAGGGTCCTTACTCCATGCTCTAGACAGCTCAAGTTATTTTGTCATGTGTCAGGCACGTTTTTCACTTCCATATCTGATGGAGGCATCAATAGGTGCGCTGGCAGCAATCGACTTTGAAAGTCTTGCTTTTAAAAAAATACAAAACTGAAGATCCATGAGCTAGTCTAAGACCGATGGGCTGGAGATAGAATGGAAGCAGCCCTACCATGTGCAAATGTGCAAAACCCGATAAGAACAAGAAATGTTAATGGAAAGATTTCTCAAAATCCATGAAGTTCATTATATTATTGTGTATTTTGTCTCCACTCTTATTATGTTGGTCATTTGTGAACCCTGTTATACAAGTCGAGTTGTACCAAACACTGAGGGAGGACAGGAAAAGTGAAAGAGATAAACCAGGAGAGAGGAAAGGAGGAAACAAGAAAGAGGCAATAAAGATGGAACCTTATTAATTTAGTATTCTTCCCAAAGCTCTGGTACCTTTCTGAGTAAAATAACTGTGCGTTGTTATTGTTCAGTTATAGGGCTTTGATAGAGAGGTACCAAGGATGGATGGTTGGAAATCAAAATTCCTTCCTGTCTCACCACATGGGAAACATTAAATCTTTGCCCATGAAGCTAACATGTAAATCATTGAGGCAATATTCCAGACAAGCTGATATTTGGAGACAAAATGATTGCAGTTTCAAATGTATATTTTGAAGTGATAATCACTGCTGCAGTCTGAGACATTTTCCTGTAAGACTGATTGAGCTTGCCTGCTCTCCAAGCCTGCACGGTCTTCAGGTCTTGAGTAATCCCACTGCTGTCCTATTCTGTGAAATATTTCTATTTCTTCAATCTTCTGCTTGTAATTGTGAGATTTCTGTATTTACTTTTTTATTTTTTTATTTTTTTAAAAACCTTTATTTTCGGTATGCACAGTACACAGCGTCTGCCTACAACCCGATCGGGCCGGCCGCTATGACAATGAACCTCAGGACAGTAGGTATAGAGGCAGTCAGGCAGTACGGAGAATAGCAACTAATCAGTGTACAGGCACATGAAACAGAAAAAGCAGAAGGATAAAATAGGTTTCATTTTAAGATTTTGGTGAAAAACATCTAACGAAACAAACCACACATGCACATGGCAAAGAACGATTTCAGGGGCTCAAGTGGAGAGGGCGAGGGAACCAATCTCTAAAGAATATTGTGACATATGTCCAGGGACCCGGAAGTGGTAAACAGAACGATGACAAATATTACTATAGACAAACATCCGGAACGTCAACTACGGGGACAATGGGACATCAGTAGTGTAATCAAATGGAGGAGTGCAAATATCCCCATGATATGCGTTCCACTGGGACCAAATCCTGCCCCATATCTTAGGACGGCCCTGAGCTACATAGACGGTCTTCTCCCTGAACATGAACCAGTCCATGTTCTCCTTCCAAGCTGTTATACCAGGCGGTCTATGGGAACCCCAAAGTTGAGCAATATCCCTCTTGGCAACCATGTTACCAAGAGTGACCCAGAAAGTCTGAGCAGCAGTACAGTCCGTGGGCTCCCAAACGTTGAGCAGGCACCGTCGGGCCTCAGGCAAGAGAGAGACCCCGGTGACCCTTTCCATTATTGCATGCACTCTAGACCAAAAAGCGGACACCACAGGACATTCCCAAATTATATGTAGAAAGGTACCACTCATGCCACAACCACGCTTACACAGTCCATCAATCGAGTAACCCATCCGCACCAGTCGCGTACCGGTCATATATACTCGGTGGAGGATCTTCAGTTGTACAAAACGAAGGCGAGCCGGAATGGCCACCTCCTTAGGGGAGGCGGCGGCCGTCTGCCAATCCTCGTCATCTAATTCCAGGCCGTCTGTGGTCCACGAAGCCCTGAGCCGCACAATGAGGTCAGCCCTGTTATTAATAAGCTTTTTGTAGATCAGAGAGATTGTGCTGTCAGACACGTGGCCATCTAGAATCCGATCCTCGAGCGGCGACGACTGGGGAATCTCTGTCCCCGGAGGAAAAACCGAAATCAAGGCGTGCCGCACCTGAAGGTACCGAAAGTACTCCTTGTCACCAAGTTCATATTCCACCTTAAGGGCGTCAAAGGACTTAACCGTGCCCTTGGACCAGAGATCCTCCACCTTGCTGATACCAATTGTATCCCATTTATCAAACCCTTTCGTTCTCCACAAGCTACCCAATCTATCAGAGTCAAACAATGGCGTCAGTCGTGTCAACCTATCGCCCCAGCCCATAGCAACATTCGCATCCTTCCACAAACGCACAGCACATTTCGTGGGTCCAGTCAGAACACGGAATGGCTCCTTGAAATACAGTGCCCTGTTGAAATTCCCGCCCAGCAGGAGGAGCTTGTCCATCGCGAAAGCAGGAGCAGGACCTGGGGAATACGTTACATGGTTGACCGCGCTCAACTGGGAGGCCCAGTAGTAGCGCCTGATGTCCGGGAGGGCTATGCCGCCATCGTACCACGGCAAAGTGAGTTTGGGTAAGGAGATAGGTGCCCGTCCATCCCAGATCAGTTGTCTCTGAAGGCTCTCAACCTCACGGAAATATCTGGAGGGTATAGGATCGAAAAAGTTTTGCAGTGCATACAAGAATCTTGGAAGGGACATCATCTTAAAAAGAGCCGCACGCCCCAATGGGGATAGGGGCAGGCGGCGCCACCGCTGGACGTCCAATTTAAGTCGCCTGAGAGGAGCATACAAGTTGCGATCATAACGGACAGAGGAGTCCAAGGAGACATGAATCCACAGGTACTTGAAACCAGTCTCAACCACTTGGATCGGGAATCTACGAGGCAGTGGAGGAAGCTCCCCCGCTATGACATAAACACAGGATTTAGTCCAGTTGATGACGAGACCCGAATTCTTCCCGAAGGAGGTGAGGACATCAAAGAGCACATTGAGTGACTTCTGGGGTGAGGTGAAGTAAAGAAGAATGTCATCGGCGTATAGCGAGACACGATCTTCAAGATCAGGGGCCCACCGGATGCCCCTGATCGATGGCTCCCACCGGAGCCACTCCGCCAATGGCTCCAGCGCTAGGGCAAAAAGCAGGGGGGAGAGCGGACAACCCTGTCGGGTGCCACGCCCAAGCGGGAACGAACCAGACACCCTGCCGTTTACCACCACCTGGGCTAGTGGTTGTGCGTAGAGGAGTTTTACCCAGGCGATAAAATTAGGGCCGAAACCGAACTTTGAAAGAGCCGCCCAGAGAGAAGACCACTCGATGGTGTCAAAAGCCATAGTAGCATCAAGAGAAGCCAAGATGGCGGGTTCGGTCAGCGTCGCAGCTCTCGCGAGAACTCCATGAAGCCTCCGAAGATTGAATGCAGTATTTCGATGGGGGATAAAACCGGACTGATCCGGATGGATCAGGTCGCATATAACCGTTAGCAAACGAGTAGCAAGCACTTTATCCAGGATCTTGGGCTCCGCGTTAAGCAAAGAAATGGGGCGATAGGAGGTACAACGGTCACGGGGTTTACCGTCCTTGTGGATGACAACAATAGTGGCCAAACGCTGATCAAGAGGGAGGAGGCCAGTTTCAAAGGCCTCCATGAACATATTTCGCAAGTATGCCGCCATCTTGTCAGGGCGCAACTTGTAGAGCTCGATGGGCAGACCGTTTGGCCCCATAGCCTTACCCGATCGAAGGGATCGTATAGCAGTAGCGACCTCATCCACCGTTATAGGCGCATCCATAATGGACCTGTCCTCATCCGAAA